>NC_070626.1:5222906-5822906 GCF_947347685.1 Pleuronectes platessa | reverse complement strand
TTACACTGACAGGGACTAAGGAGAATGGTGCCTTTTTCATTCCCACTCTCACCCTGAACAGCTCTTATTGCTCTATTTAACTTTGGTACTGTCTCCTGTGAGAAGTGAGTAAATGCAGCTTCAATTGCCAGAATTAGGTCCAGCATGTTTAAGGGCAATGCTGAACTGTCGATCAGTTAAATCAGTTAAATCCAGTTTATACGTATCACAGCAAGGGAATCTAAACAGTTTGCTGTATTTGTTAGAGCGGAAGCTCTTTTGGATCATGAGGAGAATCCCCTGTCCAGTTGTGTTTCAGTTCAGTGAGTGGGATTACGCATTCAGAGCTCTGCTCGACAGAATTTGTTTTCACTCCATGAAAACCATTTAACTGACTGGACACGAAGTCCACCGATGTCTGCAGAGGATGCTGTTGCCCTGTAAAATCTACATAGTGTTGCTTTAATAGGGCTGTACAATGTCCTGCTATTAATTATTGGAACTAAGTTCACAATAACCGTTGACATATGTTAATCAAAACTTAAATTTAACATACACATCAACTATATTTTTCCGTAACCAGTTTCTCTCTGCTGGATGGGCCCGGTCACACATGCAAATGCAGGTGAATTACATATAATTGCTTGCTGAATGAGGACAATGCAGCACATGGCTGTTGGACAAGCATTTTTTGGGTTGCAAGGAAATGTACAGTGAAGACCAGAAGCAGATCCACATTTTTATGTAAGACATCCTACATTAATGGCTGGTTTGAGATAGCTTATATCAGGGTCCCTTTCATCTCGGCTCATTATGAAAACTGTAGCTAATGACAGTCAAGTGGGGTTAACCACCTAAACGTTGTTGATATTGGTTTTGGCTGCGATTGTTGATGTTCACTGAGGTTGAACTCAGAGTGGAGCCACACGGGGGATTTGCTTTGTCAAAGGAATCAAATGTTATATTCGCCCCAAAGCTTGCTAAAAAATCAAAGTGAATGGGAAGCGAACGTTCTGATAGGTCTAAAATCCCTGATAGTTAACTTTTTGTCTTGGAGCAGTGTTCACAACTCAAATGTGTAAACAGTGTAAATGAAAAACCCATTCAGACTGCAGAAGCAGAAACACCCTCCATGTTTTTTTCATATAATACACACTCATACCTCCTCAAAACTGTGTGTAATATATGCAACTGGCACAGAGTGGATACATTGAGTAATTATTTCAATCTTACAACGCAATGCCACGGTTTAACTGTGTTGATGTGCTTTTGTGGCACAACACTGAACTGTTCTGAAAGAGCCACACTTTATATAAGGATCATTTGTAAAACAGCAGCTGGCAAGCAAATCTCCAAACCCCTTGTTTTTATTAATTAGTTTTGAGATTTAACTTTTGTTTTAAGAACTTCTTTCACTGTTGTATAAATTTGAACGTGAGACACACAGCAAATGAGGTTTCGCAAAAACAGCAAAAACAGTTCCAGAATGTGTTGTTTCACCTGTTCTGTCTGTAATTATTAACAGTTTGCAGGTGTCCATTCCGGCAGCTGCAGCATCAGTTTACTATACATCAGCTGCCTCTTAATTACCACTTATCACCTTTTGATATTTATTTTGAAAACATGAAAAAACATTTCACAATGCACAACATTGTGAATATAATCAGTAATTGTTATTAAAAATGTTTCTGTTAATTGTAAAACACCTCCCCCCTGTTTTCTGGGATCTAAGGTGTTCCAGGACTCTACACCGATAATTACCTGTGAGTGAAACAGTCTGTACCAAACTGTGATTCCACTGCTACTAATCCTCGGTTGTACACAAACCTTCTTCCTCTATTCATTAAATCTCAGGACACGTGTGTGTTACATCTTTTGCCTCTAATTTGAAAACTTCCTCACCAAATGTCTTTTCTCATTAAGATCCATTATGGATACGTTGATGAAATCATTCGACACCAACAACAGGCTGCTGCATAATAACCACACAGTTATCTGTGACTCGGCTCTGGATGGTTTGAACTCATGTTAACAGCGATTTCTCTCAGTATGCAGTGAAAACTATCAGGTGAGATGGTGGCAGACATCCTGGGGATGCATTAGTCACAGTCTATTGAAAAATGTTGCAACACGAAGACTCTTCATCACTGGACATTGTCAGGATGGCTCGTATCTTCATCCTTTATCATTCATTCATCAATGTGTCTGGCCAAAATATTTTTTTCAGAAACACAACTTGAAGAATTGCTTTTCGGTACACTATGGGTCCCCCTACAGGTGGGAGGTGTTTTCACGCTTTTATCTGTGTTGTAAGTCTCAGTTTGAGCCTCTCTGTGGGAAGTGGTACACACAAGTATTTGTTTAGAAGCTGAAGGTAAAGAAGCCAGCAGCATCAGAAGCTTAAGAGCCATGTCCACTTACAAAGTAGATTAATGTTACAGGATTTTATACACAAATTAAGGATAGTTTTTGTTATTATAAAATAATGGTGAAAGAGGGGTGATGCATACCCTGTGTGTGTGTGTGTGTGTGTGTGTGTGTGTGTGTGTGTGTGTGTGTGTGTGCGTGTGCACGTGTGCATATGTTGTATGCTGGCTACTACATATACTGTAACCTTCCCGCCAGAGTTTCATAATGATACATGGATACTTTTCACATGAAGATCTCTAACGCAATGTTTTGTGCCTTTGCTACAGAGGCAGATCTTTACTCTCCTGTTGCTCTCTCTCTCCATCTTTGTCTCTAGCATATACACACACAAACACACTGATCATTGGTATCACCAGGACAAATGTCTACTGGCTGATTAAAAACCAAAAGGTCTTTACTGTCCTCTGTAACCAGGCAGGGTCCTCTCTTCCTTGTTGACAGATCTGCTCCAAGTTACAGTAATAATCTAGAGATGCCCCTCCAGGTGCTACTCAGAGTAGCACCTGTTATCTCATCTTCTAGCTCTGCCCTGAAGTTCCATATTTCTAGCTTGCTACTAAGTCCGGCTCTGGTTGTTGTTGTATTTTCATGCATGATAGATACTGCTATTCCAGGGGGCACTGTGGCAATAACATGGATGGCGCTCTGCCGATGACAAGTTTGTTTCCATCAAAATAATTTTAAAGCTGTTATTTTTACATCGTGTTGCTTTAATCATTAAAATGATAAAGCCGAGTTGCATCTGTAATTGATTTAGTCAGTCTTGATGGTGGTGTTTGTTTCAAATAATAATTACACATCTAAATTAATGGTTATGTAAACAAGATTATTTTGAGGAATTATCAGTGAGAGCAATCATATAAACAGCTTGCACAAACTGCTTTTGGCTACCGCAATATTGTATTGCTTGTAAAACACAAAAAAATCTAAATGAAGGCAACACAATCATTTGGGAGACTGACAACAAAACCACAACATGTTTATGGTTTTGCTGATGTTCTTTGTAAACCTATATAGTTCACGTTGTCCTACTGATCACACCCCTTGTGCAAAATAGCACAGCATTTGGGATGTTTCACCTTCATTGGATCAGTCTGTCTCATCATATGCTTTTCTGAAAAAAATTCAAGTTTTTATTGGTTTTGTTCATATTCTTTTTGGGGAGCAGAAAGTCTGACCCATCTTTATCTCGTCCTCTGGAGTGTTAAACTAACTATAATTTGAAGGAGAAGCATCTAATAATGTGGCTGTGTCACTTATGGGATGCATTCAGTTAATTATGTCTGAAAATTACATTTTTACAGATCTATTAATCAATTTAACCATTATAACAATCTTCCTCTAATTGTTTCCAATTAGTTGTAGATGCCTTAAAGCAGCACTTCACTAATTCAGCATCTCAACTTCAGTTTACTTGCTACAGAGAATATTATTTATCGTGTCAGAAGTGTTGTTTAATGTCTTCTCCTAAGTTCCCTCTGTGGTTAGTTGGTTTAGACAATAGAAACACTTCAAGTAAGGTTAGGGAAAGATTGTGGTTTTTGTTAAATGGTCAACCGGGTGCTGTCGAAAGTCACTTTGTATTTCTACTGCATTTAACCTGACCATGTGCTTTGTGTGCTAACAAATATGCCTACAAATGTTAAATAAGATGATAAAATGGGCCTTCAGCTATTTCTTTTTCTGGCATCTGCAGTTACGCCAGAGGGGGCGCTCTTGTTGGCAGTAATGAGCATTTTCAATGTACTTGTGTATAGTGCCCTTTTAAATATGTCTGTTTGGAATGGTCTGTTATCTTGGCCCACAGTGTTGTTGTTTGCGTTTTCTTTCTGAAAATGGAAAATTGACCTGCAGTAATTTAGAATCCTAAGGCTGCAGCACCACTGCTGCACAAAGAGCTGTTCATCTGTTTATTCAAAGTTCTGTGAACTCAGTACACAGAACCACGGCCTAGAGAGTCATTTGCTGTTGTTCTGAACGCACCTGTTGTTGTTTTTTAGTCCCAGAGTGCTTGTCGCCTCTGTATTTTAAAGTTTATTAATATTGAACATTATATGTGTTCAAATCAAACTAAATCTGACTCTGCACTTTCTGGGGCACTAAGTTGGTATAGTATATGAAGCGGTTCACAGGATATGCGTTCCACATACAGACAAACAGACAGGAAGAGGTTTCTGGAAATCGTAGATATGACTTTGGTAAAACTGTACCGGCAAACATTAACCAATTATTTTCAATTTCATGAGAAAAAGAAATAGCAAAAGTTCCACTCAAATGAACTCAGCAAAACATGTTTACAGGATGCATTTATATAGAGAGAGAGTAAACAGGGCAGGTAGAGGGAGTAAGATAATAGGTGTAACGTACATCCTGTAGACAGAGAAGCCACCGGGAGAGAGGTGTGGAGAGAGATTTGATCTTGCCGTAATGGGGTTCAATTCACTGGTCTGGCTATGACTCTCCTTAATACCCCTGCTGGCTGATCCTCAGTAGTGTAGCTTGAGGAAATTATCTGCCGGCCTGGTACCTTTGATATATGGTTTTCTTTTACCAGGGAATCCATACAATATTACTCCTCTGCCTCACAAGGTGTCAGAGAGGCGAGCGTGAGATATTGGGAAACTTACTGGGGAGGTGCTCAATGCAGCATAAGCAGCAGCACGGATTCGCTAAGGATCAGTGGCAGCCTTGTGCACTTAAATATTGAACAGAGGGGAAAATGAATCTATTCGCTTTCATGCATTATTAATAGCAAGTAAAAACAGAATTGTATCCACTGAGTTTCTGCTCTATTCTCTGAAGTGAGAGGACGGAGAGTTCAGAATTATGAGTCTCCATTAGTAGTCAGAGCAGTGAGGAGAGCTCAGAGTTTCCACATCCTGTCCAGGGGAATTGACAGGCGGCACTGTTCCATTTTTTTTTTAAAGCTTGTCCAGGCTGATTCTCTAAAGGCCCTCTTAGGTTCCATTAGGTGCTAGAAAATAATAACTCCTATTTTGATTTGATTCATTCAGTTTAGGAGTAATGTCCTTACAAACATTTAAAAACGCAGACTCATGAAAGTAATAGCTACAAGTAAAAACATATTCATATTGAAATGTTTATTAATGGTGAAAACACTGCAGACTTGCTCTTATAGCTAACTGGCGCACTAGAACACACTAGACCTTGACCGGGACTACTTAACCCCCTGTGGTACATAAAAACAGTACTTAGCAGGTGAAGCTGGGAAGAAAGCGGTTGAATAAAGCATTCAGACCCACATGGCAGCACAGAGCAGCAGCAGGAGTCGCAGCCTGATGGAGGGCCCAGCAAAGGTGAGTCAATAGCTTAACATGGTATGATGATTAGTTTGCTTGTAAATGTGGCCTCTTAAGTGCCAGACCGTTTGAGCCGGGACGGACTTATATGACTGATTGCTCTTTGTGTTTCTCACAATTTTACATTCCCACAGCATGCTTACACTCAGCAATATGTTTTAAAACAGAGGCTTCAGACCCGTCCAGCTCCATCTGAGGTTGGATGCTACATGAGGTTTGTGTTGAGCAGCTTTCCTCTGAACACGTCTTTCCTCTGCCGGCTTCACTGCACTTAATACTAGGAGTAGGTGACAGAACATTGGATCCTGCCTTCTATGAGTTCTTACCAATATTCAGCGGCAGTGTTCAGAGCAGAGGGTGAGGAGCCTTTTTCCTATCAAGGGCCATTTCAATTTTTATAACATCCTTCGTGGGCGATACGAAATAATTGAACACATATATCACACTTACCTCTCTAATGCCTGGAACTGCTTGTCTTTGGCAGGCCTCTGACGTCAGATGTCGGTGGATGATGATCTAGCTGCTTTCAGCCAAAACCACTTGCCCAGACCAATCCTCACCTTTGATAGTATCATACAAAGCTTGCAAAGACAATTAACCCCCGTCGTAACAAACTTTGTAGTGATCCCCCCCCATACAAAAATGGTCAGCATTTGTCATGTCCGTAGCTTTAGGCCAGTGAGGAAAAGTAAAAAAATATGTCTTGCGTGGTCTTTCAGTGTTTTTCATTATTTTTTGCCAAATGTAATGACTACAATTACTGCGTTGCACCTGTTGTGGAAATGCCAGAGAATCCAGTGCTGTCATGGATGTGTCCACAAGAACATCCAGAGGTGCACACAGCTCAGGAATTTAACAGACTCCTCCAGAAGCCACGACTGCCATTTTCAGAACTACCTGAGGCGGACCAGTGGCTGGTTTGATGACCTGCTTGCTCAATGCTGATTGGTTTTCCTTACTTTTCCACTCAAATACAAATATTTCAACTCAAACAAGCGAGCAAAATTTCTCGCCACCCCATTCTCGTCACACATGCCAGGTGGCGTGAATGATGTGAAGATTAGAAATTTGCATCAACAGTGACATTGTTCAACAGATGCCAGGTTTCACTGTTCACACCTCCTCAAGGTGTTTAAGTGAAAAGCTAAAATCATGTTTTTCTACATCCTCTTGAATACTCTCCCCCAGAGTTGAGCCATTTTATATTTATTGTTGCCATTTTAGAAATGTCACTGACTTTGATGAGGTCAGATATGAAATGGTCTTTACATTAAATACAGCTATCGGCTGCCCGCTGGCTTAAGATATCACATCACTGCTTCATCCCTTGTTGCTGCATGCCAGCTCCCTACCTCTGCCTTTTTTCCAACCACCATTCTCTATTGTGCTGTCCAATAAAAATATATAAGTAAAAATAAAAACCCTATAAAAATGAAGGTTGGTGTGAGGCATTGCAGTAAATTGGTTCTGACACCCCGTGCATCCTTTGAGACAAGCTGGAGATGGTGAGTCAGCCCCTTGGGACTGAACAGGTTTAGTTGGCGTGAGACAGAGGGATGTGACCCCTGTGTCTTCACAGCTGGAGCTACGCTGCTGCTTCCTGTCTCCTGTGTGAAGCTGGATGGTCTTGTCCAGTGTGCGGACTTGTAAAGGTTGAGGCAGAGCTACTATTGCTGCCGAGGTGACTGAATTTTTGTTTCCATATCACTGCATGGCAGCAAAAAGGGTCTGAAGCCGATACAGGTTTGCAGCATTGAGATTGCAGGAGATGCTGAGATGAGACACAAATGTTAGTAGTAGAATAAAAATAGGAACATTGTACAGGAGATGTTGGAATCCAAAAATGTTTTTACCTCTCCTATATAAATATCAATAGTCATCCTCAAACAAAGAAAATTATAAAAATATTAATCAGATTAGCATATGAAGTGTGTAAGTCTATTTTAGTTGGGGCTGTATATCAAGTGGAAACCTTATTCTGAGGATGATTGATGTTTTTAATTTAAGATTCCTGCATGAAGAAAAGAACTTTTCTCAAAGACCCAACCCGTCTAAAAAAACATGTGTACCTAAGCGTCATGTGCACAAATGAGGAGGATTGAAAAGCTGTGTGTGTTTGTTTAGGAGACGTATAGCTGCAGGCTGGCATTCCCAAGTGTCTCTATCCACTCTCTGACACATCCACTCGCTGACACACACAGGCACACACACAAACTATACCCGGCCAATTTACAGCCCAGTGGATCTCCAGATTGTGTTTGCAGCAAAGTCCAATTGGCGCCTTTCCAAAGCACTGTTGAACATATTTCCAGTCACTGTTTTTTTTTTTATTGCCCTATCTAGATATTTCCCTCGATGACTACTTGCCTGTTGCAGAAGGGAGGGAGAGAGAAATTATATGTCCGGATAATGATCTCACACCTTCCTCCCTTTTCTCTGCCAGGCTCCCTGTAAACCCCAGCTAAGCCATATCTGTTCCCCTTCCTGTATTCACGAGTGCATCATCAACGGGCTTGAAGCCAAAGCTTCATTTGTGGGGGGAGGTCAGCAGTGGTCCATAGCTGATAATTCACTAATTGAAATTTGGTTGTACAACAAGAAAAAACTGTGTGAGAGGAGGACAAAGACGGATAGAAAGAGCATCCAGAAGGGGTAGGCAGTTAAAACGGGCGGGCAGAATAATAAATAGCAGCGAGGGGAGTGTGTGTTGTGTCAATCAGCAACAGCTTGTTCTTGTTCTTGGGGGACAAACCCCAGACGTGAAAATTGCTTGGTAGAGCCAGAGCCAGATTGACGTTCCACTTTATTGAGATTTAGTGGGTCTGCATGGATTTGAATGATCCTCAGTGCAGTCTGTCAGTTGTCATGATAATGAATGCAAGATGACAGGTTCAGTGCCAACCATTCTCAGTTTGCCGCTCACTGTCAGAGGCGGCCAAACTTTATGACAAGGGCAGCCAAGGGATCTAAATATGACAATATTGGTGAGCCAGAATCAAGATTAGATGGGCAGAAGAGAATGATGGCTTCTTAGTGGATGTTACAGTGCATGTGGATGAACAGTTGAATAACAAAATGTTGTATCCCTGAGTTGTTGCTGAGATTAAAAGAAACTTAATTCAACCAGGGTTAGCTGGGGGAAAAATATGTGATAAATTACTAATTACTTACTACTCTCAGAAGAATTAATTACTTTACTTCACATATTACTCATTAACAAAAGTAATTAGTTACATTTCTTTCCATTACCTGTCATTACAGATTCTTCATTTGATGAATGCATAATTAAAAATGTGGCGCTCACAAGCAGCGGGTACTCACTTAGCCAGGTGATTGTTGTCTGTCCAGTTGTAGAGGCTGATGTTAGAAGGCCAGTGAGAACATTAAGAGCAGGTAAATAATGAATGGATTCTTGGAATCGCTAGAAAGGGAATAGCCCATCGTCTTGCAGAAGGTAGCTGCCTCACCCCACCTACAGGCCTTACACCAAGCTGACACGCCTACGGCCCAATGTTGAGTGAAGCAGTGAGTGCTGTATAACTCTGGTTAGGACAGAGGACACAACGACTCCCAGAATGTCAAAATTAAAGATCATAATCTGGGAAATATATACATTAATACAGCAGACTGAGTTTAACAATATCTTGATGATGTTCTTTTATCTTGATGATGTTCTTTTATCTTGATGATGTTCTTCTATATTGATGATGTTCTTTTATCTTGATGAAGTTCTTTTATCTTGATGATGTTCTTTTATCTTGATGATGTTCTTCTATATTGATGATGTTCTTTTATCTTGATGGTGCTCTCTTATCTTGATGATGTTCTTTTATCTTGATGATGTTCTTTTATCTTGATGATGTTTTCTTATCTTGATGATGTTCTTTTATCTTGATGATGTACTTCTATATTGATGATGTTCTTTTATCTTGATGCTCTATTATATTGATGATGTTCTTTTATCTTGATGATGTTCTTTTATCTTGATGATGTTCTTCTATATTGATGATGTTCTTTTATCTTGATGTTCTTCTATCTTGATGATGTTCTTTTATGTTGATGATGTTTTCTTATCTTGATGATGTTCTTTTATCTTGATGTTCTTTTATCTTGATGATGTTCTTCTATCTTGATGATGTTCTTTTATCTTGATGATGTTCTTTTATCTTGATGATGTTCTTTTATCTTGATGATGTTCTTCTATCTTGATGATGTTCTTTTATCTTGATGATGTTCTTTTATCTTGATGATGTTATTTTATCTTAATGATGTTATCTTATCTTGATGATGTTCTTTTATCTTGATGATGTTCTTTTATCTTGATGATGTTCTTTTATCTTGATGATGTTCTTCTATCTTGATGATGTTCTTCTTGACACTTGACATCTATTGCACTTCTGTCAGTCCTGGGAGAGGGATCCCTCACATGTGGCTCTCTCTGAGGTTTTTACCTTCTTTTTACCCTGTTAAAAGTTTTTTCAAGTAGTTTCTCCTTACTCCTGTTGAGGGTTAAGGGGAGAGGATGTCACACCATCTTAAAGCCCTGTGAGATAAATTGTGATTTGTGAATATGGGCTATACAAATCAAATTTGATTGATTGAATATACATCAATCAAAAAGACTAAATAGAAATGTAGACTCTTCTCTTACCTTACTCAGAGAGTTACACTGATTTTTAACTTAATAATTAAAAAGGAAATTGGATTTGCTCTTTGCATCCAACAGTCTGATATATATATATATATATATATATATATATATATAATGATTATATACAGTATATAGTCAATTTGAATTGGACCGGTCTTTAATTAGGACAGCTGGGGTCTTCCTGTTGCATTGGGAGATATGTTCCGTCGTTACCATGATCCGCCTCTAAAAGTTATCTCCAAATAAATAAATAATTGAACAATGTTTGCTATAAACTTCAATGTGGGGACCAACTGTTTCAGGGTGTGACTTTTTTCAAAATTTTCAAAAGAAAAAATGAATAAAATAAACAGTTGTGACTCACGTTTAAAATGGTATGGGTTCAGTCGGAGAGGGCTTGTTGTCACAAAAAAGAAAGTCAGAAAGTATTGAGAGACTGACACTGTTATCTTTCCACTGAGTTCTGTTGGCAGTGAGAACACTATGGATAAAGACCAGCCTGGTCCTTAGTAGGGGAAATTAGTGGAGCCGTTGCTGTATCAATGTTCTTATGATCGATAACTCTTAACTATGCGATCTCAGGACGTGTCCATTTCCAAACAAGCTGAAGGAGAGGAAAAACAGAAGACATGGTAACTTTAACATTTCAGACAGGTCAAATTAACATTTATGATAAACAGGACCTTACATGCTGTTACAATCAAAAAGTTGTATCTGTTATTGTCTTTTTAAGTGGCACATTATAATGCAGCTATCAATGACATTAATTTAAACCGGCAAGTCTTTCGACCTCTATATATTACTCTCCCTGCCCCCCCTACTTGACTTTACTTAAGTGGTGATTGTATGTTGCTTCGTAGCTTTTCAGCACAGATCATACACTGGAGACGTCCTGTTTGATAGCAAATGCGTTAAAGTGCTGTTTGTCATCTTCAAATGTCTATTGGCATTCCGACTGGAGTATGTGACTTTTCCTGAGGCCGGATCATATGAAAAGCTGTCTGTAATACTGACGGGCTGCAATATGAATAAGCAAACAGTTATGGGAAGTGCATAATGCATAATGGGTTTTATTTCAAATCCAACAAAGCTGCACACATACACACAAAGAGATGAGAGAAGGAGATGACTCAGTCTGGTGCTCACTGGGCCATTGTCACTGCCACAGTGGGGAATATTACTCCATAGCGAAGCTTAACGGCTGACCAAATCTATCTCTGTCTGTCGCCCCCACTCTCTCCCTCTGCTTGTTGTTGCTTTGAAAATTTGTTCATGACGATGCGCGTCCATGGCAAATATTATTAAAAAAATAATTATTTCATCTATTAATAAATTTGATATCATCATTTGGCAATACTGCACAATGAAATGAAATATAAAATGAGGGACACATGTACAGAGGAAGTTTGTATTTAATATTTTATGCTGATGTGATCTAATAAAGATTCTAAACTGTACAGGTCCAAAATTAGAGTTCAGTCAGTGTCTTTTTTACCCTAATTATAATCAAGTGGTGAAATCACTGAAATGATTAACTTTATGGTAGGTTGAGGAGCGTATAAGACACCCAAATCCAACAACCTGATTATCTTATTTTCTATTTCATATAATTCTATGTTTTAGTGGAGGAGGAATTCATATTATAGTTCCAGTGGTGGAAAAAGTATTCATCATTTATTTAATTAAAAGTTATATAATGTAATCAGCAGAGGGTGAGGTAATTTAGCTGTTTAACACGCTGTTGAGTTATCAACAGTAAAGCAGCATATAGACAGATCATATTTTTTTCTATGTGAAAGAACTGTAAAAGTACCACACAAGCAAATACTTAGATCATTTCTTCGGTGAAGGCTTGATAATTTAGTCTGCCATAAACAAGTTGAACTATTATTTTAGCCAAGGCCACAGGCAGCTTCAGATACAACTTTAACACTAAGTGTCTCTTCAGCTGCACCATGTGGTACTTTGTGCGCCCTGTCTCAGATGTCCTGGTTGGATGTGGCCCTTTGGAATCAAATGCGTTTTTTTTTATTCATTCGTGAAACGCTGCGGGGGGAAACTCACCTTCACATCCTGAGTTTAAAAGTTATGCTAAACACTGATGGAAATTCACTCCCACACGAGCCCAACTTTGACTCAACACATGAACACGGCTCCGCTGTTCAGCCTGAAACGTGTTTGAGTGAGTGTGATCAAAGGAGAGCTCATTTGAAACTTTTCAAACTTCACCGGTTGCATTGTGTTTAGTGGGTGGGAGTCGAAACAAAGGGCAGAACATGAGGCTGCTTTCTTCGGACGAGCTAATGACCCTGCAGCACTTCCCCAGATCCACCGCCTCAGATTTATTAACACGGATCCACGTGGAGAGATGTTGCATGGCTCTTGTTGATTTGGTATTCCAGTCCCATCTGCATGTGGAGAGGAGATATGGAAGTGAAAGCTGATATATGAAAACAAATATCTCATATTAAATTCGAGACTGTTCATTTTGCTGGGGACTTGCCAGCGACATTCACACGCCCCCGGAGACCACCGGCTCCAAAACAAAACACAGGGCACTTGACTGTGACATAAAGACAGCTCATGATTCTTTGCCTGACGCTGTAAACCTTTATTTTCTCCCTGCACCCCCCCCCCCCCCCCCACACACACACACTCCACCCTGGAGGCGTTTTAAAATGATCGATTTTTACATTATTTTAATCCAATGCACTGGCGTGTTATTGGAAAAAGGAGTGATGGATCTGGACGTGCAAGAATGGACATTTATCACTGGGAGAAGGCAGGTCGGGTTGTTTCCCTGAGGAATACTTCCCCCCGGCTCACACAAACAGACACGCACAGTCAAGCACGCATACGACTGCGCGCTGTTGGCTGTGGCCGTGTGGGTGTTTAAGTGCGCGCGCCCCGAGCACGCGAGTTGATTCGAGTCTGTGCTGCTTGCTTTGCTGAGAAGTTCATTTCCGACGAGAGAGTCCGGTACAGCTGCATCACTCTGCAGATGCGTTGCGCCGGGCTTTTGGCAAAGCGTGCTTAAAGCATGCCGGTTGTGTGCAATATCATCCCGCTGACCCGAGGCTCCTCAGTGCATGCGAGGTCCAAAGAGAATCGACTTAATTTTAATAAGAGGCGAGCCACCTGAGAGGGAAGCCGACGCGGCTGCGCACAGTTTTCAGCAAGATTAACTGTGGTTCCCGCGCGTGAGATCGGAAAACAACGCACGCAAAAGAGAGCGAGGAGGGAGCGGAGGTAAGCGCGCGCTCGAGCGGTAAGAGGCATTTATTTCCTGGGCCGCGCATAGACAGACAGCGCTGCTGGTGAGACAGCAGCCAGAGGAGGAGGAGGAGGAGGACACACACCACAAACACGCACATAAAAGTTCTCCTGCGTCGAGTTTGAGCATGGTGCTGACAGATGTGTGCGCTCCGATCTGATGGAAGTTTTGCACGATAGAGGGAAAAGAGGAGAAACATCCCCCATGGACCACTGCGCAGCGCGAGCGCTTTAGAGCAGCGGAGCCTGTGAGACATCCAGTCATGATGTGGGTCGCGTTTTTACCCTTTTTGGTTTCGTGCGCACTCGGGAATACGACCGTGGAGCAAGTGCCGTTCTTTCACGGGCATGTGTTTGAGAACTCGTCTCCGGGCTCCCGTGTCAACGGACTGAGCGTCCCGTTGAAACGGCTCAACTCGCAGAGACTGTGCGCTACAGAGGGATCCGGATCAGCTGCGGCGCACTTTAAACTCCTGGGGGACGGGAGCGACAATTTCCGTGTGTTTGCGCACCACAAACGGGGAAATATTTTACTCAAGACTTCTGGCGTCTTGGACCGAGAGGAGCGTTCTGAATACGCACTGGGTCTGGGTTTGTGCTGCGGGAAATGCGCGGCACTAACCCTGGGGGATGGAGGGGACTCCCCGGTGGTGGCTGAAGTGGCGTCCATCAAGGTGGACGTCCTGGACACGAATGACCACCAGCCCACCTTTGCCGGTGCCGATGTGAAACTGAACCTGGATGATGCCACTGCACTCCGCACGGCCATCTATGGGGTCACTGCGCGCGACGAGGACAGCGGCAAGAACGCGGAGCTCATCTACTTCGCCCTGCCTAAGAACGGGAGTTTCTATGCGGTGCCAAAAACCGGCGACATCCTCCTGGTGGACTCCATCCTCGGTCTGGATGAACCGATTCGTTTTAAAGTGTTTGCCCGGGACCGCGGGTGGCCACCGCGCACGAGTGAGTGCGTTTCGGTGGAGATCAGTCCCAGGCAGTGGCCCATGGTGCCCTCGGTGAACCCCCAACCGGGCAAACGTAAACCTACATCACAAGTTAAAGTTCCAGCGCGAAGGTCTAGGTCGGTGCTGGAGTCAGACAGCCCCGTTTTCATCAACGTGTCCGAGGATGCAGGGATCGGTTCGGTGGTGATGAACCTGAACCCTGTGAGGTTTCAGTCAGCCACGTTCGAACTGGTGGAGCCCGACGCGGAGAGCTCACCGGTAAGCGTGAGCCGGGACAGCGGGGATATAGTGATATCACGGAGACTGGACCGAGAGACGGAGCCTCTGGTGGAGATCAGCGTCAAAGTTCAGGATAAGAGAGGTAAGCCAGATACCGAGCGCGCGCGTGTGTGAGAGTGTCTAAGTGTGAGTGAGCGACGTGCAGTTTGTGTGGGAATGAGCATGGGGAAGATAAGGAGAGAGACGAGTGAGACACAGTATTAAACATGATCGTTTACGCGCGCATTACTTTTATCCTGTGCCTCCCCTGGGAGACTGGTTGTGCAAAATATAAGCATCAATTTCCATACACTTGTCACACCAATGTCAGACTTTGTCTATTTTTGTGGCATTTTCTTTACATTTCTGAATGAATGTGGTGCGTAAATACGCACGGTCCAGAGGATCCTCTCTTTCTACCGGTCTCACAAGCATTCTACTTTGTAGCTGAATGTATCTTAATAGAGAGACAGTGGAAATGGCCATAGGAATTCTTTATTCTATAGATAACTTGATAAAATGTATTTCTTTATTGTTGCTTCTTGTACTTTTCCCCTGTGGGGGGTTCCTGAGCAATGGTCCAGAACACATAGCATTTGAGGGTCATGTGTGTTTGAAGAGGGAGGAAACCCTTCAAAGGAGTAGCAGTAACAACAGGTGATTTTGCTGCGCAGGGGGTGCCTTGCTCCCTCTCTTCACAACATCACTGTTCCTGGGCTGCCTCATTTCCATTCACTACCCAGGTGCAGCCCTGCTCAGACTCTGAGATGAGAAGAGACCAGGCTTGCCCAGGGGGGAGTCTGGCTGTGAGTGGTGTCAAAGCGTCCAGTGATTACAGTAGAGGTTAAACTGAGTAACATGTCTCAGTGCTGATGATGATTCATGTGTTTGAATGAATTAAGGCAACATTAAGATATCCTCTGCTGCTGCGGCTGCCAACAGCAACAGATGCTGGGATGTCAATGAGAGAAGAGCGGTGCATGATGGCCACTTTACTGTTAATTATCACCAGCGGATAGAGCAGAGTGAGAGCGGAAACACAGAGGGGGGGTTAACATGCAGCTACGTCCACATCCATAAATACATATGTGAAGGAATGAACCACTGGGCTAATTAAAGGTGTCACTGCGTACTGGTGACTATAGAGCAGACTGCAAAAACAAATATCCTCCTGGAAAGAGTCTACAGTGAAGTTGACAGTTGGTTCTATATCTAAATATAAATCTGTCTGTGTCTGTGTAAGTTTGCCAGACGGAAGCAGTTCCACAGCTTGTTCCATCCGAACTAGTTAACGGCACTCGACTGGGGGAGTGACCCGATCAATGCGACCTATTGGTTGCAGTAATGTGAACTTTCCTGATGCAGAAAAGAAGCTGAGCAGGCTGTTGGCACACAATGCGAATTTACACTCCCAGTAACTGCATGCAGAGTTGGCTTTTTGTCACATTAATTTCCATCTTAAACACTTTGGTATTGATGGGGGAAAAGCGATACATTACACTGCTCACTGTGACACTTCATCTTACCGTTGCAGGATTGCAGCGTCATCCTTCGGAGAGTTCCATCATAGAGCAGCAGAAGGGAGCTCAAGCTGGTGTTTGATTCTGGGGAGGCACTCAGACTTTTTGCATCCACATTTACACAAGAGGACCAATTGTGTAGTAGATGTTTGCATTGTCACAGGAAGGTTTTGGGTTTTGAATCTGCTGGCCGACACTCTCCTGGAGTTTGCATGTTCTCACTGGGACCTTTCTCAAGGGGCTCAGGCTTCCTCCCACAGTCCAAAGAAATGCAGCTAAGGGCAATAAGAGTTCTAAATTTACTCTACAGATACAAATATGAGTGGACGGCTGTTTGCCATTGTATATCAGCACTGTGATGGAGTGCTTACCTGACCTGTGTACCGTTCCTCTTGCTCAGTGTTGACTGGCATTGGCCTAAGCCCCCCTGCCACCTGGAAGGAGGAGTGGTTTGGATATGGATGGAGAGAACAATGCTGATAAATGTGTTAATAGATGATGTTTTTCTATCACCGTCAATGGTAACGGTTTGACTTCTGACATTCTTGTGAAGACTATATTGTGAAAATGTTGATGCAGGAGGAACAAAACAAATCTCATTTTAAAAACAGCGGCAGTTACATGGCGTATCTTCTGCCATTTTATGAAACAATAATGTGGTGCATAAGAAGTGTAATAGTTGTCCAGATAAATCCGTCCGGATAGAATAACGATAAGTTACATATTAAGTGTAAAAAGGCTTAGTGTCTCTAAAGATTAGAGACATAACGCATTTTTTTGGATTATTTGGCCAAATCCATTTCTGTTTTGGTTGATTGGATCTTCACTTTGCACCTTTCTCTGAATGTGGATGTGCTTCCACTCCAACAGGCTGGAAGTTGACCTAAAGTTTAAAGAGGAGCATCAGCGTAAATGTTTCATAAATTGATGTTTTTTATTCAAAGCCTAAAAGCCTAATCTTTTATCAGTTTTTTTCTGGAGAGTGTGGGGCAGTGGGAAATACATTTACATGACCTGACTGTTTACTGCGTCATGCCAAAAGACAGCAAGTTTTCATTTCCGGGCTCAGCAGCAGGTGGTGTGTGTGTGTGTGTGTGTGTGTGTGTGTGTGTGTGTGTGTGTGTGTGTGTGTGTGT
Organism: Pleuronectes platessa; assembly: GCF_947347685.1. Lineage (NCBI taxonomy): Eukaryota > Metazoa > Chordata > Actinopteri > Pleuronectiformes > Pleuronectidae > Pleuronectes > Pleuronectes platessa. Next base: position 5,805,374 of record NC_070626.1, on the reverse strand, counting down.
GTGTGTGTGTGTGTGTGTGTGTGTGTGTGTGTGTGTGTGTGTGTGTGTGTGTGTGTGTGTGTGTGTGTGTGGAGGGGGGGGCTCAGCTCGCTGTCTCCTGCGGGAGGGACGCTGCATCCGCTGGGTTGTCGGTGGCTCAGCTGATGTCCTTTAATCCATTTGGAGTGGAGAGTCCTGCTCGAGCCTCGACCTCCCTCCATCTGCTCGCATTATCCCTGTAATCCCATCTCATTCTCTCTGTCTGTCCCCCTGTCTCACTTTTCCTCTCTCTCTGTCTGTCCCCCCTTGCTCTCTTACTTTCTCACTCGTACTTCCATCTCACTCGAGGGATTTAATTTGAGCGGAGGCCCACTTTAACACAGGGGGGAGGGAGGGAGCTTCTGACATGATTCTTGGAAGGACGGTCTTGTGTGTGTGTGCGCGTGAGGCTTGAAGCGTCAAGTATCAGGATCTGCAATCACTTCTTCATCTTGTCTGGGTTTGTGGTTCATTCCACAAGTGCTGCCGAGCTCCAGGAATATCAGGGTCTGATCCTTGTCACATTGACACACCAAAAGAGAAATACACCAGGTCACAGCCACGTCAAGGAGCAAGAAAATCACCATCCACATGATAATTGAAATTAAATGTGAGAGTCCTCCCGCCTACGCACGTGTGGAGAATACACTTTGCTAGCCACATGTTCAGTTAAGGTCTTAATGAAAGGAGACCAATAATATGTAGATTAATTGATCTTATCTCAAACAAATTAACCATTTCAATTGACAATTACACTTTTATTAGTTAATATTAAGATGAAAGTGTACTCCAGCTGACTCTTGCTTTTTTTTTGCATCAGTAACCAGTATTGGGAGTTGTATTGAAGAATTCCAAACATTATCCAGATGTTAGACTTTCTTTGCTGCTCAGTTACAGCTGTATAGCAGGACAGCCATTGAGAGCCAATCACATGCATGGACAAAAAAGATGCATAGAGCGGTTAGGGTGTCGATTCTCAGTTAGAAAAAATCTTCCACAATACAGGTAGACATTTGTTTCAGTGTTAATGTAAAACTGTTGTTAGTGAGAGATTTCAATAAAATATCTGCTATATGGCAGGGATTTTCATCTCCACCTCCAGATGTATACACAGCCCTATGACATTTAGCTCCACATCAGATAGACTGTAGTGTAAGTCTATGGATGTTTATCTATTATTAAAGCGTAATCGCAAGATTTTACCCGTTTGAGTTAATACATAACAGTTTTCTGTAATTTACATGTGTGATTTTCATGATAAAAATAATACAGAGATGTGAAGTGAACTAAACCAGGAAATCTGTGAGCTCTGATTGTAGCCGTGTGAGCGTGCATGTGTGTACATGTGTGTGATGTCTGAGATGCTTATTAACTGGATGCAAAATCATGCCATGTCCATTTTAGGTAATAGGAAGGTCATATCTTGCTCATACATCTTTGCATATTTACGTGTGCAGACGATGAAGACCAAGTCTTTACCGCTATCTTATTAGCACTCTTCATTGACTTCCATTTATTTTGGCCAACCAAAACCTCAATCATGACTTCATGCATACCCAAAACCATAACCTCATCACAATTCACATCTGAACTCAGTGATAACATTTTGCCTCATTAGGACCAGATTTGGTCCCCATGAGGTCCGCTGGTCCTGACATGGTCAGTGTTTATGATGGAAAAGGTTTTGACAAAAAGGAGTAGATGTGCAGACACATATGAGCACAGACTTTTACCAAAATAAAATGTTTTTTTAGGCTTCACACACCACACACACACAATACGTTCAGCAACAAAATACAACAATCTGCTTTTTTTTCTAGTTCTGGTTTGCCAAATGAAAGTACCCAGACAGATGGAAGTGAGGGACGCCTGTGAGCTGCATATGTTGCTCTTCTTTTGTTTACTGAGATGAAACACAGTCTGCATCTCTTTAGTTCTTTCAAAGGGCATAAATAATATATTTTGATTTCCTATGCACACACACACAGGTTAGCCGCATTAACCCACACTTATCCAATGTAAAGACACTTGAATGTCTTTCTTGTCTCATTTAACTGTATTTCCTTTTCTGTAAATAATTCATACAGACTCTGACGCACACACTCAGCTTGGCTCGTGCTTCAAGGAGACTATAATTTTGTATAACAGAACAAAGGCGAGAGTTAGCAGACAGTTTAAAACCGATGGTCATTGTTGTTATATTCATGCATGACCATTCCATGAGTTGACCCAGATGGGAACTATGACAACAAACATCCGATTGGCTTGCCACCATAGATGCACCGTATCAGAAGATGCTTCTATGGGTTGTATCCAATGGCGAAGACAAATAGTCTATGTGGTCCCTCAGGTTGGGGGTCCTGTTGGCTGATCTGCAACACACAGCCGACGTTCCAGTGCCTCCCCGAAAGCTCACCCTCTCCTCCCTTCTTGTCTCTTCATTGCCCAGTAATTCTTGTTTTTATTGTTTCTGTCTTTTGTGTAAATGGCTCATTAAAAAACATTGACATTTAAAACTCTGTGCACCGCCGCAGCAAAAATAATTTAGCTACCAAAGGCATTTCTGATTACTCTTTTCATTTGCTTTCATTTGCTGTGGAGAAGCATAGAGGGAATTTGAGTCACACGCAGATGAGTTAATGGGACTTTCACCAGTGTTTTTTGCCAACTGGAGTTTGTAGAAATCCTAGTTCTCAGCCTCAGATACCGTCAGATGTGTTTTGGATTTGCGGGATGGCACAGTTCTCTGGTTGACTGGCTGGTTTGGTGGTGTATTTTGGATGCTGATAGGCAGCAGGGTGCCAACTTGCCAGGACCCACATTGCCACAGCAATGGTGACAATTGCACTACTGGTTTCTGCTCATTTGCAAGTCACATAACTTTATGTGGGCTTTGTCCGCGTGACCACCCTGATTGTCGTTTATTCTCTTCTTCTCTCTTCTTCTCTAGGATACATTTTCTGATATTTTTCCCATTGAATGAAACATTTTCCGTTTGATAAATATTTAGTTAACAGTGAGGCATGTTGTCACATTCATTCAGAGCCCTAATTGAAATCTGTTTGTTTTTGTACAAAAACATCTAAATTTGTTAAATGCTTTTAGCAAAAAGCAGCAAATGTCAACAATCAGGGAAACTGGAATAATGATATATTTTGGCATCCTTCCTTGAGAAAAGGCGATTTATTGATTAATTGGCCAATTATTTTGGCTGTACTTTTATTTACAGTCATTTATGTCTAGTACTCAGTTGGCTACTTCAGCACTTATTAGCCTATGTTGCTGTAATGCTCCCTTTTCTATTCGATGACAATATACATTTTTCTTCTCTCTTACATAACACTTGATATAATTTCCCACTGTTTCATCATGAAAATGGTGCTGAAGGGGGGTGGGGATTCACCCAGGGGTTCACCAGCAGCTCAAGTGTTTGGATGTCGAGCAGTTTCAGTTAAGTGTGTTCAAAAATAAAATGCACCATGTAAGCCAGCGAAAGCGAGTGTCTGAAGAATAAGTGACATATGTAGATGTTGCAGCTGAAATGAGCAGTAGGAATCAGGCTCAATGTCTCAGACAAGATCAGTTGTTGTATGAGAATGGAAGCTGAGGTTCCAGATGATAACGTTATATGAGATTGAAGCGATTAAGCAGTTTAAACAGAATTATTCTAAAGCTGTTTTAAGACCCCAGAAAATGCCCACACAATTAGGTACACAATCAGGAAACTGCCAATCAGGTGTAATACAATGTTTTAGTCCTATTTGACAGACACACTACAGTAACTGGCGGGACCATTCCACCCCCTGACATTGTTTGTTATATTATTTATCATACAGTTAGTCATTAACTGTCCTCTCTCTCCTTCTGTCTGGCTTCACAGGAGATAAAAATGATGAAAGTGATTTTTTTAATAGACTTTTCACTCTTTCCACCATCTGTTATTGCCAGAGATTCTGATAGCCTCACCATAATTTTTTTCCTGAATAACAGTGTTGTCGTCCGGCTTTTTCAGTGTGTGTGTGACACAGAGCGGTTCAGCAGATTTGTGTCCAAATCCAAATGCACCGTGGAGGCTGGGAGAGGCTGCCAACACTCTCTGAGTTTAGCCAGTTTGTTAAAGGAGGCTGTAGTCAAGTTAATGTGCTGATGGTAATCTGTGAGGTTCAGTAATATTCACAGTAATGAGAAACAAAAAAATAAATATCTCAGCTGTTGCTTGTACCAAGAGTAAAGATGCTCTGGTGAGGATGTCACAATGCCTCAGACATTTTATCTTGAAAAACTTGCTTTTGTCTAAAGATCAGTCCTAATGTCAAACTATATAGAATATTGGCAAATCTTTACGTTTGAGAAACTGGAACAGTAAAATGTTTTGACATCTTTAAATGGTTCATAAATTCAAGATCAGTCAATAGTTTTGGCTGTACTTATATGATTTCTGTGGGTATTTCAATGTAGATACGATATTTGCTAACTATGTCTAAACTTAAAGCAGAGCTAAATGTGGGGAAAATAACAAAAAGTTTGTTATTTGGTTATGAGCAAAAGTGTGGGGACATGTAGGTTATCTCTACAAACAGATTTTGCATGTGAATATGCAGAATCTTTCGGCAGCAAGAACAAATGCCAATAGTGGACAAGAGAAGCCATTTGGTTTCTTTGTTGTTTGACCCATTACGTTTGAGCAAACTTTGTTTGCCCACAGGTAAAGAGTTGAGAGAAAATAGGCAAAGCAAATGGACTGAAATGCATCGAGCTAGCAAATTTTAAATATATCCGTTGTATATTTATAATCAGATAGTTGTTAATAGAGATTAGATTAGAGATGCCGCCTGGAACTAAAACACCAACATATGTCTGTTAGTGAGAAACGTTACACTCGTGTGAAGCTCGTTGGACTGTGAACACTGTATAGTAAATGGAAGAGAGAGTCTTGTTCCGAATATCCACTGTCTACACTGGAAGCCCCCCAATATTGGCCGTTGCCCCGAGAGGCTCAATGTCAATCCAGTTGTGCAGAGTTAAGCAGTTGACTCTGAAGAGAAAGTCAACAGGATATACAGTAAACTCTGGAGACCAGCAATGTTTATACAAATTTCATGGCAAATAATCCAGTAGTTGTTCAGGTATTTCAGTCTGTCAGTCACCTTGCCTTCCCAGGAGCAGGTGAACACATCTAATCATGAATCTGGAACTGAACCCATGTCACTAGAGGTGAAGGAAAAGTGCAGCACATATTCTTACCTGCTGCAGCTGACTGTGTCACCCTCATATGCTCAACATTAGTGTCACAGAGCTACATCTTTTTATGTATTTCATTCATGGCGGGAGGATGGATTCCTCTCACATTTTATGCACAGAACTCAGATTTCCATTTTAAAACATGCTCGTTTTGCAGAGCAGTATAAGGAACCAGTCAATAAATATACAGTAAAAGAAGACAACAGGTGGACAAGTGAGACAGCTGGTTCACCTACAGGCTGGTGTAGAAGGAGCAATGATAGAAGCATGCTAGTAAAGGTAAAGGCCCTGGGGGCTGCAGAGAGGCCAGAGGCCAAAGGATTGTGGTAAACATCCCGTTCTAAGGGCACAGGTTGGGTTAAAAAAAAGGAAAGAAGTAAGGGTGTTTGGATCAGGATTTTTCGGGCAATCACCAATCATTTGAAGTAGTATCTGACGATGTGATCCCCAATCACGGGGTCTATGGCCCTTTGGTAATCAAAGTGACCACTTATGATCGAATATCTCTTCCCCACTCTATATTCAAATAAAAATTAAAGGGCTGAATCCTACTTTTTTTTGTTGTCAGCGCCATATTAAACTCCTGTATCAGCCTGTGTCTGTGTTACATGTTTCACGTGCGCTATCAGCAGCGGCAGGAGTGATGCTGTGCAGGATCTCATAACGGAACTCTATGAGCAGGACACACACTTCCTGAGGTTTTCACCTGACAGGTAGATGATGAAGAAAGGCATTAATACCGGAGAAAGGAGAAATGTGGATCCTGTTCGCAGAGTCTCTCCTATTGGGCCGTGACAGGCTCTCTTTTCTCTCAACAACTCTCAAAAGTGCACAATATCAAAGGGAGTCTGGTGATATTGCGGAACACAAACATCTGCTGCTTAAACGAGCGCACAAACAAGTAATTTGCATCACAGAGAAGAGAAGATCCTTCAATGTGGCCCAGGACGCATTGCTGAATGTGATCTGAGCGATCGGATCTCAATTTTAAAGCCTTCTATGTTTCATGTAGCATTATTTATTTAACTATATTTACATCGTACAAAATCAGGAGTGAGGAAGTATCATGAATTCACTTGACAACTATTCATAATTGGCAGGGCAACAGCTGCTTTGCTTATCTTTCAAGTGCAATCAATGAGAAGAGAACACTCACTCGTTAGCTGTTTCCACCTTCAGCTCCGGGGAAAAAAAGAGTACGTTTTCATCAATTATCTACATAAGTTAGAATACAAAAGTATTTACTGAAAAATAACGAGTGAGCCATCTCAGTTCCTTTCCGATCTCTGTTGAGTGACAGCTGTTTGTTTTGCCTCATCTGATTGGCTCCTCTGATCGGCTTTCACAGAGATCGCTGATAATACTAATCAGAGGGAGCGATCGTAGCCGATCAATCGGAGCACCTTTAGAAAAAACATGACACACGGTTGATCAGGGTGTACAACGACAGTAAAGGTTAGATACCCCATAATCTAAAAAATAAGTAATATTTTATTCTAACTACTGAGTTGCTAGGATAAAATCATGTGGGCACAATGAGATGATTGAATTGTAGAATCTGGTTAATAGAAATGTTTAATACATTCTGGAAATGTGTATCAGTCTAAAGCCTGGCTCTGTGTGATTGTAACAAAATCATCCGATCAGCATGTTCAAATGAGAAACAGGGTAACTGCTTTCCTCTGGTCTTTATGCTAAAGTAATTTGACTGAAGGCTGTGACTTGCTCTATTGTAACAGATAATGCAGACGTGCATCCATCCCATTCTTGTGAACGCCTTCAGGGACTTCCCACAAATTTGGTATTAAACCTTCCGTTGTACTCAAGGATCAAAGGTCAAGGTCGCTGTGACCTCACAAAGTAAATTTTAGCCTCTTGAACTTGATTTTTTGAATCTGTAGAGAATTGCTTCAATTTTAACCTGTTGTCTTTGACTCAATCTTTCTCAAATCTATTCATCCGTCCCCCCATATTAATGATTTGATTACTGATCAGATCCATTGAAGAGCAGGCAAAGCTGGATTGAGATTTCTGTGAGGATTTCCAGTCAGTCCACTGTCCACTTGAATTGTTACATCCTCCAAAAATATATCATCATGAATAATTCATTGTGCTTGGCAGCGGCAATTTGTGCCAAGATCAATTTCAATTCCTGGGAAATAAATTAGATTTTTAGCATGGCAGCTTACCTTTTTAATGGAATTTCGACTGTTTTACAATTGCACCTCTGCTCCCTTTAATGCCAGCCTCGTGCCTTTGGAGTTACGGTCTGTCATTTATGTATTTTAACAGCAGCACCGTCGCCCATGTTGCCGTGTCATAATCAGCATATTTTAACGTTATTACCAATCCAGTGTTTGATTTACAGTGACCTTCTATCTTATTACTTAAATGTCATTATTGTGAATGTAAAGCAGTTAGTCAGATGGCGAGTGTCTTGTGCCTGCAGCTCTTAATAACCAAATCCACATAATCATGTGGCTCCCCAAGCTTCCTCAGTCTCTTTTGTCCTCTTTCATTTCCTCCTGCTAGTGTCTGTCCCATTATTTCTCTGTTTTACAGATTAAGTCTTCCTATCACTTTTAAGCTCTAAGTATTTATTTAAGAACATCTCTTGTGCTCAGTGGCTCAGTCGGTGAAGCTGGTCATTTTTAATGATTACAGTATTTGCACTCCATTATATGTTCTACTTCCTCAGCTTAGCATAGAGCACATAAAATAACAGGTTGGTGGAGTCAGACACGGCTTATAGCTAATGGAAGTAATTGTAAAATGGATCTTGGGTAAGAACCAATCTGGGCAGGGTTTATTCCTTTGTTTGCAGACTGAGTGCCCATATAATACCCAACTGATTTAAGAAAGTGGAAGATTAATTTCAATCTATCATAGCCTGTCATGGTTTTTGGATTAATAAGTGCTTCTACCTATAGTGGGGAATGAAATTGAGAGGTGACTTGGGGCAGCACTATGAATCTATAAGTCTAGAGAAAATGTTCTTTATAGAAGAAACATTGATTTGCCACCAAGATGTGTGTGTGTGTGTGTGTGTGTGTGTGTGTGTGTATGTGTGTGTGTGCGTGTTTGTGTGTTTGTGTGTGTGTGTGTGGTGGGTTGGGGTTGTTGGTAAAACACTGTTATCCATACTAAGTCTAAAGGGGCTAAATATAATATAAATAATAATATTAAGAGTAATATAAATAATTTGTGTTGCCCTCTAACGGTCAACCATTTCACTACCACTTTGGATCGTCTGTTGTTTCTTCAAAATGAGTTTGTCGTTTCATCAAGTGATTAATGAAAAGTTATCAGAAAAACGTACTTTCGAGCCAAGTTTGGCTGCATTACAAAAACAATACTGCTTTCAGTCATCATATATGTCCTGTAATAAATTCCAATATTATAATTGTGTTAGAACAACATTAAAAATGTATCCTCTTTATGGAGAAGAGTGTTTTATGAAACTGTTGAAATAATTGGTTTTGTCTAAATGTTTGTCTGCGTTGCACTCAGGAATTTCTCTTTTGAATCAGAATTTACTAAGAAACGCCATCAGTCTTAGTGTACTGTTGCTTTTTTCTGTCATTTGTTGTTTTATATCGTAACACATTGCTCAGAAGTTGCTTCTCAAACACCATGAGTTTGTCCTTTTTGCTGAGGATCCGGAACTTTAATTGGTCCAAACCGGTCAGGAGAAAAAGTTTCTAAACCCCAGTTTAGAGCTGAGATTAATATGAGCCTTGAATAATCCTGTAAATTCAGGTGTACACTCAACTGAGACACATTGAGAGTTCATGAAATCTGATTTGGAGGCAGACGGAGAAGCTTGTGACCACATTATTTTACCTGTGTGAAAGCGAAATTCGTTCTGGGCCACTTTGAAGGACTTTAACCAACTATGGTTTAACAATGAACCAAGACAAATGTAACACTTCTCAGTGTTTCACATGCACTTTGTTTTGTGTGGCCACTACCAAAGTATTAACACTGACCGCCAGATGTTGATCCTTTTGTCTTTGGGTAAAATCTTGTTTCATTGTAAAGGCACAGTAGTTCATTTAGCCCTTGCTCTGCTTGCTCTCTCTCTCTGACAGCCACACACACACACTCCATCTCAGGATGGAGGTTAATAGCAGGTCTGAACAGGGCGTAAAGTTCAAAATAATCACTTTAATCTCCCTGGGCATGAAAGAAGACTAAACTTGCATTAACTGAGTGGACTTTTTTTATCAAAGACCATGAGTCAGACTTCAGAGTTTGGTTGTATATATATATTTGCCTGTAGAACTTACTCAGAAGTATTTATGCAAATAAAACTACATCATAAGAAGAGACTGGAATGTTAATATATCGCTAACCTCCTTCATCCTTGCTTCATACTCCTTCAATCACGTTGCCTCCGCAGCTGCTGCCTAAGTGAAGTGTGCATGTCTGTAATATGGCGAGAGTAGCCTATTTATTTGTATTTGGTTAGAGACCACAGGGCAGCTTCCTCAAGTCCAGCCTTTCTGACAGCGCTTGCTGCAACGGGATCAATTAATGTCTGCGTGTGTGTGCTTGTTTTCTTGTTATCGCAAGTGCGTGTGTGTTTGGTGTGTAGGAGGGTTAGTGCCCTTATGTTTGGATCAAACACGTGTGTGCCTGTGTGTGTGTATGCACACAGCAGAGATCCTTTTTTTTCTTCTTCCTTCTTGTTACTTCTCTCTCTTTTTTCTTCAGTTTGGATCATATACACACAGTCACTTCCACTTTCTTTTTCCTCTTTCTTTCCCTCAATGTGAAACATGTTTTGAGTGTTTTTCTTGCAACAGTTTGTGTGCACTATAGCGTTATGGCCACATTCAGAATTTCTAACATGTATTCCAAGAAAATCAAATAATAGCACACACACACACACTCACGCACACAATGCCTGATTAGTTTTCTGTACCCCATCCTCGTCCTTTCTTATCTTTTTTTCTTATTCCCCTTACATATTCCCTTTATTCTCCTCCCTCCCTGTTGTTTTATGCTCTCTCTTCCATCTTTTACTGCTATCTCTCTCGTCGAGCACACAGGCGTTTTTTTTAATCACATTCCCATTTTTTCTCTTCTTGAATCTTTCTCCTTCCTGTTGTTCGCATAACATCACATTTTTCCACAGTCGATGATATATGCTGGCTTCATACACCCTTTCTTCACTTATTCTTTCAGCGTCACTTTTCCCCCCCAAGGGAGACGTATTCTCTCTCTGTGGCTCATGCTATCAATGTGAGTGATTGTGCAATCCTGTGGTGTGTTAAAGACATGACGAGACTGTCAAACAGATCAATAGACGGTGTCTGAGCGTGTCTTCCAAACACCCTCCTTTCCACACACCACATGCACAAAGACGCATTTTACAGAAAGCCCAGCAGTCACACATGCAGGTTAACTAATGTATTCAGTCATTACATGAAGTACAAATACTCACATTCAACACATTGTGTGGGTCACCGTGACGGGTCAATGACTGGTGTTCTTTATTGTGACTGATTTCCTGTCTGAAGCAGAGGAAGTCAGCTCATCTGAATAAAGACAGACTGAGAATTAAAGAATGCCTCTCTCACTCACTCACTCTCACACACACACACACACACACACACACACACACACACACACACGGCAGCGCAGTGAACCTCATGTACCATGTTGTGTTTCAGAATTTCTGTCAGCAATGCAGCACAGATATTAAAGTGGGGCAGCCAAACATTCAAATTTAGACCTCTGTAATGACAAAACAGAGGTCTAAGTGTGTAAGTTGATTAAACTTGGTCGAATATTTTTCGGTCATAACAAAACTTAAAATTTGTCTCTGCAGGACACTTTTCAGTAGAACTTTATTATGAAGACATCTTGAGATGTATTCTGGTTTTTAAACTCTATCCATCTATCAACTTTAGCCAGTGATGGATTGACCCATGATTCTTAGAGACTAACAACCATTCACTTTCCCATTCACCCCAAGGGTCAATATAAAGGAACCTGATTGTGACACTCGTCAGTCAACTCTCCCTTACCGCCAACAGAAGACGGCGCAGGTTCCGGTCCAGGCTCTGGTCATCTCATGCCTAGACTATTGTAACTCCCTCCTGGCTGATCTACCTGTACTCTCTGTCTGCTATACCACTACCAGACTAAAGACAAATCTCTTCCGACTCTACCTTGGATAAAAAAAGACAAAAATAAATCTAGCACTTTAGAAGCACTAATATGGCTCTTAAATATAGCACTTTGTAGTTTGGCTTTCTTAAAGAAAATGTACTTGCTTGATTCTTGCTGTTCTGGGTTTTTACCCTCCTGGTTAAATTAACTTATTGTGAGTCGCTTTGGATAAAAGCGTCAGCTAAATGAAATGTAATATAAAGTCTCCAATTAATCTAACCCCATGACTGTGGGAGGAGGCAGGATTACCCAGAGACCACCCACACAGACACAGGGAGAACATGCTCACTCCAATGCCCCATTGTTTTTTATTCTAATTTGATTTAATGAATTTATTAACTGCTGAGTAATGTATTTAAACATTTAGTTAGACAATGTATTTTTTGGACCTAAGCCAACCCTACAATTTAAATTGCTATTTTGTAGTGCGCATGCGAGTCATTTAATTCACATTTATATCTAACACACACACACACAAACACACACTGTGGAATTTTTACAGTAAATTAATATGTACGGAGATCAGGGTGAGTAGAAGGAGACTTTGTGGAATAATAATAGACTATACCATCATTTGCAGATTGGGTTTTATTTCTCTTGTCAGCTCTTGTCTTAGTGTATTTGATGTGCTGTGCAGCAAAGTCTATGTTGGTGTTGAGGCAACACTTGGACATGTGTCAGAGGCAGGTTTTTGGCACCAATGAAACTGAAAGTTTCATTGGTGCCCAGTGGGTAAAGGTCCTTTACCCCCAGTGGGTAAAGGACCAAAAGGGACAAATCATTTCAGGGCTATTTTGTCCGTCATGAACCGTGTCACACTGAAAACTAATCAAAGAGTAAAGTATAAGAGACAATGAGCTAGACATTTTTACATACTCAGCTCTGGTATTACATAACTCACAATTTACATCTGAGTTACAGTGGGTGCGGAAGTGAGTCCTTTGTTTAGCAAAGCATAGAGCAAGGCTGTCGAGGTCTTGTTTCCCTTTCATGCAGGAGACTTGAGTTTGAGACCTTCACCTTTTAATGAACAAAGATACACAGATGCAGTGCAACAGTGAGTATTTAAAAGAAACACTGCCACGTGTTTCTAAGAGTTATCTACATTCAAAGAATCAACCTTCTGTTTACAATGTTTACTGTTGAGTGTGCCTGGCAGCACACAGGTGTAGTGCTTTTGAATTACATCCAATCTCAATTCAAGGTCAGTTTTCTTATGTTCATTTGCATAACAAGGCATGCGGTATGTTGACATGGTGACATGCTCTCCAACATGTATACTCACGTGTGCAGCTCCCTTTGTGAGAGTTTGTTATATTACAGCCTTGGCTGAAGCACTGCAGGCTGGTCTGCAGCTCGATGCCATAGCTTTAGGGTGTCATGAAACTCTCTCAGACACCACATTTTGAGGTTATAACAAGGCTGGTATCATTTAGGAGATACTGGGATTTCATGACAGGCAATATCACTAGTAGCTGATCAGGCTATTCACTTTTCTAAAAGTTTACTACAGCTTGAGGCGGCTGTTGGCTTTGAATTCAGGCCCTTTATGTGTCCCCTGGACACCCGAGGTACATGTGCTCCCACGCTTTAAACCACAAAAGGAAATATTAGGAAAAAATAACCTGCAGCGAATTTCTGGAGCCAGAGTCAGTTTGGAAAGTTAACGTCTCTCGATATATATTTCAGTTGAGCATGAACTGAACCTCAGAGTGACTCTCAAATATATCGTTTTTCTTCCTTTAACTCAAACGTTCCCACTGATGAAATATTTGAAATCATGTTTCGTTTCCCCAATGATGTGACTAAGGTAGTGGAAGAGAAAAGGAGTTTCGCCTTCTCGTCCTGCTGAGGTGTGTATTACATTAAACAGAAAGACAGGCAGCATTAGGATCTAAGAATCGTGCTCTGAGGGTTCCTGAGCAGCAATCCACAGAAAAGCACTTTTGCGGTTTGAGAACTATTTTTGAGATTTCAGCTGTAAAACCTGCACTTAAAGGTCCACTGTGGAGGATTGTGGGGGATCTATTGGGATCTAACATGCTAATATTCAGGAATAATCATTGCACCAAATGCAGACAACAGGAAATCTTTCATATTTTGATGAAGTCCTCTTGGAGGGTTGACTGGATCCACCTAAAATTTGGTAAGGAAGTGCCTCAAGACCTTGATGAGGCTCTATTCTGGAGATTCAATTTTTGTTGAATAGCGTTGCCTTGAGGGAGCAGCAAATTACTGTTCCTTGTTTGGAATGGGAAGTAGTTGTAAATCTGGTCCAAACCAATGCAGACTGGGGTCAGGTTAATTGGCGACTCTAAATTGTCTGAAGTGAAATGTGAGTGTGAATTGTTGTTTGTCTTTGTATGTCGGCCCTGGGAACAGGGCTCCCCCTGTCTCTCTCGAAGAATAAGAGGTATAGATGATGGATGGAGGGATACTCAGATGGATTGAAGTTGTTGTAACTCAAATATACATTGTCCCTTCTTCATCAGTTCCTTCTGCAGATGGAAAACAATCATATTACCTATTCTTGGCGAAATGCAAGTCCTCACAAAGTCATATAAGATTATCAACAACCCAAAACATGTTCTCTATCTCTACTTTGAGCTAATGCCACCGGGTATGCAGTGTAGAATGCCAGCATGTGAAACAAATTGTAGAAGGCTTATAGTTTCATTCCAGAAGCCAATTGGTCTATGAACAGGCAGAGTAAATGCACAGTCAGTCTGCCTTGTGTGTAGACTCACAAATAAAATTGTACGGGTACTCAGGAAACCCCAGCCATTTCCCATCCTTATAATTTAATCTTAAAGATATATTTGGTGGGGAAACTCTTTTAATATTCTTTAACATTCAAGAGAAAATAATGGCGAAAGTTATCACATCCCCTGTACAGCTTTGCACATGAACAAAAAAGTGTGTGAACATACACAGTCAGGCATATAACATCACACACAATGATGCACTCATCAAGAATTGCATTGTCAGGGAAATCTAATTGAAGAGCTCTAATTGACAGAGTAAATGCCTGAAGGTGTCATACAAGAGGCAGTCCCACTTTCATCACATTAACGTTTCATTGTGTGTGTCTTTTTGGGAGCCAGCGGGGTGTGTGTGTGTGTGTGTAGGTATCGTGCGTGCAAGGGTGCATGCACACAAGTACGATAACAAGAGCCCATGCCGTGAGCACTAATCTGCTCACACAGTGGATTGAGTTGGCTCTGCAGGATTAGCAGTGGTGTGTAACACAACACACTCTTAATTACTGCTATACAGTCATGTTCAATGTAGAGGAAGAGACAGAGAGCGAGGGAGAAGGGGCACAGTTTTAATTGCTGTAACACATTCGTGCACAGGCAAAGGCAAATTGAAAAGATGAAAGAGGCATCCAGGACGTCTGTGTTTGGACATTAACTCGGTGCAGGAGTTGAATATAGCCATATGAAGCCGCCTGCATTTGCACACAGAAGCCCCCGGGCTGTAAATAACCTGGCACACATACCCACACACAAGTAAGCCATGCGTGCAGACACTCACAAACATATGTCACCAAAGTATCTGCCAGCCAGTTGTTCTCCACAGCAGCCACAATGAGATGAGACTGTTCTATCATTGTCACCACCATTTTCCCATCAGTGTCTCAGTGCATGTGTGTGGGTTTGTGTGTAACAGGCACAGCGAGAGAGAGAGAGAGAGAGAGGCTGTCAGTTGGAGTAGATCGATATCACTGACTGAGAGATCACAGCAATGCTTAGTGCCCGTCAATGACAGTGTGTGTGTGTGTGTGTGTGTGTGTGTTACACAGTATCCAATGACAGAAAAGGGGGAAATGGGTGGAGCCTGGAGGGTTTAATGAAAGAGGGAAACAGATCAGCTGGTGAATCCTATTTTCTGCTCCAGCTTCCCTCATCCCTCTCTCTCTCTCTCTCTCTCTTTGTGTCGCTCTCCTCCTTGATCTCTGTCTTTGGTTAGTGTCTGATCCAGCTCATGATGATGCTGTTACAAGATCGGATAACAGAATACGAGAGAGACAGAATTGTGACAACGATTCTTCAACTTCATTCAATTATTCATCGTGTCCTTTTCTTTGGTCTTTATCATATTTTACTCCTCCTCTTCTTCCCCCCCCCTTGTCTCCTCATCATTTCTAATTCTGTGTTGTTTTCACTGTTTCATTCTCTTTTCACTTTTCATGGCTCTTAGTGTTGAATGAACGGAGCAAAATTTATCAGTTTGCTGTTATTCTTCACGAACAGATTTCCGTTGTTTTGATGTTATCATGAACATTTAAATTGAGGGAAACCAATTCTTGACTGAACTACGTAACTTGACTGATATATTGTTTTTTAACAAGAATAAATTCTCAATGGTCAGATAATCGCCAGCACTACAAATCCACAGCCACTACATAAACATTGAAATGTGACTGACCGCCATGAGCAAGTAATTAAATAAGTAATTTACTGTTATCTATAAAATAAAGGTACAAAAACAGTGTTTACACCCTCAACAGCCCTGAGTACAAGTACAAGTGTTCAAGACATAAAGTATCTGCTTTTGAGAGTCCCACCACGTGGTCACTAATGTGGCACAAAAAAAACACCCAAGTTTTCATCCTTGACCAGTGGTCCGAAAAGGTTGCACATCTGTTTTTTGCTACGGGTGTGTGAGAGAGGGAGAGAGAGGGATAGAGAGCCTACTGCCCATCAACTGAAGCTCTTTACTTTAACTTTTAATGTAACTTCAGCCTTTGTGAGGTTTCTGGTGTGATCAGTGTAGTTCATTGTGTAAAAGTGGTCCCATCTTCTTTAAACTAATACCAGTACTATACAATATGAAGCTGTGCATCTTAAGCTCCTACACATTTCACAATAAAAACCATTTAAACACAAATTAATGGATTCACTCAACAGAAACACTGGAGTGCTTTTATTTCGAAATGAGGAGTCACACAAAGTGTATATTGAATATATGTGATGGATAAGCTGTGAACCTGTGGTGAAAGATAATTTTCACTGTTTATTCTGCTGTGCGGTATTTGGAAAAAATCGTCAAGACCATTGATCTCTAGAAGAGCCGCAGCTGAACAGCGGCTGAACCGCAGCCGGTGTGGCAGCTCAGATCTGTTAACAGAGCTACGGAAATGAAAAGAAAGCCATTCGAAAATGTGAACATGCTTGTCTGTCTCAGCCCAATTTATCATACATGATATCTAAATATCTGGCTGCCACTTTATGGGTAAGAGATATATGCCTGAGCTTTGAAAACACAGCTCTGTTTGTAGTTTTGTGTTTAACATTTTTTCGATTAAACAACACTGTCTAAAATACACGCTGTCTGAAGTGATTACTTGCTAATTTATAAGATTTAGTCTTTAGAAGAAAAACAAACTTTTAATCGTGGTTAATCTAGATTAATGAATTTCAAAATTATGAGATTATTCGGTAAATTTTTTTAATCTATTGACAGCCCTAATGAATATATACATGGGTATGTATGAATGTGTGCGTGAATGGCATAACACAACTGTAAGCGCTTTGAGTGGTCATCGAAGCAAAAAAAAAAGAAGCGCTATATAATTAGAGACCATTTACTCTACCTCTGGTCCCCGTGTATTTTTGTCACATTAATACATGTAATTATTTCTTAATTCTCTTGTCTACCTCATTCTGACTTCCTGCTGCTGTAACAACTGAATAAAGTTGTAACAGTAATGTTACAAAATAATCAATATAATCAATATTATCTTATCTTAACTTAAAACAGCCCCACTGCACTGAATCGCATCACTCCGCTGGTCAACAAGTGACTCTGCTCCTCTGATGTTTTCTAATCCCTCACACTTAGAACTGATCTTTATAAAAAACCTGGATCATGTTACTGGATAAACGGGGCGTCGCTTCTTCTGCAGCGATGAAGTTAAAAGACTGCGTTACGTCGTAATCTGCAGGGAGAACTCGTCTCTGTCCCTTTTCACACACAAACTGGATGATGTTGTGTCACGTCTCCAGATAGTTCCGCTCACTTAACCCTGATTTCCTCGCCTCTGGTCTGCACCTCTTTGTCCCTCCTGGGAATAAGTAGTGGATAGTTCTCATTTCTTCGTAGAGAGACTCTGTTTTCCATTAAAGGTAGCTGTGAAGGCTTTCAGTTGACTTAGCCACAATGGTCCATGTTTGCACACTATGTTGATGGTCCTGTATGACTTCATCCACATCAGCAACCAGTAGTTTTTTGTTTTCAAAGGGTATTGTCTTGTTTCAAAAACTCTATCCTGGTCATCAGTTGCTTAGTGTTGTATCCATTATCCAATTATTCTGCCTTCTATTTTGTCTTCAAAAAAGTGTATTTATCCACGATTCTCTTAGCAAGTTCAGAAGACTGCCTTCTCTTATTGCTTCTGCAATGATTCTCACTATAAGCTGTCCACCTGCATCTTCTGGTCTTTTCATTCTTTCTCAAACTCTAATGAGTTTTCTCCAACAGCACAGAAAATGTTGGTACTGAAGTGATATTCTGCAGAAAAAATACTGGGCTTGTACGTTTAAGCAAAGCCCCTGGACTCTGTGAGGTATCAGGATAAGGTTAAGACATACGACTCAAAAGGATTAGATGGTGCACTTTGCTTAGTGTTATGCTCGAAATCATAAGATTGATTACATATCTTCATACCCCCCTTCATAACATATTGCATTGATATAATTTTGAGTTTTGAGACTCATTTTGTGTATTTGTATTGTCCGATTGCCGATAATATTTCTTAATTTTAAATTGGCTCCGATGTATCCACCGCTCTCTGTCTATAGTCACCACTCCGTGGGCTGAGTAAAGCATTTCAAACTGGTGCAACTTTGGTCACAGAGTGGAGCTGTGTTTCAAAGGTAATGCCCAGGCCACACTGGCTGCTGTTCTGCGGCATGTTGTGGTTTGCTGTTGTACCGCAATCCCTATCTATGTTTTTAGATAGGGATTACCTTATAAATGGCCCTAAATAAGATTTTTTAAAACTGTCGTCATTAACATTTGGTTTTCTTTCGCGTTATTTTGGTGCCACATTAGTGAGCATGCACTGAAACTCTCACGAGCAGATACTTACATTTTTGTCGAGAAAATAATAATCTGAGCAAACAAAAGTATTCCATGTGCACTCAACTCTGCCTACATGCTCGCTCGAGCTGCACTTATAACTGTATCACAAAACCAGCAAAGGACAGACTGAGATTTCGAGAGAGCAGTGACAATGTGAGCAAGCGTGCGGGTGCCTGCCAGCGCACAGAGCAGAGATTGAGCGAGCGTGTAGGCAGAGTTGAGTGCACCAATTTTTGTTCGCTCAGATTAATAGTTTCTGTTCAAGACATAAAGTATCTGCTTTTGAGAATCCCACCATGTGGTCACTAATGTGGCACAAAAAAAAACACCCAAGTTTTCATCCTTGACCAGTGGTCCGAAAAGGTTGCACATCTGTTTTCAGGGAGAGAGGGAGAGAGAGCCTACTGCCCATCAACTGAAGCTCTTTACTTTAACTTTTAATGTAACTTCAGCCTTTGTGAGGTTTCTGGCGTGATCAGTGTAGTTCATTGTGTAAAAGTGGTCCCATCTACTTTAAACTAATACCAGTACTATACAATATAAAGCTGTGCATCTTAAGCTCATGCACACATTTCACAATAAAAAACATTTAAACACAAATTAATGGATTCACTCAACAGAAACGCTGGATTGCTTTTTTCGAAATGGGGAGTCACAAAAAGTGTATATTGGATATATTCGATAGATAAGCTGTGAACCTGTGGTGAAAGATAATTTTCACTGTTTATTCTGCTGTGCGGTATTTGGAAAAAATCGTCAAGACCATTGATGTCTAGAAGAGCCGCCGCTGAACAGTGGCTGAACCGCAGCCGGTGTGGCAGCTCAGATCTGTTAACAGAGCTACGGAAATGAAAAGAAAGCCATTCCGCTGCATTTCCAGGGCGCATACGCAGCCAGTGTGGCCCGGCCATAAGGGAACAGATATTGCTGAAGAATTTGCAATAAACATCACAATCCACTACGCTGAAGTTGCAAAAACACCACAGAATGTTATGATCCATTTAAATGCTCATAGACACTTTAAGAATGTGAACATTTTAAAGTGGATTCTTCAACCTGGCAATTCAAATTGATGAAATGTAGGATATACAGAGGTAAAAGTAATATGGTAATGGGAAGTAAAAATGGGAAGTTTGCACAGTTTCTGTCCACTCTCATTTCTGTCCAGTAGAGATATGGGAATGTGAAACATTGCTGTGTGTTTTAGATCATGTGGCAATATATTCAGTATTTCGGTCTGGACCAAGCCTGACTAAAGCCACACTGTTAGCTTGGCTAATGACACTTACCATGGTGGGTCCCGGCCCCTAGGCTGAGTAATCCTGCTCTCCACTTACTATATCAGTTGTATTTCACACTTTACCTCAACCCATCTTATGCGACATGAACAAACCAAGTTCTTCTTCACTCCAGATCAAGATAGAAATCCACTTCCTAACTGGAGACGCAACATTTTCAGTCTCACAGCTGTGTAGCATTCTGTGTTAATGCAGGATTCGGGGGTTTAAGGGTTTTATCTGGCTCCTATACAATGGATTTTCCCCTGCGTGCTGGTTGAAAATTAACCTGAACTCTTGCTGATGCATTGATGTGCTTGAAACGAGATAAATGAAACAATATACTGTTAAAAACCGAATAGTCACAGATAAATGCAGTTAACCTTAATAGTTTAGGTGTTAAAGGCTTCAATTGCTCTCTATGGAGCCTTGAAAGAAAATCATTAGTATATCATGGGAGAGTTGAAGAGGTGAACACTGATGCTTAATAGTTTTTAGCTGGATTACAGAAATAATTTTTCAACTGACATTCAGCATTTAATATGTAACAGAGATATGTGACAGAAGTAAAGAAGTAGAGCAGTCATTATAAATGCACATTTATCGAGGTGTTGCAGGTCCTTCATCACAGTGAGTGAATGAGGGAGCCATTCAGAGCTGCTCTCCCTCAAAGGGGATTGGAGGAAGGGGAGATGAACTTATATCCAACAGAGTCTGTCCAATGTAGCAAGATAGAAAGAACCCTTTCACAAGGATTTAGTTTCTTTTTACTCGAGGCAGGTTTTTTAAACGGGCAAATGTTTGGACAGAATCTAATTAACTTCCATGAGACAGATCAAACCCCAGTAGCTGCAACAACCAGCAACGACATGAGCGGCTAACCGTTCCAATCCTTTAGGTTTACAGCAATATTTAGCATCATAGCTAGGCTAATGTTAGCAGTTAGCAGATGGCTGGAAGGGATTAGCCAATCAGAGGGAGGGTAGGGGCAAGTCTTCTTTCACCTGAATCTTCTCTCACTTGCTCTTCCTCAGTGACCCGGATGTGAGGGAACTGAAACTGAATTTCTACAACTGAGTGTATATATGGAGAGTTGAATGTTCAATGGGGATCAAACAGTTTTAGAGCAAATTAATTAATGAGTTTCATTACGTCCGATTCTGTTTCAAGTTCATTGGAATTCAGCTACAAACTAATAAAGTACAAATTGTTCTATTCCAATTCAGTTTTGCGATGCAATTATTCAACATAAGCTGCTCCTGGCCTCAGTCCAGAAATAATCAGTCACACCATCAGGCCCTGAGCTTCGTCTCTCTCTGTTCTACATTCTGCTCTGTCGTGTCTCCTCCTTGTTTCCTTCCTTCCTCCCACCAATTTGTGCTGTCAGACTATATCCTCTCATCATCGATCCACTCTCCATCTTCCTGTCAGTGTTTGGAAGACCTGTGGTCTCTCTCTCTCTTTCATTTCTGCACCTGATTGCTCTTTTTTCGCCTTAAGTCCACCTCATTCCAAACTAGTCTCGATCAAACCCACCTCAGTTCCGGTATGAATGACTGTCAGACAACCATCACTCAATCACTGAAATGAAGTGCAGTTATATCAATGAAGGGCTACTTTTGAACATTTTCTGTCTTTATCTATGTCTCCAGCAGCCCTGATTAGGTTGTTTCCCGTCCAATGTGCAGAGTGTAGCGCTCTGTGGCTAATTGGCAAGTTCAATCAGAGAGACAAATGAAGAGTGGAGACACTGACCTTTTAGAAGTAGTCACTGCTGCCCTGTCTTTTTCTCCTCTCTGCCCTTTCTCCCCCCCCCCCTTTCTCTTTTTCTGCTACATCTCCACTCTGTTCTTTTCAGCTTTTGGCTCTGCTTCTTTTCTCACCTTTTTCTCTTTTCTCTTCTCTGCGGGAAATTAGTTGAAAGTCACTGCAATGTATTTTGACAACCTGCTCTCCAGCTTATCACTAGAAAATTACAGCCTTCGCACTGTACAGTCACACACTCTCTCTCACACACAAACACGCACACACACACACGCACACGCACACGCACACACACGATACTGCCACCCACAAAACGAATAGCCCACCCCTCCCAACGACAAGCTATTCAGAGGGAAGGAAAGCAATGGTCCGGAGCAGAACAATGGATGCTTCTATGGTGCGGTGGAGTCATTTATCTGTTCGAGGCCCGAGCGTGTCCCACTTGCTTCTTGTCTGACCAACCATGACTGATGGTGCACCCGCTCCACGTTGAGGTCTTTATTACAGTGTGACCTCCCTGTGTCAAGTGCACTCACTAATGGCTGCTGTATTGTCATTCATCTCTGCAACAGCCAGGGAGATGTGAATGATCTGGTGGAGGCATGGACATATTCATGGATTCCCTGCAAATGCATATGTGCAGCACACAGCTACAAGCACATAAGCATGAAATCCTAACTACGGGTGATGAAATGGACATCATACATTTATGAGTAGCTCACACCCCCTCACATATATTCAAATTATCACTCTAAAAGGGCTCTCAAGCCCCAAAACAGCCTCTTTATGCCTCAAACTTTGTTTGCTTGAGGAAGAAAATGCAACTTGGTCTTTATTTTATTTTCAGCCATTTGCAAGTCTATTTTGCTATGGTGTGTGAGCAGCTGCTACAGCACAATAATAATTCAGCCTGCAGCCAGTTCATGGAAGCTTTTACATTTGCTACACTGTGACTTTGATAAACCGTTACTGGAAAAAATAATTCCCTGCTGCACAGAAAAGGATGTTTTTTATATTTTTCATACGTTTGAAAAATGAGCAGAAGATGAACAGATGATTAGTAATAAGTGCAACATTTTAAACTAAACTCAATGTGTCTGTGGAATCACCGTGATCAATCAATTCGTTCCCAGAGATATTTGAATTTACAAATTTATCTTGCACAGAGTTTGGTGAACTCTGACATGTTAATTTCAAGAATTGATTACGGTTAAACTGCCATTACGGAGATGACCTTTAGGTAAAAAACTAAACAGCAACAGAGATTGCAAAGCTGTCACTTCAGTGGTGCCTTATCATCCGATTCACCATGTATTTTGCAAGCATGTGCAAACCTGACCTCATCGTGCCTCTTTCTGCTGTGACTTGCACTAAAAGAAACCAACAAAACAGTATATGTATCTATCTCTTGTATCAAACTTAATATATCAGAGCTCCAGAGGGCACTGCTACTGCAGTAGTGGGAACAGAAGTTAGTGGAGGCTCTCCATACGCCATCGATGCATTCATACCAATACCAATGTCATGTTAAGATATAGAAATAGGCCACTGAGCCATGAAGGGAATACACCTTAGTAGCACTATGGAGCACTAGTCTTATATGTTTCACTAAAGGACACATGCAACTGTTGTACAAGTGTTATTAACATAATATTTATATAAATAATAACTTAAAGCACCACTGTTAACAGGGTTTTTATATGGCTACCTTTATTGTGTCTTGAGGTTTCTAAGTTTTAGAAAGATGTAGGTCTGTGTTGCAACAGATGGAATTTGGAAACTAATTCCACTAAGAAAGATGGCTGTACAACTTATTCGAATGTTATGTATAATAAAGACCAAAAACCCGGACGGATAAACTGGTTTTTAATATTTTTATTTGACTATGTATCCTAAATATAATTGCATGGACCAGACTATATAGTCAAAGAAATGTATTTAGCTGTTTCTGCATTCAAGTCTTGAATTTAATTTTTTAAGGAGTTCTCAATCTTAAAAAAAAAAATTGCATTCATCTTTTAGTGGAGAATCAGAGTCGTACACAGGTTTCAGATGTTTTAAAACCGGGACAGAATTGAATTTCCTCTACATCTCATTTAATAATAATAACTAACTCTGTATAGCCGTATCAAGGTTAAAAAGTGTTTCAGAAAATAAATGGCAAAAAAAAAAAAAAAAAACTGATAAGGTATTCAATTCAATACAAACCATCATATTTCAGTTCTGTCAGACTGGTTGTTGTAATGAATATAATACTCTTTAGTTGTGTCTTGGCATCATCAGGTGTTTAGGCCTTTTAACCGCAATAATGTTAAAAGTTGAGTCTAAAGGTAAATCTAACTGGGTACTGGCTTGTATGGTAGTGCTATGAAAGCCATGTGTCCCACTCAATAGATCCAACATAATTACCTAGATTCCTTTTTAAACATATAATAACATAACACCTGGGGTAGCTGTCCTATTTAAGAAACTACATAACATGTAGTTTCAATAAAAGGTAGATAAAAACCTCAGTCAAAGCCTGTGTTATATTCTGCTCTGTTGTGTTCTGTCCTCCTTTCCATCCCTCCTCCTCTTGCTAATCTGCATCATCAGGTCAGGGGAGGGGGATCACATTTGTAAGGATGAGTTGACCTGGAAGCTGCAGTAGCTGAGAGCAGGTGATGTTCTTTATTCACAGTGATTGAAGGGAAATGTAGATTTAAGAGCCATTAAATACTATTTGTTACCTAAACCTAACTGTGCAACTGTGCTGATCTCATCTTTTATTGTTGCCATTTTGTCCGTTATAGCTCTAGTATAATACAATTTGACACTTATTGGTCAATTCTCTCTCTGACTAGAATTCAGATGTCTGGCCTCACTCAGAGTTATTGTCACTCTGGCTGCATAAAGAGGCTCTATGTAAATTCTTATAAATGAATAAAATATTTTGTTGGTTTGTAAATGTTGTATCATTAGTTTACCTTTGACCTTTTGAGATATACTCTGAAGTACAACCTATAATTATAATAATTTTGCTTTGAACCGAGGTCTGCACGCAGATAAAAAAAAACAAGTCTCGAGAAGAGTTCCACGGCTCACACGGGCAGTGTGGCTGCTCTGGGCTGAAGACAAAATACAAAGCAAGACACTCACAGTCCTTCACTTGCAGCAGCACTGATGCAGATATCTTTCATGGTTTGTTAAAAAAAATGAGAAAAGATCCAGCCTTTGAGACACAGCAAGTTCAGACACTTACTGGCCTTCTGCGATGGAATTAATCCATGGTGCTTTGTGTGTGTGAGAAGCGTGTGATGACTTCAAAGCCTTCTGTTGCAGAGGAATGAAGAGTCAGTGTGATCAGGGAACATCGAACAGTTTGGCCCGTCGATTGCCTTGTTAAGCAGCACTTGTCTACCTGTCATTCTACCATGCCGTGTCCAATAATATCCCCTCACAACATCAAAGCTTTTTTTAAGAGTGGGTCCATGAATAAGAGCTGGAGGAGCCATCGGTTATTTTCCCGTTTTTTCTCTTTCGTTTCTTTCCCTTTTTCAATGTTTTCTTCCCTCGTGGCGTTTGAAGTGCGTTCAGTTGCTATCACAGCATTTTGCACCTATTGTCTGATTGTACCGAGGCTCCTGCCGCTTATTTCTGACGCCGGCCTTTTTCTCCCTGTTTGCTTTTCTTTTGCCATGAGATATCTTGTGTGAGGGGCAATTAGAGGAGACACACTTAACTACAGAGCTCACTGGAGCTCAATTCTTTAAAGCACGTCACTTTCGCTTTTTTATACTTTTTTTCGTTTTAAAATCCACTTTGCTTTTACATTTTCCCTCCTCCGGCCAGCAGCATCAGTAGCATTTACATATTCCCTCATGTACTGAAGAGATCTCCGATGTGTAGGTGGATTGTGTGTGTATTATGTACGTGCATGTGTCATATTGTTAAAGCTTTTGGCCAGCATCTCTGTAAAAGAAAGAGCTTGACACAATTTAATGATCAACAGAAGCTAAATGATAAGATGACCATGACTTAATAAGGACAAAGATGGATGGAGGGTTTGAGTCTCTTTCTGAAATCCAATCTAACTAATGTGTCTGTGTTTGATGTGAGATCTAATTAGATGATGACTTTAGTCAACTTTGTTGATGTCTGCATTTCAAACGTTTTCCAGGCACAACCCTGTCATCTCCCACATCTTAATTTTGGACCCCCTCCCCCCAGAGCACTCATCTCTAACCAAGGGCTGCTGGGTTCATTACACATCTTTGATAGAGACATGTCATAACCATGTTAGTGTGTAGTTGTCAGCAGTTTGAGTTATCAGGGAGAAGAAGGTATTTTTAGAGGCAGAGAAATATCGGTAAACCCACTTTCTGGTGTGATGAATGCATGTGACGTCTAAACACACACGTGCAGGATTGATTGTCAGGTTCCTTAGAGATAGAAAACACACAACGCTTGTGATTCAGCTTCCTTCTCAGTACAGTACAGGGTGTAGTTGTGAAAACAGCCTTATTCTACATAGCACCTCTAATTAAATTTATTTGCACCAGCAGCTGTCTGGGGCTGAAGCAGCTGGCACCTTTTGAACGCTCTGCCAAAATCCTGATTTGCTTTTGTCTGCTATACAGCAATGTCACCACTAACCTCGTCCTTCTGCCTTCCACTGCCAACAGGGTTACCTGTATTTATCGCTGATAGCCCAGCACAAAGATATATTTATATGATTAGATCCTTCAGTCTGTGTCCACATGTTAATTTCACCTTATTCCCATTGAGATTTTGCACTTCAGAGCTACAGGGCTCTATGAGATACAGATCAAACCTGTTCACTGCGTGCATTGATTTTCCATGAATCATTTGTGTCCCTGAATACAGCTGCTGGTAGCTGAGTGTGTATCCTTGCTGGGAGTTGTTTCAAATGAAAATGGTTGATTAAAAAATTTGTTTTTGTGTTTGTTAAAATCATTTAATTCAAAGTTCATTCAAAGTTCTCAGAAGGGTTCTCAGAATAGTACAAACATTTTTTGTTACTGGCTCAACATCACAAGGTCCATAGAGAAGACTTGAAGTGTTGAACAGTTGAACACTCATATCTGTAGGATATCATTTGTCTGGGCTTTCATAAACTCATGTTTCACTATTGAAAAATAAAAATGGCAACTGTAGAAGTTTGATTTTATTAAGGCATTAAATGTCTCAGTTGGTGTCAGGACAGAATGATATTTGAGTTAAAATAACTACTCAGTAAAGATTAGGGGACCTTTATCAACATGGACACAATATTAATTGTGATACAGGTTGGGGAACAATCCAGCAGTCGCAGTGACTGATTCAAGAGACAGTGACTTCCTGTCGTTAACATTATATATATTGTCACACCAATAACATGGATATCAACATTTAGTCGTTTTATTTCTCATGAAATAACTTCCTTCAGGACTTTGGATGAAACTCTTAAGCTTTGCCTCATTAAATATTCCTACATACTGTTTGTATTCTGTTTTGCATAGCTGTCATTTGCTACAAAATGAATTATGTTAATATAGGAGTAATTCAGGAAATTCGGTAAACTGATGAAAGAAGAAGAGAGAGCGTCACCGGAATGTAGCTTATGTATCGTTCATGAGAAACTGAGTATGATCCCAATCATAGACGCTGAGTTCAAAAAGACAGATGGAAACACAGAGACGTATTCACACAAGGGAGGCAGGGCTGATCGAACATAGGTGAAACACATGAGGAGCAGGTGCAGACGATCACAAGGGTGGGAAACAGGACAAAGGCAGGAACTAAAGTTACAGACACACAAGGAACTTAATTTAAAAACAACAACAACAAGGAAGTGGGGAACTCAGGGGAAAACAACTGAACACACACCTAAACACAGGCAAACACAGGTAAAAGTCAATAAACCAAAAGAGTCCATAAAGTGTCCAACAAAATCCAAGAACTCTTTATCTTGGAGTTTAGTGTCATGACAGTCTCTGCTGCTTGATGTTTTAAGTTTTAAATTGAAAACCAAACCCTAACCCTAAGCTAAGTCTGCAGGAGACTTGGTGTAGTGAGATAACTAAGGACAGAAACTGGACTGTCAAAATGACTTTAGAAAATAAATATTTGATGTCGGACATAATATGCCTATTGCACTTCCTTAAAACACTATCTGCACTGGAAATTTAAATAAATTTAAATTAAGGCTTCAAAAACTGTCTTCAGAAAAAAGGCTTAAAAATGTTGTGGTGAAGGCGATTACATTCAAGCTCAGGGGATAGGGTCTATGATTCGAACCTCATCAAGGCCAGCCTGTCACCTAGGGGAAAAAAAGAACAAGGCAAAAAAAGGATCAAATATTCTTATAAGAGGAAAAAATATAACAACTTCCCTGGAGGCTATTGAAAGACATTCCCTTGGGTCGCTGATGGTTAAAATAAGGTATTTATCTTACCAGGAAAAACCTTGATCGTTATGAATAGCTTCAGAGGGTCCAAAGATCGTAAACATAAAGATTTAAAAGTTTCTTGTGACAGAATGAGAGCAGTGATGAAAAAAGTTTCTCACATTGGACCTCAGTTAAATGACTGAGATCTCGATCATGCCTTTCAAAGAGACAACGACTTGACAGGAGGATGAGGCCCCATTGACCTGTTTGTCATGTAAAGTGATTATATTGTGGAAGTCAGTAATGTGCACATAGTGCTGCATTGCATTATGTAGCAATATCTGTCAGGCTGGATCATTATAGTGACGCAGAGCATAAAGTGGGCAAGCTGTTCCAAGGAGCAGGTGAATTCATATTCCTTATTAATTACACAGCCCCCGAGATACAGGGTAATGGATGGTTAGCAGGTGATGCTGCGACGTCTTGTATTTTCACTCTTGTGAATCTTTTCAGTATGTGTCTTATCAGGGCCGCTGCCAGCCATTTGGGTGCCCAAGGTGTAAGATCGTTGGAGCCCCTCCCTCCCCAAAAAAATAGAATTAAATTAAATTAAATTAAAAGCAATCGATATTTGTATTTGTAAAAAAAAAGACCATTGTACAATTAGTCGCTTGATAAACTCTGCAAAGACAGTTTATATTGCACTTAAGTATTTGAAAGTGCAATCTTATTCAAAGAAACATATTTTAATTATCACTGTTGTTAAAATTGAAGAAATAACTAAGTGAAAAAAAACTGAACCTTTTAATTAGTAACGCACACACCTTTACAAACAAAGCTTTGCCTGTTTTACAAGTATATCTATATCCAGACACTGTAGAACAGGCAAAAACACAACAGCACACACACAATTTACTAAGTGACAACTTCTTCAATAATATAAACAAAATAATTCAACTTTAACTATCAATGTTGTTTAAATTAAATTAATTTAAATTCAAATAAGAAATCAGAACTATATAGTTAGTAACATAAAACAGAAGAAAAGGTACAAAGCTTTAGAAACTCTACAGAAGACTGTATATTTTGCACTACAGAACATGCATATTCAAAATGTGTGTTATTAATAGAAAATAGCTGACAAATTGTCAGCAATTCAATAATTTGACTCAAACTGTTTTACTGGGACTACAAATCATTATCTCTGTTGTGCAGTGAGTGAAGGGGGG
The DNA here is from genome assembly GCF_947347685.1 of Pleuronectes platessa. Lineage (NCBI taxonomy): Eukaryota > Metazoa > Chordata > Actinopteri > Pleuronectiformes > Pleuronectidae > Pleuronectes > Pleuronectes platessa. The sequence goes on along the minus strand of NC_070626.1, from coordinate 5,776,206 downwards.
GTGACATGAAGCAATATTCTCAACATATCAAACCTTTATTAGATTTTACCCAAGGACAGACAACCCAATGTGATTCATCACACACACCAATGACAGCATGTGGGGAACAAGGCCTGTTTAGTGATGGCGATAATGACTTTGCCAGTTCATTATGATACCATTAAAGGTTTTTCTTTTTTAATTACAGTGTCATGCTGATGGCTCTATGACATTTAAAAAGCTTCTAATTATTCTGCACAATGGAGGGACGATTAGAGGTGCTAAACCGGCAGTGATTTTAACATTTTAATATGGCCTGGTGGTGCCACTCACAGTTTGACCAGCAGTGACAGATAACAGACAGTGATGGTTCGGGGAAATTTTCGTCGCACAAAAACAGCTAATCTACGAAAGTGATTTGTCTCAGAAAGTAAGCTTTAGTTTGAGCCAAAAGACTTCCAGGTTAAGATTAATAATCCTGTCAAAGATTACTATGTCGAAATATTCCACTTCCTGAAGTTGGTTTAATACCTGGTGTTGTGCTTGTTAATAATACACTTCAGTGTCAATACAATGTAAGGCTGTAGGCAGATTTATTTTTACCTCTGAGATGAGCTACTCTGTTAATGCTCTCACATATCCTAACGAAAACCAAGCAAATAAGAATATTTCCACCATTTTGGCCGTATTATGCTGCTCGTATTTTTGACTTTTCTCTCTCTTAAGGGGTATACGATTCATGACTCAGCAAGTGGTTGACCAATTACAAAAGTGTTCCAGATGACCATTTAGACAGATTTTCAGACACTAGTTAAAAGAAGGAATGCAGCACTGGACAGTATAAAACAAATTATTGTTTGAACATTTCAGCATGTTAATCTGTTCTAGTACATGCCAAATTAAAAAAGTACAGTTTGACCCTGTGAAACTGCCATTACATGGCCACATTAATGTTAGAGGGCAGAGTCGAGAAAAAAAAGACCAATATACCTGATAGTTTCTTTTGTCTGTTAAGTTATAGCAGCCAGGAACATCCTGACCTCTCAGACTTTAGTGTCTTCTTCCTCTATATTCTAAAAAAGACTGCAAGTCTCCGAACCAAAGCCAAGATAATTATGATGACATCTTCAGGGATATTTTCTCAAACTATAAAGCCCTTCTTGAGCCACGGGAGACATTACAAACACGCCAAGTAATACCCCCCATTACCTTTATGTGTAAAACCTCCTTTAGGAGCATTGAGAGCGTCTCCAACCAAACACATTTCTAGTTTAAGAGTTTCTGTGTGTCTACCATACATAGGTGGTGTATGGAATATAGTACTTTCAGGTAAAATCACAGAATCTGTTATTTCAGTATTATTTTAGTGTGATAAATGCCCATTATTAAAATAAATAAACTAAAATTGTACTCATTAGAACACATACCTCCTCCAAGGCCGAATTAACAGTTGCCTTAAAATAAAACAATCTTTATAGCTAACGTTAGGTTTCTCAGCTTCAAATTGGGGATAGTTCCAGGTTTGTAGCCCTATTTGTTCCCATGTTAGTGTTGTTACTGCGCTGAGACAACATTTAAATCCACTAGATTAGGGCTGGGCAGTAAAGCGATAGCGATAATTATCGCAATATAAGTTTTCCTAGAAATTTAAGATATAGATGATGTAACGTCGATAGAGCTCATCCCATCCATGTTTTGACAGACTTTAAGATAAGATAAATTAAGATAAAACTTTATTGATACACATACCAGGGAAATTCAGTTGTTACAGCAGCATGCACGTCAGAATGAAGTAGAATAGAATACAAATTTATAAAAAAAAAATGCTAAGTATGTACATCATATACACCTTTTCAATGTATTGGTTTGTGTGAAATGTTATAAGAAAAGTGCAGTGGCACAGGATGATCATATGAGCAAGTAAAATCTGTTTTGTGCATAAGAGAAAACATTTGTACATAAGAAGAACTATGTATATACACAAACACAACTACATAAACAAGTTATTATTTGTTATATATATTGATATATTTAGATATCGAAAGATATAAAAAAAAGTATCGTGATAAGATTTATTTCCATAACGCCCAGCCCTACACTACATCCAGATTTTTATTTGAATCCCCAAGGAATAATCGATGATAACCCCCTTAATACGTTTGACTTTCTTCATCAAGTATTTATTATGTAAAGGTGCTAACTATTAGAGGAACAAACACTGATGACAACATAGCTCCTTGCTAAAGGTTAATCACACCTTAGTGTCTTTTGCAGTCGCTGCCAAACCTCTTTCTTCAAAACCCCAATCAAAGACGGTGAAAAAGTAAACTGCTTTTGTTTATTGTAAGTATAATTGCAGTACATGACCCTTGTGTATATAACTCTCACACAATGACGGTTTCTGACTGACCTTGGCTTCATGTTCTTTTGCAAATGAAGGAGTAAAAAATATGGAAAGCACTAGAGTCAGGGCCAAATCTAAAAGAGACTCATCACAAGTCATTTAACTTTTCTCAAACCTTGTTGTACATCATTTTCCCTTGAGCTATTTGCTAGTCAGAAATGTAGGAGTTGCCTTTCCCTTTTTTTTCTTAATTAAATTTTCATGATGGAATTGCACCTCATTTCATGCTGCATAGATTCTCTGAATTGTATGAAAAAACGCTTCACCAATTGCGCAAATGGAGCTCGTCTCCAACGGACTAGTGTAATATGAGTGCAGTGATTGGTCTTTCCGACTTTCTGTATGGAAACCCAATTTTCAAACCCTAATGGTGCTAATGCAGTTGGCCCATAAGCATGGCTGTCCGTAAATGGGAATAGCAAGAAGCTTGCACCTCTTGAAGCTGGTCTGAGTGTTTACAGATGATCAAACCAACTACTTCACACCATGTTAGTGATGGAAAAACGTCTCTGTGACAGCTGTGTGAGATTATGCACGCTAGAGAAGTGGGGAATCACAGTTCGTATGTTGACAGCATGTATAGCATCCGTGTGGATGAGAGCCTGATGTGCTTGTAACCAAAAATTCAGGGCAGCCAGTTGAATGGGCCTTGTCCACCTGCGTTCACATCCCTGCAAAGTGCTGCATCGATCTAACTTTGTTCAACAACTCAGTAAATCACAGCTGTTGCATAAAACTATCTTTATTCATCTGTATTTTCTCTAAAGCTGCAAAAAATAAATCAGCAATCTTTGAAGGAAAAATTGTATGACCTTTATACCCATGGACGCAGGCTTGGAAAAATATGACATTTTGACTGTAAGCTGAAAATCAGCTCCCCTTTCTTTAATACAATTACATCCTTCAATCGTTTCTCTTCCAAACCTTTTTTTGTCACCACTTGCTCATCTGTCCCCCTCTTATAAGAGAAAGTGAACCGAATTGATCGGATCTATTTTGAGCAAGTTAAAAACAAAATTTATCACAAAATCTCAAAAAGTGGTGATTGACCGAGGCGAAGGGTTTCACAGCAGAGAACTGGTAGAGTAGAAAGACAGTATCTGGACAGTGTGTGTTAACATGGGACACTGGTGTGATCCTCCTACAGATCCTACTTTATAGCTATACTCATTTCAAGTAGTTGTCGTTTTTTTGAATGACAAAAGGATCAGAAAGTAATGAACCATTTGTACTGTGCTTACTGTAAGCGTTCACTCTTCTCACCCAGAGAGGAGATGTCCTTCAGGGTTAAAGATCAACTTCATTTAATCCCACTTACTATGTGAACAAGCCTCCAGCATGTTGTGAGGACACATATGCACATTCATTTACTAAAAGACAAGTCGGTTGGTGAATTATGGAGCTAGATTATCTGTGTGTGTGTGTGTGTGCGACTTCATCAGTGATTGTGTGATGGATCAGTCCTGTTAAACTTTGTGCGCATGCTGCCTGGTGGGGATATGATCAGAATCCAGATGTCTAACTGGTTATCATTGAGTGTGATGGTGTGCAGGTTTTTGTGTTTGTGCGCCTGTGAGAATTATTACCCGGCTGAAATATGTTGACAGGAGAACAGATGTGTGACTTGCACTTAGGCACATGTGCACATGTACTTCAAAGCATCTGTGGAAGTGGAATCAATAATTCTGCATTTGCATTTGCACTTACTTGATGGACACTGCTGGCTTATGGATAGAATGGAGTATTCAGAATTAATTCTGAATTTTGGATCTTTATATATATATATATACACATATATATAAAACCTTAATTTTTTTGATATGTAAACTATATCATGTGACTGTTCATGATTGAAATACATCAATGCTGGGTTAAAAATCACATTTATTACAACATTTATACAATTCTGCATATATGTCTTATAACGCCACCCAGTGTCTGTAACTCTCTTGGACCTTCCAGGGCCAAAACCTGCTTTGAGTCAACCGTTTAGGACGTCTCTAATTCATCACATTTATAAATCTAAAAAGATTAACACCCTCTAATTAAAGGTTGGCAGCAGCCCACTGCCAACGACCCGCTCCAGAATGGGAATCTGGAGAGTTGCACTCAATTTCAAATCTATGCTTAACCCTTAAACAACCAAATCGTCTACCATTCAGAGACATCCCCCGTCCTCTCCTGCCCCTCGGCTGTTTCTCACACACTGACACATACACACCCTTAAACCACTGGCTAGATTTAGAGGATGCTTTGCGTTCTTCCATACAGGAGGTTAAATGTGCCGCGGAGCGGGGTAAAACCCGAACAGAAGGACAAGACAAAGAAAGGAGGTCATATAGAGGAGGGAGTGATTCTGTCACATGGATGTAGTTCGGCTCTGCGTCGGCCTGGGTCCCCCCCACTCTCTCTGACCCCCCTTCACTGCTAGCTCTCTCGGTCCTAAAATAATGAACAAATACAATAACAAATTCTGTAAAGGGCCAGAACTTTGCAAGTTAATCCAATGACAGGGTCAAACACCACCTACTGTATCTCTTTTATTACCTTTGCAAGAATAATCAATTAATCAGTACAGACAGAATCTGCACATTAGAGCCACTTAAGTACAATCAAATACACAATATGGACGCCTAGCTCAGATTTCAAAAGAGGCGTTTGCTTGCGGCACATTTGACAAAGAATCTTAAAGCAGCTGGTGCAACTTACCTCTGCAAAGTCATATCCTCAAATGACACAGACACATTTACATTCACTGCTACAGAAAACCAGCTATAGTGTCACATGTGTTGGTATCTGGATATGAAATGACATATGAGATATTACCTCATATTGCACATCCCAATGATTGAATACAGAAAGGTCTGGCCTCAGTGAGATGTAGCTGAAAAACATGTTTTCTCACCTTCTAACCTGAAGATTGCTTTAAGCCGTGCAAACCTCTCGCAGATTTGTTTTTCCCTTCACTCAGATGATGGAGTCTATAGATCATGGCTAGAGGGCTTGGTTTTAACCAGAACTGCTTAGTGTGCGGTACAAGCGCCGACAGCCATAGAAATTATGTATATAACTAATTTGTTACAGCAAATTCATTTCTTAGCAAACTCATTGGGATAGGATAATGAAATAATGAAACTATGTTGTTAATTTACCTATTCTGCAATTCAAATATATGTTGATACTTAATGTATCATTAAAATATTTACAGACAAGGTTTTTGGTCTCACACCAAAAGAGAGGATCATGCAGGATGTTGTCCTCTTACAGTGACCACAGCATTTTTCAACCTCACCTCACAAGGTTTGATAATATATTCAGCACAACATGTATTAATTAAAAAAAAGAAAACCAATGAAACGTTAACAAATAGTTTAATGTTCTATGAGTACATAGTTTCCAGGAATCAGGTTTGCAAACAGACGCCACTATAATAATAATAATATGAGTAATAATTTTAGAATATATGATTAAGGTCTTACATTGTAATGCTGTGAGGAGAACGTTCGATTTTATTTGACGCACTGGTGGATCTTTGCACACAGCCCATAGCTTGGCACCAGGCTTCAATTACGTTCTCTTTATTTAATAGTTGCACTTTTTTTATCCTTTCCCATGCAGAGGATCAGATGGGAAATGGCTCGGGAAGGGATAACAAAGAGAACATAATGATGAATACATGCACCTGAGGAAAAGCAGAGGAGAAACAGCGCTGAGCTGGGAGAGGTAGAACTTAAGAGAGGAGGTTTCTGGAGCGCAGGACGGGTGTCAGGGGGGATATAAGGAGAGAGTGGAAGACAGAGGGGGAGTACGAGGAGAACACTGGTTTGACAATTAAGGATGGGAGGAAGAGTAATGGATAACAGTGGCTTGTTGCATCAGTTTTGCTGAAGCAGTGTACTACAGGAGTAGAAATCAGTTCAATACATATAGGATGAGGTGCTGGGGGGGATATTAATATAACAGTCTTTTTCGCTTTTCCAGAAGGTGACGGTATTACATCACAGTGCTTCTTCTCATCTCTTACTGATCATGTCGTATAAGGCGTGGCAGAAGTTAACGATGCCTGGAGTGAGTTCGTTGTGGTTTTGGGACATGCTCCACTGGCACTGGTTGTCCATGCAATGGTTTTGGCCTGGGTGCGGTTGCTTCATCATATTCGGGGACACAAGTGTTGTGACAACCTGCTTGTGTTGCCACGTTATGCTGTCGCGACACAGTTGTAAACCTTGCATCGTAGAGCGGGGATACCCAACTCGATCCATCGGGAATAGGAACAGATTTGGACAAAAATTATATTCCTGTCGTGTTATTTCACGTTGGCTAGCCTATAACTACTACTTGCACATGTATGTAATCAGTTAAAACCAGCAATAAGCACGCTTACACAAACTCAGTGCAGCTTATATTAACTGCATCAGGCTCAAGTCAGGTTCAATAAAACAAACAAACTGAAACGTCTACCGAACAGGTAGGGTTTGGTTATCTTTGTCTAAAACTTGGGCAGGTTCAGACTGAACAATGCAACCCAAGCTGCCTTACAGCATAATACTACAGTTTGGTCCTTGTAGGATGAATTGTCCCCCCCCAAAAGGTGCCCCCCCTTTAGGGACATCTTCCTCTCTTGTGGCAGCCTCGGTGTTCCCATCTGGTTCTGACACTCCCCAAATCTCATCAAGCTTAAGTCGCTACTTCTGAGCAACCTCACCTCCCTTTAATCGATAAGTTGGGCTGCTCCCTTTTCACAATCCAACTTGCATGAAGGCAGGTGCTGACGGGCTGATAAATGGATTTTCGTGTGTACTTATTAATTTGCTGCAAGATATAGTATAGGTTTTTGAAGGCATGTGTGTGCTTGTGTGTTTGTGTGCGTGTGCGCACGTCTGCGTGCATCCAACCATCCATGTCAAATAATGTCAAAATTCATGATGTGAAACTGATAAAAGTAAAAGTAAAAAGACAAATATTCACAGCATAAATAAAACCCTGTCATTAAACAGTCACAGAAAAGGTTCAGCCTTTGGGAGGTTCGTAGACAGTAAAATAACATTCTGCAGAGCATATCACTTTGGCTGGATCATTCTCATCAGTCAGCTGCCTTTGTGCACGGACACATGCACATACATGTTCATGTAATGAAAGGCACGTTGTTTCCTCAAAAGGCCAACAAGAGTAGCAGTAATAGCATTTATATTACATTCTCTCTCTTCCTCTCTTCCTCTGCGCTCATTTTGCTTTAACAAGCAGGTAACAATGCTCTTCATTTCAGCATTCAATATGTTAGTTTCTGAAAATACAATGCATTTCCCACTAAGCTGACAAGCTGTGGTGAATCAACAAACATTTACAGACAGAAGAAGAAATAAGAAGCTCGTCTTTGTCAGTCAGTCACAGATAGACACAGTAAATACTTAGATCACTTTTTCTTTTACATGTTGTATAATTGCCCAAAAATCTTGTCAAGGTGACCACCAGTCATCTAAAGTCGAAACAGAGGCAGTGAAAGATTCAGCAAAATGAGAAGTCCCTTCTCCGCCAGAGGCTTGTGTGGGTAAACAAGTGTATGGCTGCTTTTTTTTGTTATCCAGCAGCACCATGCTGAGAAATACAAACTTTATATCATTAAACATGACTTTGAATTCAACACGTCCTTTGGAGTTAAATACAGCAGCACTGTCACATTCAACAGATCAGTATTTCACGGAATTATTAGAATATCATCTGCTCTCAGGGCAAGGGTTAATTGAGCTTTTGGGATCTTTTTAACTGGGCACTAGCAAATCCCACCAGAGACACACACACAGGCACACATAGGCACACACACACACACACACAGGCACAGAAGCACATAGATTCAGTGTGAAAGACAGTTCCATCTACAGTTTCTTGCAGCTCATTTCAACTTTGTAACAAGAAACCAGTTTGCTCCTCTTTTTCTGTGCCACGAGCACAATTACACCAGCAACTGGGCAACTACTCCCACCCCTGTCCCCACACACGCTTGCACACACACACACAAACACAAGCACACACACATAACTGCACACAAGCACACATACACACACAGACACACTTCTGATGGAAAAGTTGTGCTTTAAATACTTATTAGCTGTACAGTGACCATTCTAAACCTGCCTTTTTGGAGTGGGCTGCAGTAATTGAGCTGCAGTAAATAAAGACCTGCAGCCGGACTCAGTCCACAGAATCCTGAGGCTGCACCACCCTTGCTGCACAGAGAGCTGTTCACCTGTTTATTCAACGCTCAGTGAAGTTCAACTTGGAAGCCTGAACCCCAAACTGGAGAATTGGTTGTTGTTGCCCTGTCATGAACGTGCTGTTGTCATGATCATCAAAGTCAACTATGTTGATGAGTCCGAGACACCTGTTGATTCCAAATGTATATATATTGAATGTAGTGATTGTTCAAATCACTCAATCACAAACTCAACACAACACTTCTTTGGGCGCTTAACAATACAACATGCCAAGTGTGAAGCTGATAAGGTGAAGGCTGCTTGAGATATGTGTTCCAAATACATACATAGGTCTACAGACAGACAGACACTATGGAATTATGTTGAAATAATGGAATAGACATTATGGAATCATTAGTTAGCTACAAATATGTTTTATTTGCTAGTTTTGTCCCTTGTCAAAAGAAAAGACCAAATTGAATTTCAAGGTGTTGCCAATGTTTCTATATTATGTTATGTTAGATCCCCTGCATGTGTATTTGAACTCTTTCATGTGTATTTCAGCTCCTGGGAGGGTCTGTATTTGTAGACTTTTTGGAAGTGTGTTGAAGATTTGTCTATGTGAACTTAGTTTGATGACTCACTGTCTTCAAATGCTCCCTTACAGACAAATACAGGATCTTGAATTGAAATTGCATTGAAATTTCACAGATAGACACTGACTATTAATCAGTGTTTCAGTCAAGAGTTTAATTTCATCTGACAGGTGAAGGACGCTGAGAGAACAGCTCATTATTAGGAATCAGTCCTTCAGACTTACTTTATATCTGAGTCTCATTTAGTGGAAAGTTATCAAGCTTTGTATCTTGTACCAAGTGTTGGATAGAGACTGAGTGACTGCACAAGGGAGAGAGATTTGGATGAGAACTTATAAATTACATATTTTCTGATTGTTTTCATCAGTATGGATGCAGATAACAATTGGAAAAATGCATGTATAATCCCAGTTTAAGTTTTTTACTGTAAAGCAGCACATAAAACAGGGACAAATGCCCGACTCCCATCTACTGAAGATCATCTGATTAAGCCTCTTGAGGAAATTACCATGTTCACCACATGGTAATTACCAAGTTGCTGTTTTGATGGTTATGTAAATTAGTTTATTAGCAAGTGATCAACAAAACTGATTAAACAAGTAGAGCAGAGCTTACATCCTTTAATCACGCCCCGATGAACTCTGAAACTTCACATAATACAAACTCCATTTTGTTGTCGTGTTCCTTCCCACAGACAGATATGATGAAACTCTCCTCAGTGCACGGCCTCACGCTGTTTCAGTGAGAAAACCGTTGCATTAAACGAGTCATTTAAAAGTTTACTGAAAAAACGTTTACATTTGAAAAGTTTAATTTCACATCAAAACAGTTTAAAGCATGTTTTATATAAATTCAGCAGTAATCCACCCACACAGGCATTTTTCACATATTATGCCTATTAGACTGTATCTAAGGACCGTGTGGGTTTGTGCAAGCTGTTTAATTGTAGTGATGTGCAGGTCAAAGGTTTTTAGTTGTGTTTTTATCTCATCTCTGATTCAACTGCCAATATCTTTCAGAACAAAAAAAAAAAAAATTCCACCTAATATACTCAAAAACTTCAAATTGATGATAAAGCTGCAAATATAGGGCCAGGCTACTTATAGATTATAGTTTGAGTGCAAAGACATTGGTTATTTCATATAACGTAGATTACCGACAGACAGAGTATAGAGCCTTTTACCACTGGTAAAAAAAAAAAAAAAACTAACACCCACAAAGATCTGGCTTTTGTCAGCAATGGGAATGGATACAATTGGCATTTACTCCACAGGGACACAGTTTATCGGCTTGGGCTCCGATCAGCGCTGATGGTGATAGAGACATTCAGGTGAAGGCGCTGAGAGCCTCCGATTTTGGTGTGTTGACGTTGAACATGATGCACGGGTTAAAAACAGCTGGCATTGGGAAAAGAGTCAAGCCCCTTTTTTTGTGGGTTTACCTGCATTTAAAAAAAATGCTGTATGTGTTTGTGTGTGTGAAGTGGATGGAGGGTTGAGTCATAATCACGGCCTAGGATTGCATGTAAGTCAGCCTATAACACAAAGCCCATCGCACGCAATGACTCTGCAAGTTATTTATAACCAAGTCTGAATGCAGCGTTTGTCACTTTATTGACCCACGGGATCTGCAGATTATGGCTCCACGCTCACCTCACCATTTATTTGACGTCTTCCTCTGTGTTCTTTGTCCTTCATCACTTATCACTCACTCCCGAGACCAAACATTTGCCATTCAAGAAAATGGCAAATGTTTGGTCTCTGTTTGGGATTACAGTCCAATTTGTTCTTGTCCCCGAGCCCCACGGGCTGATGAGAAGTCTCTGTAGCGGATCTAAGAACAGTGATTGCTCCAGAAGATAAAATGACATGTTATCTGAACCTCCCGCTGACAGTGTCCTAAAATCACCCACATCAGGGATTTAGAGCCGGGGGCGAACAGATGATTTCCCCATTTCAATCTCATGATAAATACTATCCGTCATTGCACTGTTTGTATTGATGATAAATAATGAAAAGTTTGAGTGAAACCTCTGAGCATCTGTAGGAGAGAGAATGATATTTGTGGTTATATGTGTGTGTGTGTGTGTGATTGTGTTTTGAAAATTGTCGTCTGTGTTTCCAGAAGACCCTTCATCCTTTTATTGCAACCAATTGCAATCATTTTTATCGTCCATACCGTCATCACAACTGCTGGCAAAATCATTATCCTCATCACAGTCGCCATTGTCATTATGATAATCTTCATCTTTCTTTGAGTCATCACTGGGATCACTGTCAGCACCAGTGGAGACGCCATCATTCATCACTATTACAACTGGAGTCGTCATCATCCTCACTCATCCTGTGCCATTTGTTTGTGCCACCTCCTCCTCCTCCTCCTCCTCCCATCCCTCATTCCTCCCACCCTGCTCCCATTCCCATCTCACAAATCCCTTTATTAAATCAAATCCCTGGACTCCTGGAAGCTGCAATACAACCAAGGACCGGTTAAACCCTCGAAGATAGCATAAGCTCTGTCCATCCCTGTTCACTGCCTGCCTTATTGTTTGTTACTATGTGTGTGTGTGTGTGTGTGTGTGTGTGTGTGTGTTTGTTTGTTAGCTGCACACAATCCATCTGAATTTCCCCTGGCCCCTACATACTCCTTAGCCAGAGGGAAATGTTGTGTGCGTTTATGCCTGTGCGAAGAGAGGTTATAAGTAGGGGCCTATAACAGCTTAAGGCTGCACAGTCCTATGGTTAGAGAAATGGGAGATACACAGTTCTGCAACACTAAGATGCCAAATGCCTAGCAGCCATTCTGTGTTGTGTGTGTGTGTGTGTGTGTGTGTGTACTAAGACACAAGTGTGTAAACATAATGGTTTAAGGTGCTCCATTTCATATTTTGCCCCCATTCCTCTTTTGCCCATCCATCCGTACCTTTTTGTGTCGGCTTCTTTCCTGTGTTCTTAACTCTCTGTCTCTCTTTTATTTTTTCCCTCGGCTCTTTCTTTCTTCCCCTCTGCCTTCATTTCCTTTCCTTTTCTTCCTTCCTTTGCTCTTAGTGTCTATTTCTTCCATCACTTTCTTTTCATCTTTTATTTTTCCTTCAGCTCTCTGGCCCCGGGGTGGTGTGTGTGGGGGGGGTTTATTAGTCTGTCTTAGACACTAGTACGTTCAGCGACGAAAACACACACACATGCATATACTGACCTGAGGCCTAATGGCTGGTTGTCTTTGATTGAGAGTAATGGTGAAATCACCCAGGCTGCTGTTCCAAACAATGGTCTTCACTCACACTTATCTGGGACGACGGTAGGGAAGTTGGAGGTTTGCTGGGGGGGTTCTGATCAGCAGTGGTCCAACAGCAGCTGGAGGAGGGAGGAGAGATGGTGAACATGTTCCTCCACATAGGAGCATCTCAATGGGAAGGCCCTTTCAGCTCATAAATACTTTTGTACTGTTCCATTGACATGAATTCATTGCATTTAGGGTTAAAGTAGAAGCAAATGTGTGGTGCCAAATGCACCTGACATGGTATTTAATAAACTCAAAGAGATCAGATCATCTCTTACATTACATCTGAATAGTCCAACGATATGCTTTCATAAGTTTATTTGAAGTTGTTTTATGGTTTCAGTGACATTAAGTCTGGATCATGGTCCACACTAGGATTCATTTCTTCATCATCTATGTGGGCTGTGTCTACCTATACTTGACATTGATTGGTTTGTAGATGGACATACGTCTGACGTTGCTCTGTTGTCAATTCAGCCTTTATATTCACTTACTTTTTTGAAGAAGGTCCGAATTAAACAAAGTCTGGGGGCACCAGGGTACCAGGGTACCTAACACAAATCAGTTGCACAGTTGTCTTGTTATGCATATGGCATTGATGTAGTTCTTTTTATTGTGCTTTTGGATGTTGCGACACTTGCTGGTTACCACCGGGGGTTCTCTCGGCTTGGAGCACACTGACACAGAGCTTCTATCACTGATCTTTATTGTAATGCAACAGATCTTAACATCTCTCTGTGGGTGCATTGGAGCGATCACTCATCTGATCCCTGCTTGTGCAAATGGAGGGATCCTTTGGGGTTTAGGTTTGCTGGCTGCTGTAGTGACTGAGGGACATTACTTGGTTGTATCATGAAAGGAAATCTTATTTTAGTGCAGCTTTACTTACTGTTAGTTTATCTAACCAGATTTTTATTCTCAACGTCCAGGGCTGACAGCGCAGCACTATTGTCACAATTGAACAGAAAATATATGAAAGTGCCACCGGTGTCTTGCACTGCACTGTGCTTAACAGAGATATGCTGCACATCTCCCTGAGTAGATTGGATGGCGTGTTTGTGTGTGTGTACGTGTTTCTGTGTGTTCGCATGCACTTCCTTGTGTCTTTGCTTAAGTGTATGCGTGTGTGCATGCAGACGTGAGTGTACGTCCCCAGAGCTTAAAGTGCCTGTAAACCATCTTCCGTCTCAGTGGAATTGTAATGGGCTGTCAGTGGCTCAGTATCCCATGAGGTTTTGTTATTCATAATGTGTGTCCCTTTTTTTTTTCTTTCTAGTGCGAGAGTGACAGAGAAAGAGAAAAAAGAGAGGGAGAGGGTGTAATGATTTTCTGTAGTAAAGTACATCGGCCGTTGTGCAAAATGATACTAATTGACAGTGATGGCCATTTCCTAAGGGACTCGGTGTATGTGTGTGTGTGTGTATGTGCTGATTTGTGTGTGTCTGCACTTGGCACTGAAAGTTATGATAGTGCATAATGTTTATGTCATACTGAGTACACTTGTTTCAGAAACAGCATTTACTGTTTGCGGTTCACTTACATCATCATCTGTTATCCACTGAAAACTGCACCTTCCTCAAAAAAATACCATTAACTGATAAAAGGATGATTCGTTCTTTTATTTACATTTAATATATTATCTGTATGGGTTTAATTTTTCTGTTTTTCTCTCCGTGTATTTATTTTTCTTCCTGGCTGTGTCCTTTAGCCCAGAGATACAAACGACTACAATCTTGTATTCTGATATGGCGGCAGAATTGTGACACCTCATCCCACTGTTGCATGTGCAGCCCTTGAGCTCCCATTACCGAGCATTGTTTATTATTTATTCGAACACTTTAATACAATTTCCCTGGGCTATGTCGTTTTCTGTGTCACCTGGTTTTCTGTGTCACTGTGGCAAAGGTTTTGCTGAATCGGCTCAAGATGGATCATAACCCTGAGACTTTAGGCCCATAGCACTTTCAAGTCAGCAGTGTGGAAACATTTCTGGTACTCCCCCTGCACCTATTGGCTCAAAGCCTTCATGGTCCATGATAAAGTCTTATTTAGACATTGGGGGGGACATCATTGTTCCGGTGACAAGTTCCTTTTTTGCTATAACCCTGATCCCAAGTCTTGTACTTATACAAAATAATCATGCACACACAAATATACCGACACACAAACACACATTGCTGAGCAGCATCCGCATAAAGAGCTAGCCGAACAGAGAAAATTAACAGAAAGATAGTGAGAAGAAAGAGGGGGTGTTGTTGAGAGAAAGAGAGAGAGATGGAAAGCCACAGGGGGTGAAATACTGTTTTCACATGAGCTCTTTCTTTTATCATTAATTTGGTGCAGGTGAAATCAATGCTGGTGTTTGGTGTCATCTGTGTAGCACTCAGTCTGGTGTTGATGGTATTCGTAAGTTTCCCTTTTCTTTAGAGAAAATACAGAATAGCTAGTCATGATATTTCAATAAGGGGAACCCTAAAATGTCCTGGGTTTGAATCCTGGCTCAGTGGCTCATTTTATATTTACATTCATAGAGCACTTTTCTAGTCGTGATGACCACTTCAAGCCCTTTACAGTACAGTTTTACATTCACCCAACACACATTCATACAGTGTATTCATGTGCAGCACTTTCTCCATGAGAAAAATACACAAGTGAATACCTCTGTATTGGTTAGATCTTTGCTATCTAGGTTTCTGCAGGTGTTAACAGGATAAAGACGTGTTAAGACTACCGAGTGAAATGAAGGACCAATGTTAACTATGACAGATGAAATATCCCAGTCCCAGGAGTCCCAGAATTACTGGAACTTCCCAACAGATGATGATAATAAGGGGAAGCAGCTTGGTAGAGAATATGCTCCAGGCATAGAAAGAGGGTATCCATAGTTTATAGAGTTCATGTTGATATAGATCTATTCTGACCAGGGAGTTTGTAGTTATCAGTTATCAGTTATCAGGTTCACATTGGTCTTATTTGTAGTTTTAGTACAGTGTATATCTGTATAATTAACATTACCACACAAGGAGACATGTCACCAAAACATTTAAGAACCCGCGAAAACCCTGAACACGGTGAAAACCCATGGGAACAACAAAATGTCTTAATTTTAAGTAAACTGTCTGCTGTCACAACCTGACCCTGTGTTGATGAAACTGTTGGCAGATTTACATCCGCCATTCTCTGTTTCCCTCCTCCTCTGGGTCGTGTAAAGGTGTCAACGCGCAGACAGCGGTGATGTGCAACACACCCGTCACACTGATGACCGCAGAGCTCTTTGACGGAGAGCTTGGTGTCACACTTTTTTGCCTCTGTCATCCTATATTTAATTCCATCCATGTTTGTTGGTTTGAACTTGACTCTAGTAAACAAAGTGTGTCCCTCTACTTCTCTTAATTGTCTTCTCTGAATTCCTGGTCATTGATATTGGTCTGATATAAAAAGTAACATCTTTGACAGAGTAAAATCTTCTTCATGAATTGTGATGTTCCTCCTATTACAGAAACACATAACTTTTACTGTGCGGTTTGAGGCTGTTTCTTAATTTGCACTAATCGGCTTAATATCTGCGCTTTATGTTTTAGACCCGCCTTCCACAAGTCAGGTGTTTTATAAGATTTCTGCGAGGATTACGAGTGTGCAGACTGAAAGTTGGGGAGCATTTCATGACATACTGTACTAAGTGTGATGACTTTAAGCTGACATGCTTCCACTGTATTGTTTATAATTTGTCTCCAGTATTTTTACATGCACAATTTCCCTCACAAGCAGTATCACTAGCAAAGTTCCATAAAAAGTATACCAACCAAATTGAACTTGACCATACACAGCATACACCTTAAGACCTTTTTTTAATTCACATACCAATATTGTATATAAAAATATATCACATTAAAAGTTGTATAGTTGGATGGCCAAAGGCAGGAATGACTTCCTGTGTCGGTCTGTGGAGCATTTTGGTGGTCTCAGTCTTGCACTGAACATGCTCCTGGGTTTGACCAGCACATCATGGAGAGGGTGGGAGACATTGTCCAGAATGGCATGGAACTTAGACAGCAACCTCCTGTCTGACACCGCCGTCAGATAGTCCAGCTCCACCCCCACAGTTCCACTGGCCTTGCGGATCAGTTTGTTGAGTCTGTTGGCGTCCGCAACCCTCAGTCTGCTGTCCCAGCACACACCAGCCAATAGGAGAGCACTGGCCACCCCGGTCTCATAAAACATCCTCAGCATAGTCTGGCAGATGTTGAAGGACCTCAGTCTCCTCAGGAAATATAGGTGGCTCTAGCCCTTCTTGTAGAGGGCATCAGTGTTCTTAGCCCAGTCCAGATTACGGTCTACACTCCCAGTTATTTTTCCTCCTCCACAATTTCCACGCTGACATCCTGGATGGAAACAGGGGTTACCGGTTTCCTGAACCTCCTCAGATCCACAACCAGCTTTTTTGTCTTTGACGCGTTGAGCTGCAGGTGGTTCTGCTCACAACAAGTGACAAAGTTAGCCCAAAGCTAACCCCCCCGACACAATTCCATCAGGAAAACTTCCTCATGATTTGGCCATTTATTGATCAATGGGAATACAGTTTTACTTGTCGCGGATTGCTCCATTCTTTGGATGTTCCCTGGATTAGCCAAGCAGCATGCTAAGATAAAAAACAGAGCCCCCCAGTGGGCGTAGCAGGCAAGATACCATTTTTCAAGATGCCTATCGTTTACATGACCATGTTTAGACTCAGTGCCAAAAGGTGGAGGCTGGGGTGGTGGAGGAGATATGCTGGCAGGAGGCGTGAGTGGCAGTGTGGCTGAGCAGGGATCAGTGAGGAGGAGGTCGTATTTGAAAGGACCTTTTGTTGGAGATTGGCTGTGATTGGTGATTGACTGACGGGCCCCCATAAACCTATCATTAGCTGACAGCTTATGACAGTTGAGCACATGACTTTGTGTTTTGCATGAACTTACAAAATGCTTTTTAAAATTGTATTAAATAAGATATCAAATGTAGCATTAATGTGTTTAATTGGACCCAAGTCATATAATGTAGTTTACTTCTCAAAAAAGTCAGCAAGTGTTTAGTATCTCTTACAATAAGCTGTTAACTTTATATTTAAGTGTGTTTTGTTGTTGCAGCCAAAACTATAGATGACGATTCTGCCTGTGTACTACCAACTGCTTTAGTAAACGGTGTGTTGTGTTGTGGAGGATTCAGCGATGTCAGTGCCTATAGTTAGCATTAGAGCCTTGATGGTTAAAACAGAACCCTGTTGTTCTTACATACACATGAATACACACATTATGTACTCACACAAACAAACACTCACTGGCCTGCAACATAACAAGATAACCCCCCCCCCCCAAACACACATACACACACACACACACACACACACACACACACACACACACACACACACACACTGAACAACTAGGTTCCTATGTAATGACAGACACTCCTCGCCTACAGCGGATTGCCGGTCTGACGACTTGCCATTTCACATCACTCTGCAGAGATGAGTGGGACACAAACATGATATCGCTCCAAACCATACAGATGGAGAGGCAGAGAGGCCCTCTGACATGACTGTAGATGATGTTTATGATAGAGAAAAAAAGTCTAATGATTTGAGTGATGCTGATACCATGACACAGTACATCTATTCTAGCCTGAGACTGTGGGAACAGGGACACAGATCCCTCTAGCCTCAGTAAGGATGTCAAAGAGCTGGGTCATAGAGTGCTGAAGATGGGAGAGCCTGAGTAAAAAAGGTACACAGTCTTTTAAAGGGGATTTACCTCGTCAGCACCAGTCACATTGTAAATTTGCAGCAGTTCCTGCTCCAGGTGGCTCAAGGCTACTCAATAAGCCAACTTCTTTGCTGCCGGTTAGCCCAGGGTTAAGTGGGTTTAATTCTAAAATAGTCTTAACACCGCAAGGTGGCTCATCTTGGATCACAGCAGGGTAAGCTTAGCTGAAGACGGCTTGAGTCTCAGTTATCCACTTTCAGATGTGCCAGCTTGACACAATAGTCGAGCGCTTGAGTCTCCATCAGCAGTGGACTGAACATTTTCTATACAGAGCAGTAAAAAGGCTTTTATTTTTATTTGTAGATGTGTCTTTATGTAATGTTCCTTTCAGCTTTTCATTTAAATTCTCAGATTCCATACTGACTGATGATGGTTAACCAGACACTAAACACTGTTTCCCAATTATGGATGTTCAAGCATTTGGTGAATATGTTTGTATTAAAAAAAATATTTGTGTCAACATGACATGTGATGGGGGGGGGGGGTTCTGATTTAAATGCTATTACTAGTCAGCGCTCCATACATATCATGATCAGATGTCTCTCTGTCACTCCAGATGACATTCAGGTTTGAATATACAACTACATTTCCCAATTTTGTAAATTAATGAGTACCCTAATTTAGGTCAGCTTGTATACGAATCTTAAATATATATATTTTAGTGTTGGACCCTCAAAAAATTTTATTTGGTCTCCTCGGGCACAGTGGTATAGTTTGATAACAACATTCTGGCAACGTAAGAAACTCACTAATGAAATGATTTTTATCTGATTCCACTCATTTGATTCCCCAAATCCTGATTTGCACGCAGTGGTGTAGGCCGTCACCTTTTTCCAACTGTCCCTAGTTCCATATACGGAGGGGTTGTGAGAAAGAAATATCTGCCTGTTGTTTTCAAACAGGACCTCTACAAACCACTTAATGATTGCATCAGGATTTTGTTTTTTTATTAACATCTTAAAGAAACGTATCTTTACAAAAATCAAATGTTAATAGTGTATGAATCAGCAAAATGTGTTATAAGGCAACATTGTTTTTTCCCAGAATATAAGATATTGTGGTCACTGCTTCTATTTGTTGTGATGAGAGCAGGATCAAACTTCATAAACGTTATGTTCAGGCACTAGTAGCTCTGGGATAAGGTTAGAAAAAGACTGTGGTAAATATGAACTCAAAACTTCACAACCAGCATCTGACCTTAACAACAGTGTTTTTGTTAAACACAAATGCGACTGGGATCTCTGGTGAGACAGTCAACATGCCAACCACAGCAACCACCTCAGCTGCCATTGATTCATGTAAACAGCACAAACACTGAAAATGGCATTCAGAGTATGACGTTTTTAGTTTTACAACATGTACTGGTTACACAGAATTAACTCGAAGGCCCTTAACAATTCCTCTATCTTTGTTTTGTTTTCTATTATTTCAAGTAAACAATATTATGTTAAAACAACCTATGCTGGAAACACATATTTAACTCATACAGCAAATATTCTGACAATCAGACAATCAGACAATCATAAAACATTTACATTGAATCATTGTAAACTACAAAGTCCTTTAATCAAATGTTTACTCTAACATTTATATATCTTGTTTTAATTATAAGTTGTCTTGCACTGATGATTAATGTCGACCAATTTAACTATGTCTTTGTTCCTGAGTAGTTGTATATATATTTATCCACAGACCAACAAAAGATTCTGTCACGGAAATGTGAGCGCACACACGCGCGTACATACAAACATACACTCAGAGACATCAGAGTGCTGATTAGCATCAATGTTGGAGTAATGAGAGCAAGGCTTTGGAAAATGAGGGATATGCTGTAAAAAGACGGAGGCACTTAGGGAGGATTCTTGTCTCATTCACCTTCATCCTGAGCAGAGAGAAAGA
This sequence comes from Pleuronectes platessa, assembly GCF_947347685.1. Lineage (NCBI taxonomy): Eukaryota > Metazoa > Chordata > Actinopteri > Pleuronectiformes > Pleuronectidae > Pleuronectes > Pleuronectes platessa. The sequence goes on along the minus strand of NC_070626.1, from coordinate 5,756,060 downwards.
AAAAAAGAGATGAGATAATAAGATAAAACCACTGGTGGTCCACTGTGACTGAATAGCCCATTGATACTATAGAACAAAGAATCATAAATGGACCCAAACTTGGAACGGTCAGTCTCGGGTAAAGTGGCATATCTATATCTGGCTTTGATTACGATACCAGTCTTTGAGCTTCCTAACTCTACCCAAATACACATGTGGGGGATGGTATTTCATTTGAAGTGAAAAATAAATTTAGAGAAATTAGCACTAACATATTCTTCAAAAGCAGTGTCCTGGTTGCTCCTGATAATCCACATAAAACAGTCTGTTATTGGAAACAAATAAATTGTCCCTATATTTATCCAGTAATTAATTTAGCTGTATTATGTGGAGGCAGAAACCTCTGGTGTGTAAATGCTAACCTCTTAAAGGTACAGTGTGTAGAATATAATGGTATCTAGTGGTGAAGTTGCATGTTGCAGCTGAACACCCCTGAGCCCACCCTTCACCTCCAAACATGAAAGAGAACCTGTGGTAGCCTTCAGTTGTCATAACAAGGTGTTTAGTTTGTCAAGTCTGCGGTACTGTAAAAAATGGCGGCCTCCATAGAGTGGACTTATTCTCAATGTAAATAATAAAGTTTTTAAATATAAAGGGCTCATTCTAGAATAAAGAAAACGACAATTTGTATAATTTAGATGAAACGCAAGTAAAAACATCACTAGGATTATTTTGTATACAAATGCTAATAGATCCCTTTCACCAACATGTTACACACCGGACCTTTAAAATGATTGATTTGAAATTGAAGAAAGATCTTCAATTTCATTTCATTTAATGCCATTTTTTGTTTATTTGTTTATTTTTACCACTTATTCCTCCTTGAATGAATGAATGGATGAATGTGTAATTTAGTCTGAACTCTCAAAGACGTTCAAGGCTACTTTCTGGACTCAAACCGACTTTCTGTATTTTTCCAAGCTTGCAGGGTTAGGAGACAGCGAAGTAAGATAGACAGTGTGCTGGATTCATTCAGAAGATGAATGGTCTACCTGCCATTTCCTTAAGTGTTGACGTGAGTAAGATGTTTTGTCTGCAATGGTCAAAAGCACCAGAGTCTGCTGCAGATGCGTCTGTTTGCTCAGTGGAAAAATACTTTTCACAAGCGACTGAATTCATTATTTGTTTCCCTTAGTCTTTGCTCAAAAATAAAAAAAACAGAAAACGGAGAGAAAGCATAGAGAGGGTAGAAAAAGCGAGGGACAGAATGAGAGAAAGAGAAGGTGGTGCATTCCAAGTCAATTTCTCCTTCTGCAGATTGACTTCAAAGCAACACGGCTAATCCTCTCACGCCTGCTCGTTAATAATCCAGTTAATAATCCGTTTAGCTGCTTTCATGTCGCGCTGTTTGTTGGCATTATGATGCTGCGGCAAAGGGAAGAGAGGAGTCGTGGTGTTTCACTCAAAGCAGCCACATCCACCCCCCCCCCCCCCCCCGAACCCCCTCAACCCCGTCCCCCCGTTTAATGACACCGGTGTCTATTTGTGGCGTACTTCACTCCAGTCAGGTCATATATTCAAACACTTATCAAGGCCTCCGCAACGCCTCACATGCATAAAGATTGATTTTTTCTTTTAATAGCTCGATAAATAATGTGCATTGTACTTTGTACGTGTGTGTAGTTGTGTCTGTGTGTGCATACGTACATATCCGACCCTCTTAAAGTTAGTAGTTTGACGTAAGAAAAGAGAAAGCCTACTACGCACGCACACACACACACACACAGACACTATTTGGTCTCTTTCTTCTCTTCCTCTACTCACTCTCTCTCTCTCCCTGTTTTTCTTTCCTTTTCTCTCTCGTTCCATTTATTTTTTTTTCCTCTAAGCCAGCCTCAAGGTTTTGAACTGGAGTCTATATTTTCATTGAGCACTTTTGGAACTGCCATTCCCAGTGAGCCAGAACAAGTGGTTTGCCAGATCCATCATGGTTTTATCTCTCATTATCTCAGCGACTCCTGGCCCCCTCTCCAGCAGTCTTTTTTAACTGCTGGAACAGAGTGCAGATGAGAGATGAAACAATTAACTTCCATTTTCTAAATCAGGGGCCTTGACATGAGAACTAAAGTCTAAGAAACCAAGAAAAAAAGAGACAAGATGAAAGTAATACTGGCTCTTACTGCATGTCTGTTCTCTGTTGAGTCTAACTAAAAACCTACACATGCCATGGTGGAGCCAGAAAGATGATTGTGTAGATTCGTATATAATTTCTGTGACTGCTGTCTGTCTGAGATCATTTGTTGCCTTTTAACATGAGTCAACTGATAATCAAATAAAATCCACGGAAGTGGGATTGTTTTGGTTCTGGATCGTTCCTTTAAAACACAACATTTGACTACAAATCACTGGGCATTTCTTTGAACCCCTTTTTGACATTTTGTGGACTGGACAATTAATTCAACATTGAATCGATTGTAATACTGTAACCCTAAGAAAAACACAAGAAAGGAATTAAGTAAAGATGCTTTAAAGGCCACAATTGTAGAAACAATAAGATCAACAACTGGGAAAAAAGCTCCAGCACACTGTCCATCTTGCAGTCAGGGTTTTATGTTGCAGCAATGTCTCCGTACTAGACCTTCATCAGGCAAATATTTTGTGATGATTATAAGCCATTTTTAACAAGGAGAGGCCACAGGCCAGCAAATCCAAAAATATCTGAAGCTGAGCACGGAAATGCACGAATTAAACCAAAGCAAAAAAACATACTGAGGAAGTACAAAGATGTTCACTAAAAAATCCTTTTAGAGCATCACAGAAACAAGTTAAGAAGAAGTTCATCATTCAGTCCCTTTGGAGCTACTGGATTACCGTGCTCAGCTTCAGATATTTTTGGATCCCTATGAATATGTACACATATTATCAGGTTATTTCACAAATGAGACTGTCAATTATGCATTGATGCCAAATGGGATGTGCTTTTTGCACTTTGTCAGCATTTAAATGGTGTGATGGATTTGGAAGAGGATTCTGTTTTGATATATACATGGTTTGGATTGTTATTTTACATATAATAAATTGTTTGTTCTATAAAGACATTTTATGGTATATATCATTTTTTGAGGCCTGATGGTGATGCATTGTGCTTTCTGGTAATTTTGTACTTGCCATAAATGCATCTATGCAGTTTCACCTGCAAATTAAACCTGCCCAAAACTGTATTAGGAATTTTATTGGGTGGCTGACCTGTGGCCACTCCTTATTTAAGACGGCTTCTAATCATCGCAAAATGTTTCCCTGATGAAGGTCTTGTGCTGAAATGTTGCAGCAGCAGCTAAATAAATGGCTGATTGCAAGTTTCACAATATGCGGGAGCTTTTTCCCGGTTTCTGGTCTACTCGTCTCTCGCCTACACACATGTTCTGCTAAGTTGAGGTGCAAAGCATTCTATCGTTTTAGAAACTATACAAGAGAAAACGTTTCATGATGCTAGAGTCAGAATTCAACTGAAAAAGTAAACCTGCTTAATTAGCTCTTTAATGTATTTATTCATTTTTGGCTCTTAAAACAATGGGTTTTATTATTTAGCAGGACCGTATCACACAATTTTTTCAAGTTTTTCAAATACAACTAAGCCTATACGGTGGGGGGAAAAAATCAAATTAATATATTTCGCCAGTGTGATTGGTCCTCTAGTTTAAGCATTAACATTTTTGGGGGACAATCTCAGGGAAAGGATGTTTCTCTGCTCACTTTGTCCATCATGAACGCCCCTCATGAATGAACATTCAGCTCAGCAATCAGCTCACACACTATACAGGTCATTAGCAGTAACATGCCAGTGTAGCTGCATGTTTCCATCTGCAATGATGCCCAGGATTGGTCTTTTTCATCACTACAACTGTTTCCCCATAGGGAGTAGGCACACTGGCTTGTCTTTTACTTCAGCATGAAAAATATTATTTGCCAAACGAGCCTCAGGCTGTTTTATATTACATAATTTTAGCTTGATTTGAAAGATGAAAAGCTCTGCAATAAGAACCCTTCATGCCTTGTGTAGTCTCATTTTATATACTGTTTATTTATGTATAGTGTCCTTGCAGATCTGTTGGGAGATGTACTTTTTTCAGTTCAGGTTCATGGTGATCAAGTCCTTTTCCAGTTTTTACCAAACAACTGCAGCATATTTTGTCCCTTTATTTGTTAATTTGCTTGTATGGCTCACTGCCCCGCCCTGGCATATCTTTAGTTGGAACTGCTGGCTGTAGTTTATTAAGCCTATTTATGCTCCTCCACAGTTCATTGTTCACTTATTAAAGTGCCATTGCTTGAATCTGTCTAGCGGAGACAAACAAATGGAGGAAAACAAAGGTATCAAGCTTCATGTAGTTGGCCACCAGACTCATCAAAAACTGCACAGTTATGGATCCAGTGCCCAATGGACTGAGGCTCAGGACATCAGCTCACAAAAGCCACAGAAACAAGTTGTACAAATCAGGTCTTATAAATCCTGGAAAGCCTCTGCTGTAAGTGCGGTGTTGGCAGTTTCATTGGATTCCACTGTGTTAATATTAAAGGTATCTTGTACATTTTCCTCAGTTGGGCTGGTGTAAATTTGATCATAGGGAAAGAAAACAGGATGCATGTTGAGAAAACCAGGCAAGAAAGTGTTCCACCTTGCATAAGATTATGACGATAATTTTTTGTTATTATATATATATCTATTTATATATATAGATATAGCAAATGCCTTTGTTTCTATCTAGGCGCAGTTGTAGTACAATGATGATGTCGTTTAACCTTGTCACTGAAAGATTACAAAGGTTTTTGTCAACAGAATTAAGAATTGTGACTTTTTGCAATAATAAAGATGGGTGTGAGCCGACAATGTTTCCACTATAGCAGATGTACTGGGAAGCAAGACAACTTTTGGAGTAAGAAAGGAAAGACAAGTGCTTTGAATCAGGGGTTAACGTCTTGCTTAAAAATGCAGCGCTGACTTTCATGTTAATCTTCGCTATGCAGCGCACAGTCAGGCAAAATGTGAGGGAGACAGGAGACAGAAGGATGTAATCCCTGCTGAATCCCAGTACAAGTTAATAGGACTTATTAAAGCAGGAGATCTCAGAGATTACCTCAGCTGAACTGTAAACTGAACTCATGCGCGCACACATACGGTGACCTGAAGCAGACACTCTGTTAATTTAAGGATTCTGTAATTGGTAAATTGTTAAATGGGGGACACATTTTCTTTCTATTGTGCTGTGCCGTTTTTGTCGTCTGTGGAATCAGGACTAATACTGTCTATCTGGAGCAACAGAGTGGAGGTTGTAAACAATAGCTGGTATCACAGTTGGTAAGAGAGTCTTTGATCCAGATGGTAAATCGAGTAATCTCAGGAAGGGATTGACCAATTATTGGCTTTAGAAGGTTAATACTCGGTCTCTTCAATTAACACCAAATGTATTTATCATCTACCTTTTCTAATGCTCTTAAAAATTAGCGATGAGAACTGGCCGGTAGAGACGGAAAAACAATCACCTGAAACACAACCATGGCAAACACAGCAGAAATTCTACACATCTTCTGTCGCAGATTAAAGACACATCTCTTCTGACTACACCTTGGATAATAAAAATCAAACAAAAAAAAACTACTATATTTAGTAGCACTTATATGTCGCACTTACATGACGCACTTTGTAGTTTGTCTTTCTTGAAGAAAATCATACTTTCTTGATTCTTGTTGCTCTGGGATTTTACCCTCATGGTTGGATGCACTTTTTGTAATGTAATGTAATGTAAAAGTCTAGTTTCCACAAATATCTGTAAACAACACAGACAAGAGCAATGAGAATAAACCAAGGCAGCAATGTTGTGGGCCATGAAACAAAACCAATTTATCATTGCCTGTACATGACTGCCCCCTGTAGCGCAATTATGAAGCCAAAATTTCACAGCCACGGATGCCGCCATCCGTGATTGTCAATCATGACATCATAGCATTAGATTAATAACCAAACTCCAGAATAACTTAACATACATCGGTGTGATAATAACAACTTTTAGGTAGTTTTTAGCTCAAATCACTGCTACAGTAAAATGTGGGCATTGCGAAAAAGTCCATTTATTTGCTTTCTTGGTGAATTGTTTAATGAAACGATTCCAACTGAAATTTGCTGGATAAATATGAGGCTTCTGCCTGAAGCTGCTTAGCTTTGACCCCCTGTCTTTATGCTAAGCTAGGCTAATTGGCTGCTGGCTATAGCTTTGTATTTAACTGCTGAACTCGTTTCCTAAAACTTTTCCTTTTAGCTGTCAACAGAGTTTCTCTTCGTATTTCTTATTTTTAGATAGTCCATGTCCCATCTGCTAACATGGAGCAGGCAGGGTTTTCGACCTACACTATAGAGAAGATTTGGCTTCACTTTTGGGAAGCTGTCATGTCGTCCATCTTTATATACACTCTATAGTGTATAGGGGAACAACCGAGTCAGGTGGAGCTCCTCTACAGTTCACCACGATGAATCCTTTCAAATTACATGTCTAAGCCATTGTATATAAATATACAACTGCAGCATAATCCCATTCATTATTACTGATGTAAATGTGATAACGTATTGTGTAATTGATTTGAATTGATATTGCCCAGCCTTGGCCAGTACCATGGCTCTTAAAGTGAGCTGAGCACCTCTCTGAACACTTTGTCTCGCTGCTGGTGTACATGCCAACTTGTGTGTGTATTTGTTTGACCACAATATTGGCAGCGTAAAGACTCAATTATGAGTGGCTGCACTTTAAGAATAAGCAGCAAAACTATTGGCTAACCATTTGTATAATTTGTAATTAGTGTAAGAACTAAAGCTTGATTTTCTCTCTCCCCCCCTCCTCTCTCATCCCTTAGTTTAATTGGCAGTTCCATATTAAATATGTAAAAGTCAGTAAGACAGTGGCAGCTTTCCGTTTAAACAGATTATGTATGGCACAGTTACCAGTGAGGGCCACATAGCCCTTTGTAATCCTCAGAGAGGACATTTAATTAACTGGCCTTCTTTGCTATTCTCTCTCTCTCTCTCTCTCTCTCTCTCTCTCTCTCTCTCTCTCTCTCTCTCTCTCTCTCTCTCTCTCTCTCTCTCTCTATCCAACCACCCATCTATCTCCTCGTCCTCTTTCACTGTCATTTTATTTCTTTATTCCTTTCTTGCATGGTGTGTAAATGCTTACACACACACACACACACACACACATTTTCAACACAACTGAATTAAATTCAAAGGGACTTTACTGGCATGCATTGCCAAAGCAAGTGTGAAGTAAAATGTACAATATCAAAATGTTCACCTTGCAGTTGGGCGCACATTCTTTCTGCTTGTGATGGCCTCTCTCTTTGGCGAGGCTGTGCTCCGTGAGTGTGTTCATGATCAAAGATTTACTTAGTTTGGGATCACACGCAGCGGTCAGGTAATCTGCCATTGAGCACTCTCTGTTTAGGGCCAAACAGTATTTCACTTTGCTCTGCTTTTTAATTAAATCTAATTGGTTTTAAGTCTGGGGGCTCTGTGGGCAGAGACCAAGGACCAGCTTGCTGAGGGGGCTCCTCTTAAGGGTCTCCGCGTAGGGGAGGGCTTTGTTCTAAAGAACGTAAGGGTCACTTCCTGTTTGATGAGTTGAACCTTAAAATCGAAAAGATCTCTTTGAAATTTTGTTTAATTAGTGGATATCACCATTGTTCTGGCTGCAGTCTTCCATTGGACATGGACATTTGCAATAGAGTCTCAACTTGTTATTTGTCTTGGACTGTAAACCTTGAAATGATAAAGTGAAACAGAAGGGAGTTTAATATTGTAATTCAGAATAGAATTGGATGTCTCTTGCTGTATCTTGCTGCCCGATTGAAAATGTGTTAAAGTTAGTGTAGAGGTAATATAATCATATAGCTTTTATAGAGCAGTGCATTATTTTTGCCATACCATAATTTTTATCTTGTAAGATTCACTGTTCTACATTCTTACAATTTATACAGCGTGCCAAATTGAGTCGAAAGCTCTTTTGAAGTCAGAAAGCAGGAAATTAATTTGCTTTTGTTTTGTTCATTTGGATGTCAATTAGAGGGCTGAGATTTTGCTCATTATTCTTTTCTTTTTTGGTCCAAAGAGAATGGAAAAGTGGTTTACATCCGCATTTTAGATGGGAAGGTCCTCATGTTTTTGTATGTTTAGAGTGTTTTTATGGATTCCTCAGTAGCATGGGGAATGTGCTTCAGAGTCTTTGCACAAGTTGGGACTGTTGCTTGGAGGATCTGGTTTTGATTGTATGGATTGTGTTGGTCCAACTTGGTGTGGGGAGACAAGTAAACAAAGGTAGGAGAGTAGAGTTAACTACTTTTGTGTTGGGTAATGGGGCAGGAACTTTTTCTGCCACTCACTTCGTAAAGCTACCTGTGTTCTCATGTTGTTTGTACCAGTATGTCCAGTGTGGATGATTATGTGACCAGGGGACCCCAGTATGTCCTCTGTCCGCAGCTCCATAACACAGCTATTATTTCTCTTCCACATACGGCTCATATGAGTCCATGAGGTGCACAATTTGTTGATTTCTCGTTGTGTTGCTTTTGGAGTTCTGGAAGGGGTGTTTGTTGGAAGAGGAGTATCTTAAGGTGTTTGGCTTTTGACTTGGTGTTGCTGTTGATTGTTCCCCCCCCCTGTATTCTGTTGTTCAGCTGTCTCCTCTACGGGGGTTGATTATGATTTCACAAGTTGTTTTCCTGGTCAGCTATCTCACACATGCTGCAGCGTTCGCACCTTTTCCCTGAGCTGGCAGTTCTCCTGCTGAAAAGCCTGCTAATTGTATTGTATCTTTTTTCTGCAGTGCAGTAGCAACAGCTTTAAGCCACCCTCCATATTACCGTGGCCCTGTTCATACCTGGCATTAACAAACGTTTTGATTGATTCAATTACAAGTGGACAGCTTGAGGTATGCAAGTTCACACCTTACATTAGATAGTTTCTGATAGGGCTGCACAATATATCAACAATTTACATTTATCAAAATATCAACATGCTCTTTATATGTAACGCAAATTCAGTTGGCAGTCCGCAGCGTGAATAATAAAGACGCAGAGAGGAGCAGTAAATTACTGACAGTCTGAAACAAATTGTAAAATATAACTTTTCACTTTGTTTTTCATTTTTTTCAGTGTCTGCATAGGCTCTATGTTAGCAAATAGGTTTACATCAACGACAAAACATGTTGTTTGTAGCCATGGGGACAATGACAGACAGGTCCACTGTCAAAGGCCATGTTCAGACCTGGTATCAACAGCTGTCCAGAGATATTTCAAGTGGTTTACAACTGGACTGCTCAAAGCATTTCATTTCGCACATTTTGCATATATGGAGTGGAGGGTGTGGTGCTCTGCTATTGTTGTGTAGGTTCAAGGAATTTCACGCTTCTCTTCTTGACATCTCAGGGTTACCTGAGGTTGCAGCTTAGGCCCAGGCCCCTCTCACCCCTTTGCACTACCCCTTATTCCTTACCCTTTTTTTTGTGTGTTCACCTATTAGCAGGTATAAAAAGGTTTATTTTAAAGTGGGTAAACCCACCAAAAAGGAGACTGACTCTTTCCCAATTGCCAGCAGTGGAGGAGTTTTCCTATCATTCTTTACCCCCGTTGAATCAATGTTCGAAGTCACAGATGCAGAAGGATACCAACGTGTCAGAAACCTTGCTGTCTTGCAGGTGTTGCATCCTGCACAATATGAAGACACAATTGCATGTGGTTCCCAAAGTGTGAAAAATAATTAGTACACAAACATACATGGCTATTAACACCCTGAAGTTCAATGTGCGTCATAAAGGAGCATCGTCAGCCTGAAGACTATAGCCATGTTAACAAACATGTTCACCTGGGTGTCATGTTTCCATCACAACAGATGATGGAAACTGATAAAAACTTATAAAGTGATGGAAACGGAGGTTGAAGCTAATAAAAACTAGGGTTTACTACAAAGTAATTTAACCTGAGAATGAATGCCAATTGTATCCATTCCCATTTCAGACTGAAGGTTTTAATGGGTTAGTGGATTTTTTTGAACAGTAAAGAAAGGGGCTCAAGTTCCAAAGATGTAGATCTCCAGGTTCAGTGTTGTGCCCATATGTCAGTTTGACTTCATTGGTGGAAAAACAATCCTTGACTTGGTTCCTTTGTCAATCCTTAATTTAGACTATAGCCTTTCAGTTGACTATGTTTAAAAGGCAAGTGGCAACTGATTTTGGGTGTGTGATGGAAATATGTTTGTTTAAAGTTATAATGACAGTTTTAGGTGCATGTGATTTTTCACTGATAGTGACAGTCACAGAGAAGGTGTTGTTAGATAGTCTTTTTTCGACAGGCTAAAACAATAGTGCTGCATATTAATGCCAAATATGACAGAGAGAAAGAAGGTGGGGGGGGTTCCACATCACACCTTCAGTACTATGAGTGAGAGAACGAGAAAATGAGATGGCGGAGAGGTAGAAAGGTGTTGATTGGGGTTGAGAACAAAGGGAAACTAGTCTGTGTTTGATTCATCAGCTGTGAACCGAGTGTCTTCCTGTTTGATATCCTCAAGCTTCAACACAGTGTATGGTACTCAGACACGTGTGTGCTCACTTTTTCACATTCTACACACACTTAATGTCGACACGATCACGTAGTGACCCAAACATGCATTTACATAAATGGTCTGTACAGTCTGCCTTTACATAGAGCCTTTCTAGTCTTGATTACCACTCAAAGCTCTTTACAGTACAGCTTTACATTCACCCATTCACATACACATTCATACAGGGCCCCTATGTGCAGCACTTTTCTCTATAAGAAGGGACAATTTGAGGTTCAGTGTCTTGCCCTAGGACACTTTGGCTTCAGGAATGGGGAAGACTGAGCTCTGTTAGAGAACGACCGCTGTAACCCCTTAGCCACAGCCGCCCACAGACAGCACTAACAGCATCTATCGGCTCCAATTCATGGCAAGAAAAGTTTCTCTGCTTGGTTTGCTCATAAACAGAGTACTTACATGTACCTGCAAAAGCCCCGTCTGACTGGCATTGTCCATCTGCACTTTGCTGTAGGAGTCTAATGACTCATACCTGTGCACTTGTTTGAGATAATAGAAGCAGCTGGGCACTTACTTGTCCAGCCAGAGTATACTCATGTCCGTCTCATACTGTAAGTGGCTTCATAAAGCATCCCACTGCAAAACAATATCCCCACAGAGAGATTTTATGTACAGTTGTATTTACTCTACATAGAGCTCAATGACAGAATACATTATCTCAAGGCACTTATAGAGTAATTAAGGATAAGCCATAGACTCTATATACAAATAAATGACAACCCCCCCCCCCCCCCCCCCCAAAAAAAGTGAAGACAAAGCATCTTGACGGCTGGCTGTAGCATAAGTCATAAACCCTGCCTCTTCCATGTTAGTGGATGGTACATGAGCAAAATTAAAAGTAGATGCACTTGTCAAATAACATTTTCTCAAACATTCTCAATGTTTTTATACAGTAGTTCACTTATTTTTGAAAGTCAATTCATGCACACATACACATGGATTTGTATATCAGATATATCAATACTATCAGATTCAAATTACATGTACATGTAGTATATTTTTGCTCTCATCCAGAATGACCTATTGTACAATACTGCTAATTGTTCCAGATTAAGACATCACGCAGCGTGTCGATGAGAGAAGACACGTGTCTGCATCAGATCAACTCAGCAACTGACTTAAAGCACAGAACGTACTACAGGAAGCAAACAAAGCATCAAAGAGCTGATTTCATAAAATCATTACCTCACCATCGCTAATAAAAATGGGTGGTGAGTGTGCACACCGTACACATATTACTGATCAGATTTTGTAGTTATTTATTTCAAGGTTCTTATTTATTTGTTTTGAAATTATTTGTATGAAACCGTACTTTTTAAGTTATCTTGTTCGAGGCCATAACATGCCAGAACACAGTCCTGTCTCTAGTGTCTGATATCTGTGGCTTAGTCATGGACCCATTTTGCAAATATCTCTGCACTTTGAAATTTGCATCACATATGCTGAGCATGCAAGTTCAATTTGAATTGGATGTGAAACAAAACATTTGATACGGATCGCTCTGAATGTTAGAGATTAATTTCATGAATGTTTCTGAATCCTTATAAGTGGTAAAATACAGGTGTTATTTAAATTAAATAACAGTTGTAGAATACAGGATAGGAATTTACGGCTAATCCAGTAAACTATAAAGATCACCAACAAATGAACACACTTCACATTGGAAAAACCAACACTGCGATAAAGTGGTCAACTGACTGAGTTTAAACACTGCCGACAAAGGAATGGAGCTTTTGAATCTGAATCCAGTTCTAAATCTGTTTATCTATTTCAAATCCTTATCTCTCACTAAATCAGTTTAAAGTTGGTATGGTAGGAGTGAAGACATGTATTTAAAAAATATTTAGTTTTTATTTCACTCAGCAGGGGTGTTAACATTTCAACAATACTTGATATTTAAGAATCTTGTTCCTTCTAATCATGTTATTAATCTTCATTTTAGTTGTGATTTAGGGACCAAGTATAGCTGAAAATCAGGAGAATAAGAGGGATACAACGGATAGTAATTAACACTTGATCCTTTATCCATGACATTCTCACCACTTGTTTAATCACCGCCCTTCCCTTTGCTCACGAGGGAAAAATGTAATTTGCTCCTCACAGGGGGAGCTGCACTGCTGCAGTAGCTGTAACAGCTGAAGTAAAAACATCCCAGTGAATAATACTGCTTTTATTCAGTGAATATCAACGATAGAAATTACTGATTTTTTAATGAACATTACCTGATGGACACGTTATCTCAAGGAGAACTTGTTGCACTGCTACAGGTCACAGAGTTGGATCCCTGTACTGTGAAGGCAATAGCAGCAAATCTTTAAATTTGAGAAGGTTCCTTATTTTTCTCTCAATCAGCAAATATATCAATCAACTTATCATATAAGCTCTCTGTGCATATTGTTAGGTACAATATTTAAATTTATAGCAAAGCACATGCAGGACGATGGAGACCATTCTGCCACTGGATAAATTAACCCTTTCCTGTTTGTGCAACCCCCCTAACAGTTGGTCTGTAAGTGAGGTAGAATAGTTTTCCAGAAAATATGACCTGACTATGGGTTTGTTAGAAGCACAGTTTGTAAAATGATATTTGTGTGATTGAAGAGGGACATTTTGGAAAAATAAATAGTAGTAGATGAGTTTGGTAGGGTCCTCAGCTTTTCAGAATGATCTGTGGAAGAAACCCTTCATGCAAAGAGTAACTGACAGTCGAGTGAAACAGAAGGTGGTCAAAGGTGATACAAAAGTACATCTTTACTGACAGGAAAGATGACATTACTTGGTAGTATATATAAATTTATGATAAAACTCACCTTCTAACTATACAGTTAAATATCTAATCTTCTCTTTGTTGCCTAAACCTTTCAGCTTCGTACAGGCTTGTGGTAGTATTTGTCACAGTTATGTGTCCTTCACATACGAGGAGGTTATTGTCTAGACGCTACAAAATATGGTGTTAAGAAGGTAAGTAAGAAACAGTAAGTTTGACATCCACAAGTGAGGAATAAGAGTGCAAGTCCATCAAAGGAAACAGTACAAAGCGTCTAGCCTGCAGCTTCACTACAGAGTTATGTGAATGCACATACTGTTTAGGGTCAACTGGGTGAGCATAAGCTCTTTCTGCTCATCTCCCTTCCAACCTTTTCAATGCAACCTAACTATTATCCTTTTTTTAAAGTTATCCCAGTCTAATCATGAATGGAAGTGCAATGTCATAAATCCTCCTAGAGCTACATATTGAAGACGTAATTTTTATCTTTCTCAGAATAAAATAAGAATTTGAATTAAGAATGGCCGATGTGGTGACCTGCATACACTGTGGATCAGAAATGCCAGCTTGACATTCTGTAAAAGAACAATGCTTCTACATGCAGGAATTGTATGTAAATATAATCAATCTTATTTCTTTGATTTATTGCCCAGTCTATTGTAGTGCGATGTGTCTTAACAGGAGAATCTGCCCATTTCCAGCACGTAATGCTTTTGTGTCAACACTTGTTTTTCACTACTAATAACTGCCGCTGGTGTTTTGCCGTCTGTCCTTATCCTTACTTCACCCCATCTAAGTTTAGGACCCCAAACTCTGACTCCAGTATGAAAAGTCCTATATTTAGCCCCTGGTAATTGACTAGTCATTAATAGTGACATCTTTGAATCCTTATAACTGCGATTGTGCTGAACGTTCTGTGAGCTTCCAGCTGTATTGACTGGGACTCATGCTTCTCAAACGCAAGATTGCATTTTCTATAAATTGCATTGTTTCATATCCTAAAGAGTCAAGAGTTTCTTCATTGGCTGAGGGGGATGAGCAGATCAGACCTTTGTTTCTAATTCACTTTCCACTGCATTTGCCTTATCTGGAGAACACAGCTGCATGTGGAGCTGCAGTAATTAACTAAATGAGTTGTTGATCAATTCATTGGCATGTACTATAATAATTAAATAATTACTTTTATAATTTAAAATTGCCAAACAATCAAGACATAATGAAAGGATTGAATGGGGATGGAAATAAAGCTCAGTTGCAGCCGTAACTTCATGTAAAAAGTTGTATAAAGTATTTTGTGGCAGCGGGGGAAGGAATCTGATTTGTTGCCGAAAGCTTGATTCTTGAGCATCAGCTGGAGCACAATATATAAATAAATCTGTAAGGTCCCCAGATGTTTTTTTTGTTTTTTTATGAAGGAAGAGGACTGCATGGAATAACAAAAGACACAACATCTGTTTGTTCTGCACCGGTTTTGATATTGTCCAACAATATTATAAAACTTTGATATTAAATCAGCAGCATCTATCTATCTATCTACTCTGATAGTATAAAGTATTTGTGTTGGCAGACAAGTGGAACTGCTGTCCCATGTGCTGCCAGAAGACCCAGTGGATGGCTCTTCAAATTCAAACCAGTGAAAAACTAGAACAAAGTGAAAACTGCAAAAGCTGCCAGTCCTCATGACAAGTGTCTTTTGTGTTACAAATTATTCTAAAATTGGGGTAGTAGTGTCAAATAGTATCTATAAATGATATGACATAGAGTTTCACAGTATATTTATAAAGTCAATGTCGTACAGTGTATGATTTAAATGTCACTGGTTGTATTTAGCCCTTGCAAATCGATGAGCAGCGTATATGATTTTTATATCAGCACAAACTAATGGGATTTATCTGTTATTTGATTCAAAGGAAATTAAATCCCCCAATGAAAATTCTCATTTAATCCTGCTCTCTCGATAGATAATTTTTCTGAATTTGATGGTTTATATTTCTAAGGATATAAATGTATTCATACTTTGATAAAAGATAGTATCTATTGCTCTGCTCTTGCAGACATGACACAGGATGACTTCTGCCAGCCCAGTTAGTCATCTGGAATGATATTAGGTTATTGCCTTAAATATTGTTACACACATTCTCTTTATTGGTATCAATATCATATTCAGAAATATCTTTCCTTTGGGGTTTAATCAATGTGACCTGGCGACGAAATATGAAAACAATAGTTGAATCGGCAGCAGAGGTTCTGATAAAACGAATGACATTATTTATAATAATTATAGAGATTATTAAGTATTATCACTAGAGTTATCACTTTAGCGCTACTGCTTTTTATGTGCTGAGAATTAGAGCGTTGGCTGTAAATAGAATATTGACAAATTTCATCAGAAAATTTTAAAAGAGAAATGCTGCTTTTTTTCAGCCTTGACCAGAGTAAGAGTTCCGATTGTGACAAAAAAATCAATTACCATGAATAATACGCAGCAAACACAACCTTCACTTTTACATTAAAGGTGTTCGAGGATGAGGTTTCATGACTTCACACACATTGCATGTGCTCTGGGAACAAGATAACGAGAACGCTGTGAGAAAATTGACATGTTACCATGGTCCGTCTTGCAACCTATTTGAGCAACTGAGGTCGATGGCCATAAAAAAGCCTTCTGTATCACTAGTTAGTAATTGCAGGTCCTACTGTTTCTAGGGATTGCGACATATCATTAAATCCTATGAGGAGCATTAGTGTGAGGGATGGCAATAGCATCAAGCTGTATCTCCCTATTGTCCTTCATTATCCACTAATCCACTGATGATCATTATTAGTGAGAAAAAAAGTGTGTGTGTGTGTGTTTGTGTGTGTGATGCATTTTGGCATAGCGCTCTGTATATTAGCCCAGTGATTTATTGTCTGGGTAATGCCGTCCCTTCTTCCCCAAAGCTACATTGTCCCTTTGCCAATTAATTCTGAATCTGTTACGACCACAGGGAGGGAGGGAGGGAGACAGAGTGAGAGAGAGTGAGAGAGAGTGAGAGAGAGAGTGATCATCAACAAATACATTGGTTCAACCCCAGAGTTAAGTGCAGTGCTATATGTTTTGTAAGATGTGGATGGTTAATTCCGCTTTTCCTTCTTCTTTTGATGTCCGCTTATGGTTTTTCTCTGTAATGCTCCCTCGCTCTCTCTCTTCTCTAATGCCATTGATTTATGCAACTGCTTGCTTGTCTTTTTTCTTTCTCTTCTTAATTTTGCCATCTTCCACTTTTCATTGTTCTGCTGTTTCTATAACAACCACAGGGTCATTTCTCAGCCTCTGCGTTTCACTCTTAATCCTGTTCATGCGATGCACAGCTATTATTCTCCCTGCTGTTTTTTCTCGCTGTGCTCTGTATTACTTGATTGCCCTTGCTCTGAAAATACTATTTGCCCCCTCCTGCTCTTCTCCTCCTATCCACCTTGCATCCCTCCATCATTTACAGTACAGTCAGTCACACAAAGGCCCTTCTCATTTCCCTACAAGGGATGCTGATTACAGCCGGAAAAAGTACAATATAAAGGTGGAGAAAATTCATCATCTGGACTTGCTGTTGCACCCATGGTGAATTAGTTCCGGACAATTACAGAGATAAGATTGTATAGTGTAACTATTCCATATACGAATCAGCCAATCCTCCTCCCAACAAGTAACAAAACGGACAACTGAGAGAGCCGTCTAATGGGTCGCTCACTGAAATTATTCCGGCGCTCCCCTGCTGCAAACAGCTAACACTGCTGTGCAGCATCTTCTTTGCATGTCTCAAGGTTTGTGTGAAACCTTGATGTGTCTTCTTAGTGCTACTATAATTACTGTTGGCTATACGAGTGCAGTAAGTGGTACCATATTACTGTTGTCTGGTGTCAACGTGACACTTTCACGGATGAAATGACATGCGGGAGAAGACAGTGTAATTTAAAACCGAATAAGAATAGAGAAGAAAAATACTGCATGGCTTGAGCAAATACTTTTTCTCCTTTAAATTTTATCGGGTTAGGGGCTAGCTGCATCTCATCACCTCTCTCTCTTATGCGTCTACTTTGCCTGATCATTTTTTGCACAAACCTCAGTTCTCCAGTAGCTTAATAATCTGAAACAGCAGGAGTGACCATTGTTTATATGTGGTGTAAAGTGTACTGGAGCCTTGCCTTATTCAATAAGTAGACAATCCAGAATACCACAGACTGTACAGAGCGTTTGTTATTTTTCATCTTTAACTAATCTGTGAGTGAGCTTCTCGATGAAAATATTAGTGTGTGATGTCCAGGAAACAGATCAAAATTCAAAACTGTTCTTGTGATACTTGTGTGTATTGCCGTGGTGCGTCCTTTAATCTTATTCCCAGACACCCAAAAAGTGTTTCCTCACATTTAGCACCTTGATTGACCCTCTCCAAACTGTGACCCTTTCTAAAGTCTCTTCTACTGTTGTTCTTTCCCCAGGTTCAGAGTGGTACTTCATCAGAGTGGAGTTGACTGTGACAGATGTCAATGACAATGTCCCAGACTGGAGCATGGTTCCTGTTCCCTACCTTGCTGTGGTTGCACCTGATGCCCCTGCAGGCTCACTTGTCTACAAGCTCAATGCCCAAGACGGGGATGAAGGCAACAACGGTGAAGTGGAGTACTTCCTGTCAGATGGTAGGTTATTTCTTTCTTCTTTTCTCCTGGTTGTGTGATGGTTTAACATTACTTTTTAAAGACAAGGTAAGTTCTTATTCCTTACTCCTCACGTTGAGGTTTAGGTGCCAGGACCCTGGTATTCTTCATGCTGCTTTACTGGCATTAGGATGCATTAATTAGAGCAGAGCGAGTTCTTACGCCCGTGCCGTTTATGCGATGATGCTGAGTCAACCTGTGGTTGTAACAAAACAATATTTCGCCCTGATAAATGAACCACTACTGAGTTTTAATCTTAACCCTTAACATCTGAACTTCCATGCCATGGGTTTTGGTTTGGATACTCATATGTTTAGATTCAGTCAAGCAGTTATCATGCTGAAGTAGGGTTGCACATTTCCGGAAACTTACCGGAAACTTTCCATGGGAATATACAGCTCGGGAATTTTGAAAAAAAAATATATACGCAAATTAAACGCTGAGCAATAAAAACATCATTCAAAACTCTATTTTAAAGATGTATTGAATTCAACACACGCTGCACGTTGAATTTCAACCCTCCACTGTGCATTTCTCCATCACATGCACAGATAATTCCCAGCATCCTGAACACTACAGCAGGGCTATAGAGGCCTGCTGTAGTGTGCCGGACTAGTCAGGTAAGTTTCGATGATATTACTGGGGAAAATATGATTGAGGATGGTTCATCTGTTCATCTAGCCTCTTTCTATTCATTTATCCATCAATTGTAAAATATTTTTAAAGACTATTCCAATTGTTTGGCAAACTATTTATATCTCTGGTATTGCTTTAGTGTTTTTTTACAAGCTTTTTTCTCATCTTATTCTACAGAGCATTGCCACGTGCACTATCTCATGTGTGGAGACATTTCACCCCAGCCAATGTAGAAGGAAAGGCTGTGTACATTTGCAAATACGATGCAAAGACCTATGTTAAGAATGACACAGATCCAGAACCATATAGTCAAGTGCCCAAAGTTTCCTCAGGGCACAAATCAGCCTGACAAAACAAATGTTTATATTTATGTCTGTATATTACAAGGTAAATACAGTTAGTATAAATTACCCGCACAATTTCCCGTTAATTCCTGTATATTCCCGTATATTCCTGTATATTCCCGTATATTCCTGTATATTCTCGTTAATTCCCATGGAAAGTTTCCAACTTTGAATATTCCCGGAATTTTGCAACCCTATGCTGAAGTAAGCAAACTGATTTTATATACAGAACCCTTAAACATTCACAAAGTTTCAGTTAGGAACAAAGTTATCCTTTTAATCTAATTCTTGCTTACTAAACTTATGACAGATCAAAAACTGTGAAACTGTATTTTTGCCGACACCGGATATAAAAGTAAAACCAGAGACTATTTGGAATGAAGTTGCTTTCTCCTACTCACCCTTGGTCCAGATCCACAGCTGCATGCCTGCCCCTGTCGCAGACATCTTCATCAAGTTCACAGGATGATGTAACATGGTAGAATGATTTTATCCCATAGAGCAACGTCAAAGTGAGAAGAACTCACTTTGCAGCCACTGCACGGTGAATCTGTCCCCAGAAGTACCTGTATGCTGACTGGAAAAACAAAACGAAAAATTGACTGGCAGATCACCAAGACCCAACAGTCAAATTGTACACACACATAGATATCAGTCCCTGAAGCAAACCAGATCATGATGTAGAATCGAGTCTCTTCCTACTGCTCCCTGAAATTTCAAGCCTCTGCTGAGCATGAATTTGGAGTTCATGGAGCTATTTTTTTATGTAATGTCAAAGTAATTTCTCCACTGCACAATGTGATTTTGTTTCTTATCGTCTGTCACACAGTGATTTCTTCTGCTCTTGTTAGAATCTGTTAAACCACTGTCTATAAAAAGGCCATCTTAAAATGTTCCCCCTGTGGGACCGACAGAAAAGAAATTGAGAAAAGAAATTACAGGGAAAAAAAACATAAACATTGATGTTAGCGTCTCGATTCAACTTTTCTCTGGTTTGAATTGATGTTTTGTACATTAAAGGTTTAATCACACTCTCACAGTGCTTTTGTGCGACACTTCTGTGAACTGAGCTCAGTTCCTTTTGTGGATGAAAGAAGGCCTCCTATTCAGGTCAGTTCACTCCAAAGTAAAACAAATTATAGCTTTTGCAAACACATTGTAGTTCGGATGTCTTATCACAACCTGTTATGTTCCATATAGCTCGCGGATTTTAACATCCTACTTCCAGTTGCTCTGCTCTTTGCATTTCAAATCTCATCAACTATGAAAACTGACCGTTCAGCCACATTTATCACTCGGCTGGCACATGCTCAACGAGATTTTACACTATTTTTGACAGCTCTCAAAGGCAGAAGCATTTACACACACCCTCTTGCCATGTAGCCCTCTGCACTGCTTGACTCTGAGCTGAAATGGAGAGAGACTGTCCAGGGGTTGGTATGTCTCTACTTTTAAGCTGAAAGCCTCCACAGTGTGAAGTAGGTCTGGACGAAAAAGATGAAGTTCAACACGGATAAACTTGCATCATGAAATAATACTCTGCATTTCTCTAGTTCATCTGCTCATCATATTTTTGTGAAACACAGTCTCACTGCTATTCTGCCAATGCATACCATCTATAATAATCTGTCTCCTTGTGATTGTGTCAAGTAACAGAAGTTATTATCAGCCCTGCCAATGTGTTGAGTCATCTATTATACATAAAAAGTTTATACTGAACCTGGACTCTTTTGATTTTGTTCCATTTATGTTCTCCTTTTTTTTGTAATATTTGTATTTTTTGCATTTAGATCTCAGATGTATATCTCATTTTTGAACTGCTTCCTGTGTAATGTCCAATGAATATTGTACATTTCTTGTGTGAAGAAGGTGTTAGAAATGTGTAATATCCTCCTCTCTTCTGCAGGCGGTGATGGTCGATTTGAAGTTGACAGGAAGAGCGGCCAGGTACGGACCACAGGCCTCCCCCTGCAGCGGGACAGAGAGTACCTGCTGACAGTCGTGGCTGCCGACCGGCTGGGCAGCCGCAGTGCCCCCGCTGTGGTCTCCGTGGTTGCCGGAGCCAGGCCGCCACAGTTCTCAAACGCCTCCTTTACTATTGCGTTACCCGAAAACACCCCTGAAGGACAGCCGTGAGTTCACACATACACACATGATCTCATCTCATCTCATCGTCATCCGCTTATCCGGGGTCGGGTCGCGGGGGGAGCAGCTCAAGCAGGGGGCCCCAGACTTCCCTTTCCCGGGCCACATTGACCAGCTCTGACGGGGGGATCCCGAGGCGTTCCCAGGCCAGTGTTGAGATATAATCTCTCCACCTAGTCCTGGGTCTTCCCCGAGGTCTCCTCCCCACTGGACGTGCCTGAAACACCTCCCAAGGGAGGCGCCCAGTGGGCATCCTTACCAGATGCCCGAACCACCTCAGCTGACTCCTTTCTAAGTAAAGGAGCAGCGGCTCTAATCCGAGTCCCTCACGGATGACTGAGCTTCTCACCCTATCCCTAAGGGAGACGCCAGCCACCCTTCTGAGAAAACTCATCTCGGCCGCTTGTACCCGCGATCTCGTCCTTTCGGTCATCACCCAGCCCTCATGACCATAGGTGAGGATAGGAACGAAGATCGACCGGTAGATCGAGAGCTTTGCCTTGCGGCTCAGCTCTCTTTTCGTTACAACGGTGCGGTAAAGCGAACGCAATACCGCCCCCGCTGCTCCGATTCTCCGGCCAATCTCACGCTCCATAGTACCCTCACTCGCGAACAAGACCCCGAGGTACTTGAACTCCTTCACTTGGGCTAAGGACTCATTTCCTACCCGGAGTAAGCAATCCATCGGTTTCCTGCTAAGAGTCATGGCCTCAGATTTAGCGGTGCTGATCCTCATCCCAGCCGCTTCACACTCGGCCGCCAGCCGATCCAGTGAGTGCTGAAGGTCACAAGCCGATGATCCAATGAGGACCACATCATCCGCAAAAAGCAGTGACGAGATCCTCAGACCACCGAACTGCAACCCCTCCCCACCACGACTACGCCTCGATATCCTGTCCATGTATATCACAAACAGGATTGGTGACAAGGCGCAGCCCTGGCGGAGACCAGCACCCACTGAGAACGAAACTGACTGGCTGCCGAGGACCCGAACACAGCTCTCGCTTTGGGAGTACAGAGATTGGATGGCCCTGAGGAGATACTCCCGCAGCGCCTCCCACAGTTTCTCCCGGGGGACCCGGTCATACGCCTTCTCCAGATCCACAAAACACAAGTGGACCGGACGGGCATACTCCCAGGCCCCCTCCAGGATCCTTGCGAGAGTGAAGAGCTGGTCCGTAGTTCCACGTCCGGGGCGAAAACCGCATTGTTCCTCTTCAATCTGAGGTTCGACGATCGGCCGAACCCTCCTTTCCAGCACCTTGGAGTAGACTTTACCAGGGAGGCTGAGGAGTGTGATACCCCGATAATTGGTACACACTCTCTGGTCCCCCTTTTTGAACAGGGGAACCACCACCCCGGTTTGCCACTCCTTTGGCACTGTACCCGACTCCCACGCGATGTTGAATAGGCGTGTCAACCATGACAGCCCCTCAACACCCAGAGCCTTTAGCATTTCTGGCTGGATCTCATCAATCCCTGGGGCTTTGCCACTGCGGAGATGTTTGACTACCTCAGTGACCTCCACCAGGGAAAATGACGACGAAACACCATCAACCTCGAGCTCTGCCTCCAACATAGAGGGCGTGTTATTCGGATTCAGGAGTTCCTCAAAGTGTTCCTTCCAACGTCCGACGACCTCCTCAGTTGAGGTCAACAGAGTCCCATCCTTACTGTACACAGCTTGGATGGTTCCCCGTTTCCCCCTCCTGAGGTGCCGGATAGTCTTCCAGAAACACTTTGGTGCCGACCGAAAGTCCTTCTCCATGACCTCTCCGAACTTCTCCCACACCCGCTGCTTAGCCTCCGACACGGCAGCAGCTGCAGCCCTTCGGGCCTGTCGGTACCCTGCAACCGAGTCAGGAGTCCTCCAGGATATCATATCCCGGAAGGCCTCCTTCTTCAATCGGACGGCTTCCCTGACCACCGGTGTTCACCACGGTGTCCGAGGGTTACCGCCCCTTGAGGAACCTAAGACCCTGAGGCCACAGCTAGCCGCCGCAGCTTCAGCAATGGAGGCTTTGAACACTGCCCACTCCGGCTCAATGTCCCCAACCTCCACAGGAATGCCAGAAAAACTCCGCCGGAGGTGTGAGTTGAAGATACCTAGGACAGGGGCCTCCTCCAGACGTTCCCAGTTCACCCGCACTACTCGTTTGGGCTTACCACGTCTATCCGGAAATTTCCCCCATTCCCTGATCCAACTCACAACCAGATGGTGGTCGGTTGACAGTTCCGCCCCTCTCTTTACCCGAGTGTCCAAAACATGCGGCCTCAGATCAGATGACACGATCACAAAATCGATCATTGATCTTCGGCCTAGGGTACTCTGGTACCAGGTACACTTATGAGCACCCTTATGTTCGAACATGGTGTTTGTTATGGATAATCCATGACTAGCACAGAAGTCCAATAACAAACGACCGCTCGGGTTCAGATCAGGGAGACCGTTCCTCCCCACCACGCCTCTCCAGGTATCTCCATCGTTGCCCACGTGGGCGTTGAAGTCACCCAGCAGAACTACGGAGTCCCCTACTGGAGCCCCATGCAGGACTCCATTCAGGGTCTCCAAGAAGGCCGAGTACTCTGAGCTGCTGTTTGGTGCATACGCACAAACAACAGTCAGAGTTTTCCCCCCTACAACCCTTAGGCGCAGGGAGGCGACCCTCTCGTCTACCGGGGTAAACTCCAACACCGCGGCGCTCAGCCGGGGATTTATGAGTATCCCCACACCCGCCCGGCGCCTCACGCCCTTGGCAACTCCGGAGAAGAATAGAGTCCAACCCTTATCCAGGAGTACGGTACCAGAGCCGAGACTGTGCGTGGAGGTAAGCCCCACCAGATCTAACTGGTAGCGCTCCACCTCCCTCACAAGCTCCGGCTCCTTTCCCCACAGCGAGGTGACGTTCCACGTCCCCAGAGCCAGCTTCTGCCGCCCGGGTCTGGTCCGTCGAGACCCCTGACCTTCGCTGCCACCCATGTGGCTGCGCACCCGACCCCAACGGGTCTTCCCACAGGTGGTGGGCCCATGAGATGAAGAGAGGGGGGGTGCCACGTAGTTTCTTCGGGCTGTGCCCGACCGGGCTCCGTGGCAAACCCGGCCACCAGGCGCTCGCCATCGAGCCCTCCGTCTGGGCCTAGCTCCAGACGGGGGCCCCGGGCTTCCTCTGGGCCGGGTCACATCTCCTCTTCCGTCGATATTCATTGAGGCTTTTTGAACCATTCTTAGTCTGGCCCCTCACCTGAGACCACTCTGCCATGAGAGACCCTACCAGGAGCACAAGGCTCCAGACAACACAGCCCTCAGGTTCACAGGGACACGCAAACCTCTCCACCACGATAAGGTGACGGTTCCAGGAGAGATACACATGATTTTTTACCAAAATCTCCTCACTAGAAATCCCCCTTGAAACTGTTTATACACATGAAAGACTCGCACAACTTTGCACACTGGTTTCTCTCAGACACGTCTTTCTACCACAGACGTGATTGATATCTACTCAGATGAGCATTAATTTTACATTGCATTTGTGTTTGAAAAGATGAATTCATCATACATATTTGATGGGCCCGCATAATATTTCTTTTCTCTCTGTGGGTGTGCGAGCACATCTTTGTGTTCTACAGACCGCTACAATTGATTTCAGTAGTATAAGCAGGACACACTGAGCCATGAGTATTATTATATGCATTGGATGAGTAACAGCGCTGCCCTCATGTATTGATCTACACACACACATGAACACACTTGCACTATGTTTAATTGTGAACGTTGAGTAATGGATGCAGTGGTGGATGTAATACATGGTCTCTGCACTCGTCTTAAAGGGAAATCATCGTGCATCAGTGTGTGCGTGTCTTTCACACATTATACTCTGCTGTGTGTATTATACAATCACAAGTGCACACACACTGAGGTCTGAGTTAAGTGGTACGGTTAGGACTGGTGTCCTTGAATTGGTCTTGTTACCCATGACACCCCCTCCAGCTTCTTTAGTGTTACTGACACATTTGGCAAACCAGTAGAGTGGATATTCCAGTCTGTTGTTTACGCTGATTTCATCAGGGAAATTGGGTACAGCTCTGTGATAAATAACAGACGTCAACTCAGGATTTCATGGACAACTGCCCCCACCCTAACCCCTTAGTGTATTTATTGCTACTCTAGTGGACACTGTACAGTATTGTACATACCTCTCCCTACAGGGATGTTGCTGAATAAAAATCTACTCATCTCAGTACTTTACTGCAGTTTTTCCTCTAAAGGCAGCCACTATAGCTCTATTCTAATCGACAGAGGTCTATTTGACACATGCTGGAATACACTTTACAGCTCTGCATCAAAACAATCTCTGTCCCTGCGTACTCGTCTGAAAATACATATCACAAGACCATGTACAATTGGTATGATCGTGCCATATTATATCGCCAAGTTGCATGTACCATTGGGATTTTTTTTTTTTTTTTTATTTCCCTGCAAAAGTTCTCGAAAGTCTCTTATCATAAAACTAAAACATAGTGGATGCCATTTATTAATTGCAAAAACATTAAAAACTAAAATGCATTCATGTGGATGTAGCACTAGGGCCATGTCAGGTAATGGCCGGTATGAAACAACAAGCAGACATTCTGTGTTTAAACATCACAAATTAAGTTAATTTGCTGAGTTGTAATTTATTTGTCTGTAGCTGTTACTAACATTGGGTAAGGATGGTTACTCTCAAAGCCTTGTCATTATCTTTCTTAAAATGTAATGATGATAACATTTGGGAGTTATACACATGTGAAAAATGATCCTTATTATTGCCATATAGAATGACATTAGATTGTTGCCCCTGTGACCTACAGGCTCCTTACTTAAGGTTATGGATAATTTTCCTTAGTGCAAATGGCCAAAACACAAAATTTTTCGCAGCACCACTCTAACAAAAGCATGTTTGGAAGACATCCATTTAAACAGGCCACAATATACGTGGCACTCATCTGCCCCAGCCCTGCTACTGCACCTTCAGTCAATATCGACCTTTGTCTCCGTGTCTCTCCAGCTTCCTGGTCACACCTGCGGTGTCCTTCCAGAACAAACCAATCAGCTACAGCCTCCTCATTAATCCCAGCAGTCTCTTCTCCATCTCAGCGGAGACGGGTGAGATCAGTCTGACCCGCCCTATCGACTACGAGAGTGACCAGCATCGCTACTTGCTGCTGGTGCGAGCATGCGAGGGCCAGGACAGCATGAGCAGTGCAGCAGAGGTTTGTGGTTCAAGTCTCATTTCCATGGTCAATTCAGCGACTTGACAGCCTTCAAAACTCTTTCGACAGTACAAGGTTGTCTCGTTGTCTTACACAGTCTGCACAGCATACACACAATATCTCTGGGTCCTCGACTTAAGAATACTTCTACCAATTTTACCAATTTCTGGAGCAGCACAGATAATAATGACCTGCTGTATTTGCAGCTATTGTTACTTACTTTCTGGGACTGAATTGTGGACCCAGTAGAGTAGTAGATAGTTGGGAGAAAGCTGTTGAATTATCCTAATTACCTTACACCCTTCAAATAATGAAAAAACCACACAGGGACGTAAAATCCCAGACTCCTCTGAAACATCCTTGAGCTGAACATGCATTTAAGCTGCTGAATAACTGTGGGGTTTAATTGTATTGATTTACAGTTGCTGTGTGGCTGGTAATAGTTGTGAATGTTGCAGTTAAAATTATCGTTTTGTTTTAGGGCCTCCAGATTAGTCTCGTTTTAGTTGGGTTGTTATTGGATGCCCTGAACCGGAATTGATTGCAAAAGAGCATTACAATTCTCAAAGTAAATGACAACTGCACATTTGCATTTGCATTCTGAAAGCATGAACGCTGGCTTTTTCAACTCTGAATAGACATTTCTGTCTGGACTGACTGCTGTGGGATTCCCAGTGACTTCCTCATTCGGTGAGTAAGTGAGGGAGAACAGCGGCTGACCGCTGCAGGCATTGATGCATCTGGTCTGCTTTCCATCATTACTCTGGCCTCGGGCTGAAACATGTCCTGCTGAACCGATCCGTCCTCAACTGCTCCGCTCTGGAACTCTGTGGACTGCAGAGCACCAGGAGCGAGGGAGAGAGGGAGAGATGGAAAGTAAGAGAATGAGAGGAGGTTTGCTAGATTCCGCGCTAACGGGAGAAGGATAGAGGGAAATAATGAAAGAAAGGAAGAAAGGTATTGGCAGGGATATGGTACGTGACCTTGTGTGCCCACTCTCCAGCCCTATGCCTGCCCTCTGAGGCCAGGGTTAGCTTTTTTTAATTTCCAACTGCGCTGAACAGCCAGCACCTTCTACACCACAGCCCCTGGCCTCCATACACCTCTCTGTCTGTGCAGCTTAACACCATGATGACGTGTGTGTGTGTGTGTGTGTCTGTGTGCGAAAACTGGCCATATTGCATGTGATCTTACATATGTTTTTTATTTCAAGACAGTTGTTGTCTTGCATCACAAATGAGTGAAATTACATTCGAGGACAGTTTTTGATGTGGTGTTTTTACCACCGTCTCCAACATATTCGTCTGAAAACACTCCAACTGATCTCAGTAAAAGGATTTACTGGCCCAATACCCTGAGTGTGTAGTGTTCAGTATCAGCAGTGGGGAATTTTTGTGTTGTGAAGGATAATCTTGTTGACAGAGTAAACCTTTTACAGAGGCTCTCTACTTTAAATCAGCTTTAATGTCCCTCTCCTTGCTTTTTGCTGCCTCCTGAACAGAATTACAGTATCAGTCATTGCATCACATTAGAACAATTGAGAGGATAATGGAGGCTTGAATGGCAACAACAACAAAGCTTAAGTGGTTTATTGATATAGTATATGGTTGAGGTAAGGAAGGATACACACTCGGCTCCAGATATTTGTTTGTTAAAATATTCATGCTATATGATTGTAGTAAATATAATAAGCATAGTTTCTTTTCAACAGTATATCCAAATCATACCTAGAGGTGCAGCGTCTCCCGTGCTCCATGGTAATACTTTAGTCAAAGACTGTGCTGGTTAATTATAGGTTCCATGCACACATTTCAGCATGATTTTGATGTGATGGCAGGCGGGATGCAGGTTCAATTATACGTTGGGCGGATGGTTTTAGATAGGCACTAATAGTGAGACAGAGATAGTTGCATGGTGTTTATTTAGTGTCAACATCTCTATGAACCAACAGGCACCATCTATGTATGAACCATCCCCTTGAGAGGGCATATTCACGAGTGAGCGTTTTTGCCTTACGTGCACAACTGTGTTTACCCGAGCTTAGAGCTTAGACCTCACTTCCCTACTTTTGACTCCTCAACACCCCCCGACAGCTGCTCGCTCGTCTAGTGGAATATTGGGACTTTGGAGGCGGGGCCAGTGGTTGATGCTCCCCTCCTTCGATTGGTCAGTTTGAACACTCCGGTCCTCAGTCATATCTCTGATCTCCTCCACTCTATGGATCATATATAGCACTGATGTCAGCACAAAAGCCTAACTCAACATGTCTTCAGCCTCTGTCCCCACCTCCAAAGACTCCAAATGCAACTTGACGAGCCAGCGACTGTTGGTGTTAAAAAGTTGTGAACGCTTGGAAAAGGGCAAGTTCATGTTTATCTCACCCCTGTGCTCGCAGAGCCGCATTTTGCATGCGTAGCATAAAACCAAGCTGGTGAAGTATGCCTTCCACTTGCCAATACTGTTTTGTGCGCTTGCAGAATACAAATGTTCCCTAGCAAGTAAGGCTTTATACTTGGGAATTCTGAGACTCAATTAACGCCATATTATCAAAGCCAATAATTAAGTCAGCATTTAAAATTGGATTATAAATTTATAGTTTCATTTCCTGGAAACCTAGTTGTGGCATCAGGTGCCAACAGAAACAGCAAGTTTCGTGTGCGTGTGGGTCTGTGTGTGTGTGTGTGTATGTGTGTGTATGTTTACATCAAATCTGCTTACTATAGATGTGTTGGTGAGTATGGCTGATGGATTTTTTTCCCCGGAGACACTGAATGACAGGCAAGAGAGAACATGGAGACACACTATAGATGATTGTCGATGGGAAATTCATGAGGCAGCAGAGTAACGCACTCACCACCCATCCATCTGATGTGTTATGTAAGTTGAAGGTCAATAAAAGAAGACTCACGCTCATAACTGCGAGACTAGACTCCCTTAAATCGATACATATTTTAGAAAACACACTTCCTCTGGAAAAAGAAGCAGTTGAGCTGTCATTCACTTATGGAGAGTCTGCTTGTGAAGCCACAGTCTCTCCCTACAGAGCCGAGAGGAGAACATGCAGCAATCAGCATCCTCCATCCGTGCAAAGGATCTCTGGTGACTGTGGAAACTTTTCCTTTTTTCGATTGCACAAAGGTGAAATCCTGATAAAAGATCCATCTTTTGACTTTGCTGAGGATTTGCAAAGCGAGGGTGTTTGGGTTCCAGTCATCTGGATTCGATGAACATAAGTCCACCTTAAATAATTATCTTTTTTAACTCCTCTGTCGCCATTATGTCACTGTATTTAATTCCGCACCAAATCCACTCTTCTTGCAGAGGCCTCACCTCTACTTGCCCATTTTCCAATACCTGTGCAACAGTCTTGATGAAGTGAAGTTAAATTGTGTTCCTTTGATCTGGCTTTATTTGAAAATATGTAAAAGGAGCTAAGTCTGAAGACTGCAGTGCTGCTGGATGGACTGTGATACTGAACCTATCCTGTAGACACTTGTTTCACTGGAGCTATCTCTTTGGTACTTAGATGCTAAGAAGATTTACTTTCACAGATGAAGGTGTGACTTTGATTATCTGCTTAAAGTGTGAGGGATCCTGGATCCAATGTCTACAGACTGTGCTACTCTCGGCCTGAGCAAAATCCCATTAGACACTTTATTAAGAAGCTTTGGCCACTATTCTTACCTTCACAGAGGAGCTTATGTGTCTGTCCACATTTGTTTGATAGTTGCCAGTGTCACACAAAAACTACTGAGCCAATTTCCTTCAAACTTTGTGGATGGGTAGGACCTGGCCAGAGGAAGACACCATAACATTTTGGAAAGGATCCTAATTAATTCAATACTTTCTTTCCACCATTTTCTACAGAATTAATTAAATAAATGGATGTAGAGGGGGTGCATGTGCACACGCACAGAGGTCTGTCTCACGCGCAACACAGACTGAAGTCCACAGAATGAATGCATTAGAGAGAGAAATGCATTGCAAACCACAACTACTTCTTACATGATGAGGTCTGAATGGACACTAAAAGATTTAATGGATGATAGTGCGATAGCGCTTTTGAGCATGCTGCAAATAGAACTGCAATTAGCGCTGCAAATATAGGATATTATAAGAAGTTTAAACAGTCTTTGGGTTCATTGTGAAACTGTGGCCACCACAGTCTAGATAATGAATGGGAAACACTGCTTCCGCAAGGCAAGATAGGGCATTAGCCGTGGAGGAGGTGTGTGCTCTCAGAGCGCCCTTCTCATTGTTTGTGTGTCTTGTAAAACACCGGTGGGCTCTTCTGGTTTTGCACCACTGTTTCCCTGAAGTGTCAGTGACTGTGTCATGGTCAGGTACACCCACTCCTCTTTTCACTCCGACAAACAATACCTCACAAGCTGTGGTGGCTGGCGATAGAATGTATAGGGGGCGCAGAGTTTTCTTCTGTTATTGTCGGGGTGGACAACAACTCAATAAACCAGTCCTGTAGCCTGCATCGGAAAAGTTTTCTCATTTTGTCCTAGGCAACTTTCATGGCAGTTGCATTTTTCAGAGAGATGTTTTAGGTCTCGCAAAACAGTATTTACATTATTTTTATCCAGAGGAAGAGTTTGCTCTCCTTGTCTAAACAGTCTCTGTCGATGCAGTCAGACACCACCTCATGATTTAAGGTGTGCTATGTTATCCTATCCCTCTCTGATTAAAGTTTACCATAGCATTAATAGTGAGGGTATGAATTTATTTTCCCATAAAGACTTGAGAGGTAAAGTCAGTGCAGCCATCCTGCTGTACTTACATTTTAGCTTTTGATTTGATCCTGCTCTTCAGAAATCTGTCTCTGTCTGCCAGAATAGCGCACAGAGGTGCAGCATCGGTGTGGACTGGAGCCACTGAGCTTGACTTTAATTTGCAGGTAGTTTCCAAGTTTCTCCCTCCAGGAGTGATAACTCATCGGCACCATTAGTTACCTAACCAGCCTGAGACCTGCCAGGAGCCGTCCCGTGTGTGTGTGTGTGTGTGTGTGTGTGTGTGCTTAAGCTCATCTTGCTTTATTACGCCTGACTTCCCCTCTCTTCTCATTCAATCTTGCTTTTCCTAAGACCTTGTACACACACATACAGTAGGTTTGTATGGCTTGCCTTACCCTCACCAGTTCCTGTCATATTGGCACATAGGCTCACTCGGTTTGGCCTGACAAGACAAATACACAAAAATCCCACAAACACAAATAAACACTCACAAAGCCAAACTAAGATTGGCAGCCACTGGCAAACACACTTAAATCACCTCAGGGAGTTGCCATGGTCAGATTCTGTTTTCCATTGATTCGTAGCTGATCTTTGCTGAAGGATTAACGGATATTACAGAATTTAATTTCACCTATCGGGACTTAATACCAGTGGTATTTGCACTAACTGTGTGTGTGCGTGTGTGTGTGTGTGTGTGTGTGTGTGTGTGTGTGTGTGTGTGTTTGTGTGTGTGTGTGTTGATCTGAGAGAGGTTTAGTGTTAATGTGCAAACTACTGTTTTTTTGTGGAAAAGGAGAGGTCAGATGAGCTGCCATCCCATGTCTGTATTTATTCCTCCTGAATACTGCAACCCAGCAGTCAACATCTGGTACAAGATGCTCTGTTTTCCTTCATGTCCCTAATGATCCAAACAGCATTACAGTGGCTCACGCACACGCATACACCCACCTCTATGCTCACACCATACAAATCCATCTTTGCACAGTGATCCACTCTCATTTGTTGGCTCAGGGCTTCTGAAAAAAAAAAAAAAAAACTGCACAAGATTGCATTCTCTGCTGACCTACTGAAGGGGACCACAGTGCCAGCTCTGCAGCAGTTTGCTCACTGAGGAGGGGGTAAATAAATCAGAGGGATCAGGGCGAGGGCGCGCCTTTCTGAGGAGGCCGGGATGAGGCTTGCTGTTTGGTGAGGAATAGGGTTAATTTGGGTTACTCCCCGATGAAAACGACTCCAGACCCAAAGAAAGCAAAATGGTGCCTGAAGTAGTTAACCCACATTTACAGTATTTTCATAACACAAAAATATAAAGTTTTTTTTACTTTTAATCTCCAGCTTTTCTACTTTTCTCCCATTGACAGCATCACTGAAACATATACTTGACATTACCACATAGTAATGTTTAGGTAAAACCCTCCACATGTAGGTTGATATAAATTCATATTTAATACAAAGTAAAGTTTTGCACTGGCATTTTGTAGAATGAAACAGAAATAACCACACCACGTCGATCACATTCTGTTTCTACCTGTAATTCCTCCCTCAACCCAGCCTGCCCCACTAACTTCCTCCATGTCTCTCTTTCTCTCAATCTCCTCCTTTATTCTCCCTCAGGTACGAGTTGTTATTGTGGATGAAAACGACTGTGTTCCAGAGTTCCTCCAGTCCATTTACAGCAAGGATGGTGTCCCAGAGACGGTGACGACGGCGACCTCCCTGCTGCAAGGTGGGACATCCACACACATCTCAAAAGACTTGTTTTGTTTCCCGTCCCTAACTCCACATTGTGGTTTGTCCCCTTGAATGCACTTTTCTCGATTTAGGTTTCAGACAACAAAAGAAATGACATTTCACTTTTCCAAACGTTATACAAACTTTACTTGCAAGGTGAATTGGAGCAACGCTGCACTGTTTTTACTAGCTTTTGTTTAAAATATCAATAAACTGAAGGAAGCTGCTTTTCTGTTATTATACTATTCAACTTCATTTGTTTATAAATTTATAAAATATCGTGCAATGCTGAAAATCCCATTGTGTTCTCAATGATACCTGATAATCATGTTACTGAGGAGAATATGCTGCAGTGGTTCACTTTTCTCCACTGTGTTCTACTGTTGAAATAGCTTTTATTTAGTTTATACCGATATAAAATGGTTTTAGAATTCAAGAAAGACCACATATGTATGTATATATAGCCAAAGCAGGTGAGGCTCAGTGGGTTATGTGTAGTGTCTATAATATGCATATAACTCTGTTGAGACCTGGTATTTTATGTCAAGTGATCCAATCCCACTCTGACAGCTCTGAAGTGATGGTGTGAATGCAGCGAAGAAACATTGAGGGCACAGTTAAGATCCAATGTCTCAGACCCCATTCAGGGATGATCTGGGGTGTGTGTGTGGCCATTGAGGGACCACCTGCTCAGCTGATGTCCTGTTACCTGCTTCCGTTTCATAATTAAACTAAGATATTTTTCAGTTTTTTCAAACGAGTAGTTTATATTTTATTATACAGCTGTAGCACATGGATTCGCTCAGCCTTTCCATGCCCCTGCTGTCTCTCCTAGGCTGCGGTCTCCTGAAAAAGTCCGGAGGGCCTGTATGTTAGTATATTAGTTGTTGTTGACATTCTCCAGACTTTTTTCTGGCAGCCTCCCAAAATAAAAAATTAAATCTCCTGTGAATACAGCAGATTATGGGAAGATTTCCTGTCTAGCGAGACGGCGTGTTGATGATGTTTCTAACGTGCAACAGATGTAAAACTGTAAAAACAGAAAGAATCGCAGAGGAGTTGCATAGAAGCCACAGACAAAGATGTCAACCTGGAAAGTCAAGATTGTCAAGACAGTGTTCATGTGCTGTAAAACAAAAACATGTGATCTCCACAGCAGAGTTTATACTTTACGACCTGTTTCCTACACGCTGCGCCAACCCTTCACCTGAACACTGCACAAATGTTTCTGTAGTTTTCAATGTGTGCTGCATTCTTCACATGTGAGAGGTCGAGGCTCAGTGGAGCGGACTTTCTCCAGAGTCCATGTCTGAAAAGGGTTTTGCTCACTTTCTCTTACTTTCTCTCTGTTCTCTCTCACATACACAACATGAAAGATGCTTGTGCTTATTAGCTGGCGACATTTTCGAATCTCAGGTGTGAGCTAATGTAGCTGGATTGGTCCACTTGTGATTAGATCTACGAAGACACCAGCTACTGCCAAGTGTGATCAGAGCCTAGGAGCGGTTGAGCTGCGACATTCTGATGTTTTGATTGGTCGGGAAACCAAGCACTGGAAGTCGTGAGATTACCAGCACTTCCATCAGTGCATCTGCATTAGACTCACCTTTCCTGTAACATCCTAACGTCCACACACGGATCGCTTACGTTTCATTAAGCCTCAGAGGAAAAGGAAATGGTAGCTGTTGTGGGCACGATTCACTGCCAATAAATCTGAGGGCAAATCATTCCACACTTTTCTCTCCCTCTACACTCTGTAAAAGACAACTCAGCGAGCCCTACTCTCCATTTAAGACAAATGTGATATCTTAAAAAGTGCAATTATTGCTCCAAATTGCATGGCTTCTAAAACAATATTTCCACTTAAAAAGCAGCTCAGGATCCATCTCTCCATCTTTCCAGTTTAAAAGTCATTGATGCTCCACAGCTCCTTTACTTACTGTAGGCTAAATATGGAAATACCAATAGCGCAGCAAATGAATATTGACGAGAACAAAATGCAGGGATATAAAACATCACATGGTGGCTGTAAATTATTGATGATTGCATTCATGACATCTCAGTTTAAGGCCTCATTAGCTCCGGCTGCAGGCAGGAACTTTTGAGTTAAATTTTTTATTTTTTTAATCATGTTCTGTTGTGATCATCGCAGTCTCCCTCTCCGCTTTCATTATCACCATTCGTCAAATAGACAAAAATCGTGCAGCTAGTTTAAAAATGCATGGTGTCAGATGAAAAAGAAAGAATAAAAGAATGGCTACGGCTAGTAAAATCCACCTATATCCTGGAAAAAAAGTCACATTATGTTTACAGCATTTTGACAATAATGCAACTTTTCAGAACCCTAAAAGAATTAGGATTAATTAGTTTTGCAAAACTGAACATGATGTTGTGAGAATTATAAGAAAGTATCCATTTTTACCGCCAGCTCCTGGGGCTGTGATAAACTGTCACTATACGGTTGTGTAATTGATGACTCATGTTATGTGTTGTGTTACAGAAGACATACAGTACAGTAGCCATGTCACATTAGCCGGCCGTTCTGTACTTGGTACTTGAAAAACAACATATATGGATTCAGGCTCAACATAAGCACACAGAGAAAAGCTACAGTGCACAACATGATGAATACTACTTCTGAAGTAATGTGCAGTAAATCCATTCAGGACAAGAACAAAAGACAACGTTTTTCAGCACAATGTTTAAGCAGTTCAACTTCACGGGGCAAATAGATCACCACTGGAGCTGCAGCGGTTTATTGCAGTAACCTGGTTTATCTGATTCAAGGCAGCATTGAACATATATAAATCACATAAACATTACAGGGTGTGCATGCATTTGGGCCCAGATTCGCTCTGGTAGAAGGTCACATGATTGAGGTCAGAGTTAGACCTGTTAGACGTCCCATCGTTTTTCTAAATTTTGTGGACACACAATCCACAGGGGAAGAATCCATATTTTCATATGCTGCTGCTGAAACATGTGAAATCAATATATTACATGCGTTTGTCATCTGATCACATACTGTATAACCTTTAATAATCAACTGAAGCAGCTCCACAGGCAATTAGACATGACGTGTGTGCAAAAACATCTCCCAACAGCGTGGTTCTACTTAAAGAACAGTATTCACCTTGAAAATATGTTGTCATGCTGTTGTCATGCTGTTGGCCTGCTGCGAGCACCACTGTGCTGACTGCATGTGGTTATTATTCGTAACATTAGCGTGATTGAAAAAATCCTGCTTCTATAGCAAGACTGTTCCCTCTTTCATCTGTAACTGATTCACAATGTGAACACACGTCGTGTCTCTCAGAACGTCTATGTATGTAGGCTCTTTGTGGTTGTTCTTCAACACAGTGGAGCATCAAACCCTTTAAGAGGAAATCAGCATGGTATTAAGCTCACAACAATAGTGCTCATAGGGTGATGTTAATCAGGGGCTGTATCATTTTCTTTGTCTCAGTTTAGCATGTTAGCATTAAATAGAAGAACATTTCTTGTTGTAATTAGCCTTCTATGGGGACCAAGATTGATGGATTGCCATTCAAGTTGGCCTCATATTCACGGTCCCCATAGAATTATAATTTCAACAGGTTGTTGGTGAGATATTTCAGTCCGTCTCTCTCCCTTTCACTCTTTTAAAGGTTCAATAAAAATGCTAGTGAATCCTAGGTAGTGAGGAGTTGACTGAGGGAGTGAGGTGTGTGATGTAGGAGGAACAGCAGATGCTCAGCGTGCTGCCATCAACAGGTGCACCAAGGAAGGCAAGACATTTTCCCCTCCTGTGCTGCTGCTGCTGCTGCTGCGTGTGTGTGTGTGTGTGTGTGTGTGTGTGTGTGTGTGTGTGTGTGTGTGTGTGTGTGTGTGTGTGTGTGTGTGTGTGTGTGTGTGTGTGTGTGTGTGTGTGTGTGTGTTTGTACGTGTGCATACAATTTGTTCGCTTGAGTAAGGAGACGGCTTTGTATACTTTTGTGAAAGAGTTCCCAATATTAAGAATGAAAACTCTCTCAGTGTCTGATATTTCTGTAAATGCTTCTTTTGTACTTTTTGAGTTTCCACATTTAAATTTTGAACACAGGTAATTAACTTTTGAGGGACATGTGTGTCGGATTAAGGAGGATTTGTAAGTCCAGAAGTATGTTTGAATTGAAATGAGGAACCATTGTGTGTTCATTAGCTCAGAATAAGCTCTTACATGATGTCCAACGTGATGTACTATCAATGTTTAACAGCGTATTCAGGTCGGGTTTAAACCTGCGTCCTCATTGTTATAGATGCCACTAAATCAAAACCATTTTTTTTTTTAAACAACTCAATCTCGTGCTATTTTTCTTACAATTTAAGTTCATAAATATGCAAAAATTGCTTTGACATATTTAACGATAAAATACTGTTGATTCCACCAGAGTCGAATCTGAGTGCAGTTAAAATGTATCAGGCAAACCTGTTGCCCTTACTTCATTTATCAGGTTAGAAGACACACTATGTGTATGAGTAGAGAGAAATAGGTATCAAGCCTCGTTTTGCTAAATCATGTGCTGGTAATTTCATAATCCGCTCCATCATGAGAGTGGACAAATGTGTTCTTTGCCAATTTGGAAAAGAAACTCCAGAGTACCAAGCAAGCCAATTATCTCACTTTCCATAGAGATCTGAGGCCCCTGCAGTTTCCATCTTGAGTACAACATCATTATGTGCTAGACGGACACGGAAGCTGCATCCTGGACTGCACTATGTAGCGATGCCAGCACAACAATGCTGATTTAAGATTACAGAGGGACCCACTCAGAAATAGATAAATAAATGCTCCAACGGTGCTCTGAAGAGTACAAATGTGTACTTAGTGAATTAAATATTGACTCAAATGTGACATGTGTTTGACCATTGTGCAATTGGACCGGCACTAGTTCTCCAATTCATTTCCTACCCTTCTTCATTGGATGAGAGCTTGTTCATCACTTTGCAGCAGGGAAACAGCAGCATTTCAGAAAGAGGACAGTTGCTGTAACAAAGGCTGCAGGGCTAGGAAAACATTTAGCGGACATAAATTTCAAAAACAGAAATATCTGTTACACCACACTACATAAAATAAAGAATATATGTTTTGATGCAGTTTTTTTTTGAGTGTTGCCATTTTTGTAGTAAGTAATTTGGCAATATGACATATTACATATACAGAAGCTCTAGACTACTGTAAATAGCAAGGCAGTCTTTGATTTGAAAGCCTAGTTCTTCTTAAATCAATCAATGTTGCTGTGGGATAGGAAACGTTGGTTGGTGTGCAGCATTATAACCTTAAGAAATGGAGGTAAACTGCACTCAGCATGCTCATGCTCACCAGCCGGGCAATAAAGTGATAAAATAAAAACCAAAACTGTTTGTGAGTCCAGCTGTCTGACTCTGGAGCTGCTCGCATAATCATTATTATATTACAAATAATATTGAATTGAAACAATTTCGACTACGTAGTAACTCTTTCTTTCAAAGTCTTTTGTGACTGTCCCTTGTATCATCAGCTCTATATGCAAATGCACGATTGCCAGAAACATTGCAAACATCCAGGTTTTGATTTGTTTCTGCTCCTACACATACGAGTGAATAGGTGAATAAACAAATTTAAACAGTTAATAACTTTTTGGAAGCATTTCTCTTCCCATAAGGTTTTGCAGCAGTAAAGGAACTCAAATAAATAATGACATGTTTCTTTGTTTATGTGGGAGTGCATGCATTTATTCATTTTCATGCGGGTTTTGTGAGTGTTTGTTTTTGTGTGTATTGGCACATGATCCAAATGCAATGTAAGGTGAATTGGAGAATAGGGAGTTTGATGCTGAAATGTTCTTGTTAGCAGGAAATATGCTTATTCAAATCCCTGGTGGTCTTTTCAGTTTTAGCAAGGCAATCAATTTGTGGCCAAGCAAGTCCTGGCTCCATGGATTCTCAGTGTGTGATGTAGAGACAGAAATGGTGCAGAATGACAGTCCTTTCTATTCATGTGCTGCGAATAGTAACTCTTACCTGCTCCTTGTAAGTTTACAGAACTGAATCTTCGTCTCAGTCAGAGCATGAGAAGTGAATAGCTGCCCTGTGCTAAAAAAAAAAGCATTGTCCTTCCAAGAGATTCAGCCTCTATTTTCTCTTTCTTAAATCAGTACACTGTATTGCCCTAAGCAATGAGGCTTTGACAAGTAATGCCTCATGTCATTTCATTTTTCTGAAGAAACCCAAGTGGGAATGAAAGGAAAGAAAGGGGAATAACCTAGTTATGTAGCAATTTCTTACTTTGAGTGTTTTTCACTGGACAACACAGCTCATGCGCTTACCCTTGTCCAAGTACAAGTAACGCCTCCATTCATGGGTTCATTGCAATAACAAGGTCTAACAGGAAGAAGTTGACAGCATGGGAGCTTCCTCCTGCGTAGCCATGGTAGTGATGACATATTCAGGTAGTAGGGATCAGTGGAAACAAGGCTTTAGTTGAGTTGTGTCGGTACCATGCTGTGGGAGAAGGGCTTTAGATATTGTGTCTCATAAAGCAGCCCTTGTATTGGACTATACTGCATGAGTTAAAAGAAAGGTTGAGATCTATGAGGCTCTGTGATGTCTCGGCTTAATACTTCTAACTTCTGTCTTTCCTTTCTCCAACTGTCTGTTCTCCTCTTTAGTGTCAGCAAACGACTGTGACTCAGAAGAGAACGCAGAATTGACCTATTACACCCTGAGTCAGGACTTCACCATTTCCCCTCACGGGACCATCTTCCCCGTGGGGCCGCTGGACTACGAGAGGCCCAACCATCTGTACGAGTTTGTGGTGATGGCCATAGACAAGGGCGAGGTCCCTCGGACTGGTACGACCACAGTGCGCATCCGAATGGCTAACGTCAACGATGAGGCGCCTGAGTTCTCCCAACATGTGTAAGTAAGAGCTGAGGTTCTTACACAGTTGTACATCGTGCAATAGACAAAACAATGGAATGTGGTTTTGATGGCACTTGACGACACTGAGTTTGTTTGAGGTATTTAGGAATTTAAACCCTCCTTACCCTGTGTCTGATTCCTCCCTGCTGGTGAGGGTGAGACACTTAGAAGCAGATGGTCATTCTGGTGAGAGCAACGTGTTATACAGAAGAACTCAAGCGGTTCGAGTGTCACCCTGGATTCTTTATCCGTTCTGGAAAGCCTCTAGCGGACAAACCATCTGGGTCTGACTCTCAAGGCTAAGATCTTCTGAGTGCCAGGACGATCTTACTAGTTTAGTCTTCACACATTTCCGTTGCACATATATTGATGACACATTTGAGCCACTGCATAAAGCTGGATTTCCATGTGGTCTGAAGGAGTTGTAAAGCTGTTTTGACAGTGTGAGAGATAAGCCAGGAAATCTTTTGATGACCAAGTCATTTTTTATCAAGCAAGAAATGCATTCACAAGTTTAATTATTTCAAATGAGAATTTACAAGGTGTTTTGTGTTTATTTAAATTGTATTTATTAGGAGTTTGAAGTGTTCAACAGAATTGTTGATACTGGAATTGATCATTAGACGTAGGCCTCCTTCTATTTTACCGTCTGATGAAATGTTTTGCTTCAGGCTGAAGGACAAAATGTTGCCTAAAATATTTTGGCAACATTAAACTTAAATACAACATGATAACAGCTCTAATTTATATTTTTGTTTTGATGGTTTTGCGTGGCTTTGAATGGAAAAAGTAACATTCTGATGAGTTTCTTATTACAAGTGGAGAATTTTGGTGAAGCCTCGTGCATAACGTCAAACACTTCCATGAGTAAAGCATACAGTATAAAATACATGAAGCAAATAAAAAACAGACTACCAAAGAGAGAGAGAGAGAGAGAGAGAGAGAGAGAGAGCTTGACTGTCCTGCCTTGTCAGGTCAGTTCCTCACAGCTGCTTCCCAAACCAACTTCGCAGCTGCTGTTACCCACAATTCCAGCACACCCCTGCCTCCCTCCCCCTGCAGTGCCGCTGTGGCGCCTGCATCTTTTAATTGGTTGATTTTCTGGCAGAGAGCTGGGAAGATTGGTGAAGCAGGGTCAATCAGCCATGCCCACCAGCACCCTCAGGAGGCCCAGAGCTCGCACTCCCAGTGTGTGTGTGTGTCTGTCTGTGTGCGTGTGTGTGTGTTCAGTAATTATGAAGGCCCCACCAAAGTAGGGCGTTGGTATGGGCAGAGTTATGTTGTCGTACAGTGCATTCATGCGTCATCCATTTAATATGCATGTGTTTATGCTGTTTATTTATTTGTGCGCACATGTGTGTGCATGTCTGCATGGGTTGGTACATGTGTTGGATTTATTGATTTACTGTCAGCGACAGCCGAATAATCAGTTTTCCTTCTGTAACCCTGAGCCCTCTACTGTAATTGCAACAAAAACAGGATCGGACAATCTATGACGTATCACTCAAACACACGTACATGCTCCGCAGAGCTTCAGGCTCACAAACACATAGACGCTTGCACAAATGCATTTTAACTCACATAGATGCACACGTGAGCGCTACAATTAGCAAACACATGTGATGTCTTTGTGGAAACGGGGAGAGTTTGGTAAGTTAAACGTAACAGATTTTGTATTCATTACCGTCCCTGTATATTCATTGTGTTTAACTGTGTGTGTGTGCGTATGTGTGAGAGGGAGACTGGATGTGCATGTGTGTTTAGTCAATGCATGTGATGGATGAAGAGGAAAAGAGGGAGGTCATTAAATATATCATCATCCAGGCAGAAAATCTGGCCTATTTGTATCGATTCTTGGAGTTGGATGCATGCGATAATGAGCATCCATGTGTATATGTGTGTGTGTGTTTGTGTGTGTGTGCGTGTGTGTCTGTGTGTCCATCTTTTTCTTTTGCTCAGAGTGTCTAAAAATGACCCTGAACACTGAACAGTGTTGTTTTCAATTTAGTGTAGTTGCTACTTTCTTTTGAAAGCAAGAAAGAAAGAAGGAAAGAAGAACTCCTTGTTTTTCTTTGGGTTTTACATTCACCAACTCTCAGACCTGCCTCTACAGCCTTGCTATTTTGTCCCTCACTCACGAGTGACCGCATGGTTACCTCTCATCTGAGTGCTGTCTCTTTTGCCATCAGGACCCTATTACTGTACCTGCCTTCGCCCTTCTGCTGCCCTGGTAACCACTGCTTTCAGCACCTTTCTCGCCTTTGTGTCTTCACATTTCACATGCACTGTATGCACATTGTGTGGCAGCTAAGCCCAACACTGGCAGCCAAAGCCTGCTGCACACCAGAGGACAATCGGCCAAATTTCGGGTCCCAACAATCGTGGGATCCTGATTCGATTATCCAGCCAAATGATCCCGTAATGTGAGGGCTTTACAGGTTTAATTGTAATGTTTCCTTCTGTATCAGAGTCTCTCCAATGTTGAATCGTAAATCCTGAACATCAGACATGTTTTATACCCATTTCCCCCTGTACTAGGTGGACAGTAGACAGGGAACTGTAAGTGTGCTTGTTTAATGTTTCCTGTTGTTTCTGCAAAACATGACACAAACAACTGCAACCGGCTGATGACTCATATACTGTAACGCCAATTGTTTGTTAGTTGGTTCTGCACTTCGTCTGGTTCGTCTTTTCTGTGCGTTCTCACAAATCACAGATACACAATTGGTGACTTCTGACACTATTTCTGTGGTCGCCCTCAATTTAACAAATCATTTAAGATCAGAAAACCTAGTTTGCAGAAGATATAAGAGCAGATGTTGAATCTATTACTTAAATGTACTATATTTTGTTGTCTGTACAGCTGTAGAAACTGAGTATTGCTCTTACATCAGCCACATACACACAACTTCAGCGGTGGTGAAATCCGAAGCTTGACGTCATTCTTACATTAGCTGTCAGCTCTCCCACATTGTGAAGGGTTGTGTTTCAGTTCATATGCTTTTATATTGTAGATCGTCTGAGGAAAGGTCAAGTCCAAGCCTTGTTTGTTTTGTGATGTTTTTCCTCTACATGAAATGACTGACGACTTAAGTCACTGATATAGTCCCTGCTGATATCTATTTCTGATCTTTTGTTTATTCATTGTCTTTGTCATGCCATATTGATGTCACTGTCAGGAGCCATTTCTTTATGACTCCTGCTCATACCTCACCTCAGTGTTATTGCTCTGGGAGAAGATTTTTCACCAAATCAGATTTCGCTCATAAAAACATTTCTCATGCCCTGTTTGTTGTTTCCCGGTAATCACACAGTCTCCATGGATGAACGATAACAGTCTCATACAGTTAGTTCCTCTCTGGGGTTTGATTGAACTCCTCAAAACTCATCTCGGTTACATATTTAGACGTTTTCTTTCTGTGGAAAAATCATTTCATGGCTTTAGAATGACTTGAATGTATCTCTAAACCTTCGCTTCATTTAGTCTTTGCGGATCTATCAATATATGTAAATAAGC
Source organism: Pleuronectes platessa (assembly GCF_947347685.1). Classification (NCBI taxonomy): domain Eukaryota; kingdom Metazoa; phylum Chordata; class Actinopteri; order Pleuronectiformes; family Pleuronectidae; genus Pleuronectes; species Pleuronectes platessa. The sequence goes on along the minus strand of NC_070626.1, from coordinate 5,712,682 downwards.
CATGCTTCTATCTCCACCCACCGCTCAGCTGCTCGCCTGCAGCTCCTTGGTCTGATCGTCCCCTCGAGTTTAGCTAACTTTAATTCAATTCAACTCAATTTTTATTTGTATAACACAAAATCACAATATGCATTATCTCAAGGCACTTTGCATTGTAGGTTCAAGCCCCTACATTTTAGAGGAACCTAACAGTTCCCACAATGAATAAGCACTTTGTGAAAGTGGACAGAAACAACTTTTAGAGGGAAGAAACCTCTTTGACCAAACTCGAGTAGAGGGCCATCCGCTACGGGTGGTGGGGTGAGAAGAAAGAAATGAGGGGGGAGGAGAGGTAGGTAGAAAAAATCTTTGGTATCAGTCTAAAGTAACGTAACATTTGCATAATGCAATTCTATATAGACAGGAGCTAATAAAGGCTGATAAGAGGAATTGCAGCAGAAGACAGTTTGAGGATGTCATATTCACAGTGCAAACAAGACTGCTGTCTTTCACTAACCTTAAACGCATTGAAATAAACATAAAAAGTTACATTTTATTTATATATTCAGTATCAACATATTTTCAACTTGCAAAATTGAACTTGTGAAGATTCACACATGTGCAGGACTACATTGATCAACTAAAGGTCTCTCTACTTTACTCTTTTCAACATTCCCTGTTAACAGGAAAACAGATTCTGTTTTCTTTTTTCTAATCCCCGTCACCTTCCACTCTTAAGCTTGATTTACTTTGTATCTGGTAAAACATATGATAGTAAACTGTGTGATGATCATCTACAAACTAACGTTAGAGCCAAAGCTTGGCAGTGTTAATGTTGCTAAATGACTGTTATGTCCTATCACTGACGATCAGAGGGAGAAGTCCGATTCAGCAGAGTTAAAGACAATAGAGACCAGAGTGGCTTCATCCTCAGCTGCCCATGAGACTCACGTCTTTACAGGATGAACACAGGGAGGCTTTTGAAGAGCAAACACAGAAACATGAACAATATTTCAAAAGTGTACATATAGATAATGAGGTTTCTCTGTTTCAGGTAAACCCCAAACAATTATTTACCAAATATGATCAAACCTAAGCACTGGTTGGAAAATAAAAGTCCTCATACACACACTCATACATTTTAACCTCATTCTCTGTGTATAATTGTATCTCTGTTTGTAATTCTCTTGTGTTTTAGCATCAAGTTAAATATATTTGAAAAATGCTTGTTTCCCCTCATCTTTGCCCACTCAGGGCTCAGACTGTTGAAAACATTAATTCGACAGATTCAACAGATTGAGCTGTCGCGCCCCACATGGGAACACAAATCTCACAGAATTAGTTCACATGAAACACCCAGCTCACATGTACACACACATCCAGCCCACCACTTTAATAAGATGCTATATTTAGGCTGTCAGAAGCCTCACTTATCATCCTGCTGTAGCAAACACTGCTGTCTCACTGTAGAAGCTGCAGCTGCGTCTGCTCCTGTTGTGACTGCTACAGCCACCTGAAGCCTCTAACTGTGGGTTATTACACCTGCGCTATGCGGGTGTATTGTAATCAGGGGCATTTGTCTGTGTCACTGTCACAGCGATAACTCGAGCTGTTTTAATCCAAATTGGATTCAACTTGTTCCTTTGGACAGGATTCAGGACATGTGATTTTATACATACATATATATTTATTTATTTTTCCAATCTTTTATCGGTTAAGGTCACGGCATTTTGCCCTGCTGCTAATGCATGGGAAATACATTAAAAGCACATATCATCCCTACAATTGTCTTATTATGGTCTGAAATATGCACAAATTTAGTTATAGATTTTATAAATGATTATTTAAAATATATATGTTCAAATAAAAAAACTGTACAGAATTGATATTATCATATTTGTAGCTACACCACACACATACAAAATAAAGTCCTGCTCACGCTACAATCTCATTATACAGTGCCATTATCAATGTATTATTATTTTGCTCTCTATATTAGTTATTGTAATTTCAAAAAAAAATTAAATCAATACCATTCACCTGTGTTTAAAAAAAAAATATATTTTTGATACTTAAACGTTCATGTACATATTGAATAGTTATTGAAAACTTTATTGAGCACGGAGTGAATTTGCTTGTCAGCTTATGTGCAAATAATATATATATAACATGAGATGGTATTCAACAAATACTGATGAATAAGGAATCAGACGGGAGTAATTCCAGCAAATAAATATGGAAGGATCAGCTATTCAACACACAGCCTCTCTTTCCTGATTCTCATCCACACTTTATCTGGAGAAAAATAAATTGACCTCAGTAATTAAACTCAGAAATTAATTTTCACAACTGACACCAAGAACCGACCTAAGGGATGCATCTATTTTCTCTCCGGAATGAAAACAAAGTAAAAGGGAAAAAAAGCTTTAAAAGTAATTAGTGTGAGCTGGTGTATGTCTTAGCCCTTTTTCAATTGATTGCAGCATTGATCTGGTCAAATTAGAGTTGTGGTAGAGCCGAAATGTGATTGCAAAAGGCATCTCTGCCGTTGCTTGGCTGCTTTCTGCATCCTCTGGGTGATCCGTCCTGAACTCTCTCCTCTCTCCCTCGCTCTCACTCACTCACATAGGCAGTCGCTTACGCACCAGACGCCTACGAGCATCTGCTTGAAAGCATTGGAGAGCAGTGTTTGTTGAAGATAGGTTGATTTAAGTGTCAAGTAGTATTAACCTCAAAATGCCCCATGCAAATTTTGCCATGGCAGAGAATCATTATTTCTTCGTGTGTATTTAGGAAATTTACATTAAGCTTGGCACAATAGTTTGTGTGGAATGGTCATGGTACATCATGGTCTTTATTCTTTGCAGGAAACTACTGCTGTTCTTTTCTCTTGTTTCATTATCATTCATCTTGACGTTTCTTAGTTTTGATTTAATGGGAGGGTCATGCACTGGATATTTGTCTGAGTAGAGTTCCTGTTGGAGCCTATAGTCACCACGGTCACACATTTTGTGTATGTGGCCTCTCGAGGATAGGGGCAGATCAAAAAATTCATATGCTAGGCACTTCAGATATGGCGAGTATAATATAATGTATTATTGTGTTGACTTCCACTTAAAGAAACTAAGTGAGTGCGAACAAGATGGCCGAATTACCATACATCAGGACAGCAAGCAACAATTGTTTCTGACAAAACAATCTCACCCTATAGCAGCTGTCCTGGTGCGTTGGATCACAGAGCTCACCATCTTTTTATGCAGATTGTTTCTGTTTCCCCAGTTGCTATTGTCTGAGGAGGACAGTGTGATAGGATCAAATGTGGAGTACCCACTCAACTCAGATTAGTTTGTGAACTATATTTTTTGAGCTACTTTGTTCTTGTGATTAATAAAGTCTTTTCAAAAATCTGTGCAAAATGCTAATGAGATGTCCCCAGTCCCTCCCGGGGCACCAAAATCCTTGATCCTCATTTTTCTGTCTAAGCCCGTCCAAGGCAAAAGTCACAGAGCTTGACCCGACAGACATTAAAAGTGTTTATGTACGAACTTAACTTGATGGAGTTAATTTAAGCTGCACTGAGTTTGTGTTTCTTTGTCCCCTTGCTTATTTTCCATGATTACAGTCTGCATGTGTAAAGCATCAGCCCAGGCAATGTGAAACACCTGACCCTGAATATCTAATTCCAATGTATTTTGCCTGTTGAGTCCTGACTGGTCTTGACGGGCCTGTTGTGTTTTTTGTTAGATTATTGTAGTAGGGTTCGGCTTTTATGTAAACTTGTTGAAAGTTTTGCACTCTTTCTTTAAACTTTCAAATGTTAAATGTCAACTACCCAGTCTTTAAAGCCCAATCCTATTTCACCCCTTGGCCCTACCCCTTTGCATTCCCTTAGTTTTTTGCGCAATCACGTGTGGGGCAGGCTGTCCCAATACCTGTTGGGACGGAGGGGTAGGACTTTATTGCCCTCGAAACAGAGATTTTCCAGAGCCTTACTTTAAACCTAGAGGTACCCAGAAAAGCTCGCGAATCATCGGCAAGCTCCAATGATAATGATTGTTGTATGTTAGGTTAATAATATTTCAATGTATTTAGGTCACTTTTCACCACCATAACTAAAATAAGTCGCACACTAGCGTTAGCATGTTAGCCCTCTTTTTTTCACATAATTTCATATCGCATCCCTAGGACCAAGGGGTGAAATGGGATTGGTCGCCAACCAACACTATAAAAGCCAGAGATATTCAATTTGCAATATTAATAACCTAAAAAAGAAAAACAGCAAATGTTTGACCCTGAACACAAACACACTTAAATGATCTATTTCTAATTGTTTGACAAACTTCCCTTTGTGTCAGTAGCTCAGTAATCACCGATGCTGGTAGTTTTTTCATATGACGATTACAGGCCAACGTCAGCTGCTGCTGCCAGTCCGGGCCGCCTGTAATCAAAAGCCTAATTGTAAGCCAGCTCTGTTTGAATGCATAATGATTACTCTGTCTGCATCTGTAATGCAAAAGTAGACTCAATTTGGGGAGTTGTTCATGATTCCGACTGCACTGACAGCGTCTATAATTTTGCTAATTGCGGGCAGAAACGCAAACGGAAGCCTCAGTTTGTTCTGGATTGCAGGTGAGATAAATACAAGCAATTATCTAATGATCTTTTCAAACAGCTTCCTTAGACCACAAGTGGAAGCCGTTTGATCAATGCACCCTGAGAGAGACTGCATAATGAAGAACCACGGCGCAGCAGCTCTCCTCACCTGACTCGTGTATCGATCTGCAGAGAAGTGCGTGCCTTGTAGAGTTGGAGCTGGAATAACTCAAATGCTGCAGCCGCGCTCGGCGAACAGAGCAAAGAGGAGCCACACGTCACTGATCGTCCCGGGCAGAACTAGTCACACAGTTGTTGAGGCAGAAAGTCGCCAGTGCCAGAACATGGTCGCAGTGCTCGGCTCCTAATGAGAGTACCTTGTTTTCAGTAAAAAATGAATAAACCTTGTTGTCAGGGACGAGTGACAGACGGAGACAGTGTATGTTTGTGTGGGGCTGTAAGATGATTCTTAGAGGTGCACACATGTGAGGAGACAATGACGCATTTATAAACGACAGGAGAATGATCTGTCTTTTATTCTTAGCCTTAAGTTCAACATGCTAAAAATTGCATGCATATGCGCACACACGCACACAGCCGATAGTGATTGGTTGAGGAGTCTTACTTAAGTCTCTCATGTTAAAACTTTTGTATGGAGGGAACAATTACTTACAGCCCAAATGACATTTCCCCTTCTAATCTTTAGTGGACTGTCATTGGGATCAACTCTGTAATAAAGATGGTTCCCCACTGAACACTCTAAGTAGATTTTCTTGAATAACCAAGTTATGTATATGGTATTGTGACCTTCATCAGTGCAGAGAGTGCTGTAATTAAATGTTTCATGGCAGCAAAACACTGTAATATTCCTTTTGGTTTGTATATATACAGTTTTAATTTGATGTCCAATTCATAATTTCACATTCGAATAGATTGAAAGCTGTAATATTGTGGCATTTCACAAAATGTTTTGATGGCAAAAATGGGTTGATAATAACTAACATCTTCTTTTCAGACATGTATTTATTTTGAACGTTTGTTGTTTTAATTAAGTGGTTTGCTGTGCCTTTCTCTTTTATTCTTTTATTTTTACTTTAAACATGTGCGAAAAAAAGATAACATAACTTTAAAAACCCAACCTCGAAACATCACCTAAATATTTAAGATACAGCCTGTACCTGGTCCTGCGCTTTAGGAGCCAGCAACAGACTTATATAGCACAGACCCTTAAAATCTGATTAGGGTTCAGCCGCCCTGAGTGTGCTCCAGGTTAGTGATGCAGACCAGTGGCCAACACCACCAAGAAAAGGTGTGTTGTGTTGAGCCACTCCTGTGTACTGTATACTAGTTTACAGGATAAAGGTCTCTCTCTCTCTCATTCTCTCTTTCACACACACACACTTTCACACACACACACTTTCACACACACACACACACACACACACACACACACACACACACACACACACACACACACACACACACCCACTGAGTGATTAACACCAGGCTTCCATGGTGAGAGCAATCAACAAGCTGGTTTAACAGGAAACTGTTGATACTGAGTTAGCTGAAGGATATTTGTCTCATTAAAACATAAGGGATTTACCATAGAGAGTATCCTTGGTACATGCAGTCTGGAGATCAGAGTCAAATGTGTCTCAGTACTCTGCACCTACTGTGGGATCACCACTGAGAGAGGCACTTACTTTTGTCAAAGTCACAGTTTGTCCTCTCGTGGCTGCAGTTGTTTACATTTGATGAAATTCTCTTCGGTCACTGTGTGTAACACAACCACTGGTCCCGCCAGCGCCCAGCACAATGAACAAAGTCAGCACATCATGTCAGAGTCAAGAGAAAGCCTCAGGCTAACATGGTCAAAGTTATGAGTTTTGATCATCTGGGGTGTTGACTCACAAGGACTACGATTCCCTTCATCGTAGAGCTGATGCATTTTACAAAAGGATGTCTTTTTTTCATTATGCAGTTTCTACAGCCGTGTTTGTGTTTACTTGCTTTATTTGGATTCAAAAGTCAAAAAGCTACTGATTAACCGAAATGGAAATGACACTAATAAGGTTATTAAATCTAATGAGGAAAAGGCGCTGATACATTTGTTTGGTCTGTGATTGGATTCAGTATTTCTGTGTGGGCAGCACGTTACCATACAATTGTTCTGAAGCACTGAACTCATGGTTGAGTGTGAATTCGATGAAATGGATTTAGAACTCTTTAAAAAGTGTCTGATTTCTACCTGCAGAGCTGCCTCTGAGAACACGTGTCTTTGTGAATTAAAGCACTTCCAGGTGAGATGTTGATCCTTTGTGTTTCCTTATTTGTTATTTTAGATATCGAACGTTCGTCTCAGAGGACGCGGGCCCCAACACACTTGTTGCCACGGTGCTGGCGAAGGACCCTGATGGGGACGGGATCACCTACAAGATTGCCAACGGAAACGAGGAGGGCAACTTTGTCATTGACAGCCAAAAAGGTTAGAAAGGCTGCATTGATTCTGTCTTTTTACCTTGTTCTTCTTTTTATCCAGTTCTCCTGTTTGTGTTATTGTGTCTTTTTTCACATCCTCAGGACAGCTGTAGAATATGACATGTGGAAAGACAAGACTAAAGATCTTGTGACTAAATTGCTCTACCCACAGTAACACACTATAGACACTTATAGCGGTACATACTTAAGACACACGTCTCACTTATGTCATATTGCTTGATGAAGTATTTTTACCTCACAGCTTGAACCTTTTGTATTTTATTCCTACAGGGAACTGTTATGAGGGTGCAATATCACCCTGGTGGATTTAGCGCAATGGCCGAAATATCCACAAAGATTGTTTTCCTTCCCCAGTTATTTTCACCCTGCTTTGCTGTCTGCTGTGCCTGCTATATTTACGTACAGCCTACAACTGTAAAAGCTTTCCAGTTTGTCAAGCGTGCCTCCGAGAGTCATGAAAATAGGCCTCACATAACGTGCATGGCTCAGTTTTATGTCATACACCGTATACACAGCTCTGTGGACTAGAATGGTTCGCAAGTTCCTCTTACTAATAGAATGCTTGGTCAAAGATGTTCAAACCCTGACAGCTCGTGTCATGGAGACGTTAGAGTAATGAGCCAGTGCGAAGAGCGTTTCCAAACTATCTTTGTAAGGAAATACTATCTGAGCTTCACAGTCACACATCTTAGCAATGATAAGTGGGAATCTGGATTAATGATGCAGTGTGTGTGTGGTTGTGTGTGTGTGTGTCCTTGTGTGTGTGTGTGTGTGGGGGGGGGGGGGCAGCAAGTGGGGGTATGGTGGCAGTTTCATAGCGGTTCAACCCTTTTGTAAATTGCAGACCCCTCTGAATCTGCATATCACATTATAGGGTAATACGATGACTTTTACAAATTCAATTACGGGAAACTTCAAGGCACAATTTCCTCTGTTCACCCGCAGTGACATTCACTGTCAGCTGATAGGGCCGATCATTTTATCGAGCAGGGAGACAACTCGTAGCTCATAACTCCGGTCCCTCGACTATCAGATGACGAGCTCAGGCGTGCATTGCCATTTCTATTGTTCCGTTACCATTTGCATTTAGTCAAATCAGCCAAATTTTCGCCCATCATTCGTCATAAAAGGTCAATTTACACGTTTGGTTCCTCTGAGAGACAAAGTTTGTATCATGGTCCTTCTTCTTGCATAGTTAAATATCTGCTGCATGGTGGCCACCTGCTCATTTACCTTCCGAGTTTGTATTTATTGCTATATGTACAAGCTATATGGCTGCAGTTTGGATGCCATCATGAATTTACTTTACTGGTGACTGATTCAAAATAGAGACGGCTTAAGAGGCTGGAACCAGCCGATTGACTTGATCTCACTAATACCATTACCATGGCTCCCTTATCGCCAAGTGTCCCAGTTAGTCATGTCAGTGTGACAGTGAGCGTGCATGAATAAAACCAGTTCCATTTTATTATTGACACATGAGCTCTTCTTATTGTCAACATGCCAGAATATCCTCAGAGGGAAAGCTTTGGGATTTCCTCTTGATAGATGTCATGAAGCTGCTGGGGAGATGTTGCCTCACAATCCTGAAAAGATGTTAAATCAGAAATATGGAGGAAAGTGTGAGGGAGTAAAATAGGTGTGCAGGACTTCTAAAGGACTGGTGTGTTGACATTCCTCTAATTTTAAAAGATGAGAGCAAAACTAACAAGGAAAGGTATTTATTTAGAATCCTTAGTCGGATATACAATATCTTAATCCTCTTTGCCATGTAGGTAAATGGTCTGTATTTATATATCTTGTCTAGTCTTGATGACAACTCAAAGTGTTTACAGTACAGTTTTTTGACATTCACCCTTTCACACACATATTCATACAGTGCATCTATGGATAGCATTTCTTTTTTCCATGAGGGACAGATAGGGAAGACTGGATTTGAACCGCCGAGCTTCTGGTAGGAGGACGACCGCTGTCGACCTAATGCTCAAATTGTTTTCCAAAACCTATTAATAGTTCAGTGAACCTCTGGGCGATGTGTAGGATCATTATAATACCACACCATTACCCTGTTGGTCTATACTGTACCGCTTCCCAAAACACTAACTAGTGCAACCAAATGTGTATTTTTTATGCAAGTGAAAATTGTTTCTAACAAACCAATATTTACCAATATTACCGTCAGGATTTGCTGTTTTTTCCTTTAGTTGTTTTAATCCTATAATTATTTTTTGGTTGTACCGTGGTTGTTTGAAAAAAAACAGGAACCCTGGAGACGTAACCTTGGGCTCTGGGAACCTCGTGATATGCCATTGTCCCATTTTAATGAACTGCCTAGTCAGTTATTGGAAAAAAAAAAAAATGTGACCAGGAAAACATTTTCCCAAGGACACTTTTTCATACGGACAGGAGGAACTGGGGATCAAACTGCCAACCTGGCAATGATCCCACTCCACCCACTGAGCCACAGCTGATAGAAAAGGGAAAAGGATTTTAATCTGTTCAAATTGTGCACAGATACAATCACTAAATGGTATAAAGTACACAGAAAAGGTTTGGATCAGCTGCTGCTCTGCCTTCCAATGTATTTAAAGCCTGGCGCTCTGTAAATAGAGAAGAGGCAGGAAACGATGCACCGTTCTGTCAAAGCATGCACACTAAACAATAATGATGATAATCATTGGCGACTGGTGATAACATTTATAGGGGGGGGGGGAGTAAAGCGTTGGGTGGACAAACAAACAGAAGCCAGACTAAACAACAACAAAAAAACACAACACACAATATGTCAATCCTGTAGCCTTCATCCAGCTACTGAGCAATGTTAAGCCTGCCGCAAATATATAGCCTCATTGTGTTGAAGTGACTGTGGCAACTTTGCCATTTGCAAATCTTCAGAGAGAAATTTTAGGTCTTGCACCCCCGTCGTTGACCACAGTTTAAAACAGCAAACAGGGGAAGCAGCAAAAGACGTTACTTACATCACATCCAGTTAGTTAACTCTGTTTTTCAGTGTTCAGTTCAGCTGAGCAGGCCACGTGGCTTTCATAGCACTGCCATACAAGCCAGTATGATGACGCCAAAGATTATGATTTTCACTATAACAACCAGTTCATAAGTGATGTTCCTTTTTCTTTTTGGGGTGTTTTTGTTAAGAAATTAAATGATTTGCCGCAGTTCCCCTCAAAGTCTCCATATGTTTGTCGGTCAGCTCGTGGCGAAAGAAACTCAGAACATACCTGAGATGGGGTTGAGGGTCGACCAATCACATTAGATGAATTTAATACTTAATTTCGTTGCGCATTGACTTGAAACATCAATCAATACCTATTGGCTGTAAATAAAGGTGGGACTGTCTGGGGAGCAGAGAGCTGCGTCCCCTGGAAAATCTGCAAAAACCAATCAAAGAACAGCCTCAGGTCCCGTGGCTGTCAAAAGTTGAATGACTTACATTCACCTAATTTGGCCGGTGCCCCGCCCCAGGAAGTTTAATGTGTTTAGACAGGAATTAACTAAATACAGTTTGAAAACAACTTATATTGAATACTCACAGGGGCTTACGGTGTACCAGGAGCATTGTACGTTTCAAATATTATTTTATAATTAAATGATGTTCGACATCTTTTTTTCTAAGGATATTGAAGGGGATTAATGATGATAGTACAATATTAAACACTAGCAAACAATTCATAACATGATATGAAATATCACAAAAGATGCACAGAGGAGTAAATAAAAATGTATTATTTTCTGGATTATTTCACTGGATGACAAATTTGCCTCATCGTTTTCCTTTCGTTTCTAGAGATGAATCAGCATAAACTTGGAAGCTATTTGCGCCAACTGGTCTCAAGTCATTCTTAAGCATCAACATCAGTTACGCCAGTTGCACCATCAAGGCTCAAGCCTTCTTCTCACTTATGCAGACACATCTTAACTGGCCCTAAGTAAAATGTCTACATCGGCTCTTTAGTAACGAGGTGGATGGCGGCAGCCTGAGGAAGAGTGGCAAGTTCGGAACATGTAGCTGATGATCCAAGACTTTTCTGTGCTATACTCTACATGACATTTAGCCCCTGTATATGTGGACATATAGAGCATTTTATATATTTTTTCACCTTGTCTCTCCCCTTATTACAGTACATGTCTTTAATGTGCAGACCATTTGCAGTACATCAGCTGACAATCAGTTATATTCACACAGGCACACACTGACAGAAGTGAGCCTAAAATAGAATCACACTGAGCCAAAGTGTGACAGCACAACACTTGTAATACGACCCAATATATTGTTTTAAAGAGCCCAGTATTTGGCCGTTAAAAGTATTTTATGAGTTTTATAATGGAATGTGAGCACATTTGATTCCGCCCACCCTCTCTAAACCATCTCATTCTCCCGCTGCTGCTGATGAGAATCGTTTATTGCCTGTCGCACCACCACCACCAGCCCATTCCCCCGTTCTAAATGTCTGACAATCATCGGAGCGATTGTTTTCCTCCCCTCCAGCGGGAGCAGCCCTGCCGTCCTCCCTCTCCATGTTAATTTGACTGTAAGTCACCCTGGAATACAGTGTGTTTCTCTGAGATTTAGAGCGACCATTAGGAGCCATGCAGGCCGGTCAATATGATGATCACACTCTTCCTATTAAAACCCATAAATACCGAAACACCTTCTCCGTCGGAGGAGAGAAAGTATTTTCTGACAGCTAAGGGGGAAATGCTGGCGGCAATAAACAGGCTTCAATCATTTATTTTTCTTCCCCTATATATGTTTCACAGCATTTTGGAAACGAGCAGCCTATTCCTTGTGAAAGGGGGCGTAGGTGAGCTCGTTTTCAGCCGATAGTTATCATTTGTCCTCCTGTAGTTTTGCTTTATTTCTTTTATTGAGTCTTTCCACCTAAGCCGCTCGTCGTCTCTCTACTATTTAGTCTGCTGTGCTGACCTGTGTCTCATTCCGACTTTATGTAACAAAGCTACTTTCCCCTCATTCTCCTCCATGGTTCCCTCTGGCAAAAGTATTGTTACCTTTTTCTTCATCTCCATCTCTCTCTCTCTCGCTGCCGCTATTCCCTTCCTAGTTTTTTTTTATTTTGTCCCTCTTTTATTTATCTGTTCCTTTTTGCTTCTTCCTTTTTCCCTCTCAGTCACAGCCTATACTTCTTTGGCATGGTTGTGACCTTTTCCTATTCCTTTCACCCCACCCCCAACCCCCACTACTCTGTCCTCTGTTCTCTCTGTTGTCTCTCACCATAGTTCTTGCACCCGTCCATTGCTTTGTCTCTCCACTTCCTCCCTCGCTGTGTTCATGTGAAGTGACGGCTGCTCACTGACCCCCGAGGAAACATCTTCTCCATCTCCCATGAGCGAAGATATGTGCTGGCCCTGTCCACAGCAACTCTCTCCCCCCCCCCCACACACACACACACACACACACACACACACACACACACACACACACACACACACACACACACACACACACACAGACACACACACACACCTTGTGTGTCAAACTGTCACTGTTTTAACTAACATTTTATTGAATAATTATAATGAATGAATAAGTGAATAATAAGGGATTATTTAGATGCACATATACATACATTTGACTTGGATGTGGACAAATACATGCAGTTACACATAATACTGTACATTCGTACACACATCAGAGAACATTGCTTCGAAATGAATATGGGACAAGGCTTCTCTAATTCCTCACGTTGTACAAAAATTAGGCCAAAATATCCCAGACACAGGTGCTGACATCTTGTGCTGGTGACATCATTTGGAGCCAGGGCCTGCACAGCAGGGATCGTGAAGTGAAGCCGAAGTTAAAACAAAATTTACTAGAAAGATGGACGCTGGAACATACATTAGTGAATTCTGCCGGGTTCTCAAATGTCCCCCTGACTTTCTGTGGCATATATACCAGGGAACTTGCAGGAGAAAGTATGCAGACATTCCAGAGCCTCTCACACTAACATTCGCGTTCCCACATACAGCCGCTGTGGAGAAACTCAGAGTTCAGTGAATATCGGAAAGCAGCTATCACCCAGGCTATAAAGTCTATTCCAGAGATACACAGACACTCGTAGATGCAGGAAAGTAATAAATAATAATATTTGCTGCTAGTGCTAATATGAAAACTATCGATAATAGTAGTGGGTGTGATTATAAAATTACACAAAATCGTACTTTCTCAAATATATAAGCTACACAGACTCATGCACTGAAGCATACGGTAAACACACAAACACAGACACTATTATAGAACTGAATAAATACACAAAGGAGTGCATCCTATGTACTTACAAGTGTTCTTGCACTGTATACAGTCTTGTATGTCACAGAAAAGGACAAACACATGTAATAAACAGAATCACACAAGACCAAACATGGATCTATTTATGCATCCACTCACAAACACACAAACACACACACACACACACACACACATGCATACACACACACGCACGTGCACTTGCACATGCACATGCACACAGCTATATCCCATACGATGACATATCTCTTAGACCAGAACAGACACCCGCCTTGTTCTTGGAATGTCCTAAAACCTTTTCCATGTCCCATTTTCAACCACTTACTCAGCATGTGTTGCTCTCATCTAAGGCTTTTAGGCCCCATTAGATGTTTATGCCAACCAGAGGCAGAGCAAAGCAGGGATCGGACTACAGGGCGCCTCCGGAGCTCCCTGTTAATGTAATAGCGAGCAGGCCGTAGCCTCTCTCTGTGGCTGCCTGCTGCCTATACTGAACTGGTCACATTTATCTGGCCTCCTGTCTGAATTCATTAAGCGTGAGTGCCCTCCTTGGCTCAGTTGGAGCAGCGTGGGTGGACAGATAGAAGGATGAATTGGTGTATACATATTATTTTAATTCATGATTCTATGGTAAAGGAGTCCATCTAGTATCTGGGTCAGTATACGTTTGAACAGTTTGATTTCAACACTAGAGTGACATTTTTCCAACAGACCACAGAAAACGAGAAGGGAATTTATTTTCTCTTCTTGAGGCTTATATTGAAAACCCAAAAAAGAACTGGTTTGGATTAGTGAGGCCCATTTCATTTTTTGGCAGAAGAAATTAGAATTATAATTCCATTTTCTTAAGAAAATGCAGAAACAAGGATGTACAACCTAATTTCCCTCAGTATGATTTACAATGAGAGAAAGAAAATATAAGTTGATTATTACATGTTTTCTTATGACTTGTTTGATGGTATCCAGACCAATAGAGTCTTAAAACATGCATAATTATATTTAACCGAGAACAGATAACTGACAATGTGCTGTCTGGGCTTCTGTTGCTGGGAGGATAAAGTTCAAGCTATATTTCGATAAGGGCGATCAGTGTTCATGTTCCACAATCTCCTCAACATGTCAGTACATTATCTTACTACATTAGAATCAAATAAAGACATTTTGGACATTAATTCAGACCCTGTAATCACTAATGTGGATATATTTCTTGAAAACAAAGGATATTTTCCCCTTTAGTGTTTCATTACCTTATCCGAGACGATATGTCCTCACAGGTCCACATAAACTACAGCATTAAAGACTTTTAATCTGAAATCAGGCGTTGATTAGGTGAGCCATGCTGCTATTTCAACCAGCAAGAGATGGATAACAGAAAACCTGGATGTATTTTCGGAATTTTCTTGGAGGAAAGATTATATGTACCACGGCCAGGCACAGGGGAGAAGGCTGCTCAACGTTTACTTGTTAACAGCATTGGCCTGTGTCTACTGGCCAATGTTACTTGGTTCTGAACTCGTGTGCCAGTTTTCAAATGATAGACGGGTCCTGGTCAAGTTCGGTTGGAACATTTCCAGGTCATTTCGGAATCACTACTGTTTCACAAACACCTTTACCGTGTGACGTTGTATTTTATTAATTGAACTGACAGAACAACTTGTGGACATTGCACATCTTTTCAGGTTTGATAAACTACTTGATGGAGGCAAAAAGTGCTTCATGTCTGCATCCATGTCCCTTTTGGGAAAAATCTAAATAATGATGCAGATGTCTCCTGGCATTTCCCTGGAATAAACTGTATGAGAAAGATTCACATTCGCTTTCATACTGAACCCGCAGTCAGTCGCTGTCGTCCCTACTAAGCAGCCGATGTGCCAAAACATCATTAAACACTTTTTGGACAAAGCTGCATTGACTTGATTGGATGCATGCTGCTAAATTTGAAGCTACCAAGACTCCAGTATTCTAAGATTTACACACACACAAATTTGAAATGACATCTTCACAATATACACTCACATATGAACATATAGTGTAATGGACAGAGAAATATATAAAAATAGGAGGCAAAGTCAAAGTCAAAGTGAACTTTATTGTCATTCATGACCACACAGCAAAGAGTGCCCCGCAGAATGAAACTGCTCGTCTCCAACAAAACACTGACACACAAGGGAAACAGACACACACACACACACACAGACACACACACAGACAAACATACACATACACATACACAAACATAGACACCTTAAAAATACATGTAGACAATAGCATCTACAGTTTAACAGAATAATGTGTCAGAATAATAGCAGCAGATTTAAATTATTGTAATGTATGCACAGTAATTCATTATATAAATGTATTCATATGACTATCAACTATATGACCAGGATCAGCATTAACCTTTAATACGACCTAAGAACTGACGACCTGGTAATGGAATAGTTTTGAGTCCAAACCACATGGATGGATCCACCTTGAGTTTACAGCCAGCCAGACCATACACTGGGTTTCTTCCCACTTCCCCAAACCTGTCTCCTGTCTCTTCACTGTGTCTAGAGGCTGGTGTTGGGGGAGAATACCAGCTCGTATTTGCAGTGGTTGAAACTATGAAGTTATCTTAAAGACACAGTTATTGTGGTTCTCAAAGCATTACAAAGTACTCATTACAATTCACAGATATGCACTTAACTCTGGAGATCCTCAGGAGTTTCTCTGGAGGAGGTGCTTGAGTGGACACAAATGTCCGAGTGAGAGCTCTGAGAGAGATTTTCTGCCGATTTTCTGCTCGCCTGACCCCATAGTATAAAGTCTGCAGAGAGTCCTGAGGAGTGAATGTGGCAACACTGCAGGGAGTGGGGGGGACTGATGATTTTGCTAGCATGAGACAGACGAAGAAATGAAAAATATCTAAACCAAATGGGGGGAAAAAAGGGCTGTCAAATTGTAGAAGACACCCACAAAGATGTCAAGTCAAGAATGTGTACGTCAAATCGTGCCTGTCTGCTGCAGCAGCTCCCGCCTGAATCCTGTGGCAAATATGTTGCTGTTGTGAACGTGTCAGCGGAGAATCTCCCTCTGTGTTGTGCTTGTGTGAAATGCAAACTGGGGGGAAAGTCTGGACCCAATTCTCCTGAGTTCCTCTACAGGTAAGGTCTGAAAACAGCTCTGGTTTTACACAGGTTTATCTTGAACCCTGCTAGTGACAACATTTTGTACAGACATGGTTCTCAGTCTTTATCTTTGCCAACATGAGGCCAAGATTTGTGGTTTTAACTGAAATATCTTATTAAGTATGGGATGCATGAGGTTCAGATAATGTGCCCCCACCCAACCATTTCCAGTCTGCTGGAAATTAAGTCTGAAAATCCAGTCTGTAACAACTCTGGACGATCGGAGCACAGGACAGGGTTAAGGTACATGCCCCCGATTTTTTATATGCTGCACACGTCTTCAAGCATAGAAAATAAGCATACACAATGCACATGAGGATCAAGGTCACACAAAGTCAATAAATCTCGTATTTACTGCATTATTTACTACTGTACCCTTTCACCTCCTCCTGCTCAATGTGTTGTTCTGTAGCAGGACAACTATCTGAAAGTTGTGTAGTTTGAGCTTGGACTACCCTTTGAAACAGTTCCTGCAAAATACCTAAAAAACTGATGACATTCCCATCAGTCACAGCAATACTTTTTGTTTGAGGCGACCTGTTGAACCTCATGTTATTGTGAGCATGTGGATATTTAGCCTCACGGAGCATTGAAGGGATAGTTCACTGAAAAATAAAAATTCACTCCCCACCATGCCGATGGAAGGGCAGGGTGAAGTGTTTTGAGTCCCCAAAAAACTTTTGGAGTCTGAGGGGTAAACAGCGTTGCAGCCCCTTCCAAAACAATTGACTTTAGTGGTGACTTCTTCTTCAAACTTAAAAAAGCTATAAAATGATTTAATTTGCTTGGGCTTCTATCAAAGTGTCGTAACAACACTCTTGATATTGTATTTTTGCACTGTCATAAGATTACTGTGTATGTTATTGTTCATAATGAAGCTTGTAAAGTTGAATAATATCATTATGTATAGTGTTTAAAGAATCTGAATTAAAATGGATAGTTAATTTATTCATCTAATTCTTATTTATTTTATTATTTATCTTAATTTCTCTTAATTTATTTATTTTGTGACCAGTGTTTATTTACCCAAATAGGTTGTTCTCTATGATGCAAACAATTGTTGTAATTGTAGTCTTTGTCGGCCAGTCTACAATGCCAGTCATCCACCATACAATAGCCTATTTAGATGAGCATAATGAGAATTTGGGATCACACCATCCAGGCTATTGTGGTGTTGGAGTATGAGCAAATTGCCTGTTTTTAAGTCATAGTGAAGGTGTCCAGGTGGGATGGAGGGTGGGAGGTTTTACCTCAGTGCATCCAGCTGCTGAAATGGCCAAACGCGAGCTGCAGTCAGCAACACCAGTGTCTGTAATTCAAAGTCACAAAAGAAGGAGCGGAGTGAACTGTTTATGCAGACTGAGGAGTTAGAGCAGAAGGGAGGACGAAGCATGAGTCAATGTTGTAATGCAAAGAAATGTGATGCAGCCGTGAGTGTGTGGGTCATGAGCGGGTCAGGCCTCACACAGCAGCTACTCTGAATAGACTTTTAGTTAAATATGACAAATTCGCCCTGGTCTATTACTGTAACTATTGCTTTTCAATATGATTTTACAGTATTGTCTATTTCACATATACAGCTGATTCATATCAGAGTTGTGGTCATGGCTGCAAAGTAAATATTAGAGATACTTAAGTACATGGATTTTTAATGCATAGTTAGTGGCAGGGATATTTTTAGCTTTTCAGGGCCCTATGCATAGGGTCCTAACACTTGGCCCTCCCCATCCATCCCAACAGGAATTGGGACACACTACAACTGACAAGGGGGGGAAATGGGATTGGGCCAATGTCTGCTGTTCTGTAGACTAAGTGTCAAAGCCCCACCCTCTAAAAAAACTTAAATTTCCCTGATATATTTATTCTAAGCTAATTGAATTGGCAGAATTGCATAGCTTATGATATTATATGACCATATGCACATACATGGTCTGCATATTGCAAGAAACTGCCTTTGTTGGTGGTATTAGAAACAAATCAAGTTGTGAGCAAATGATGCCTTCCCTAACGGTGCTCCAGAGAATAGTTTCTGCATGGGCGCATCCAGGATCTTTCTAATCCAGGGCCATGAACGGGCCACATTTTACACAGAGGGGCTAAGGGAAGGAGCAAAGACACTGGATCCTCCAATGAAATGCTGTAATGTAGTGGCAAATATTCCAAAGGGCTGCTACTGGTCAGTGCCACTGGGTTTAGGAACATCTGGGTTAGGTGCTTTTCCTAACATTTGTTGGCGACTGAAGGTTTAAA
Source organism: Pleuronectes platessa (assembly GCF_947347685.1). Taxonomy (NCBI): domain Eukaryota; kingdom Metazoa; phylum Chordata; class Actinopteri; order Pleuronectiformes; family Pleuronectidae; genus Pleuronectes; species Pleuronectes platessa. The sequence goes on along the minus strand of NC_070626.1, from coordinate 5,693,908 downwards.
AAGGGCACAGGTGTGAAGATTGACAGGCTTTGTGTGGTGATACTGAAAATGTCTAAATTTAGGCAGGAGGCATTCAGAAGTTTGCCTCTGTGTGTTCAATACCAAAGAAACATTAGTATTTCACAGAGGTGAAGAATATCACATTTCGGAGCCAACAGAGCATGTCAACATAGTGCTGTGTGCAGAATGTTATGGAAACCGGGTCACCCTTGCAAGACAAACAGCTAATGAAACTGACAAGCGTATGAAACCGCATGGATGTAGCTTATTTGCATTCAACCTGGAGTTCTGGAGATACTGGAGTTCCTTAACACAAAAGGCTATATGTTGTCTCTTAGAAATAACAAGAGAAAATTAGGTCCTGAAGCATATTAATTATCTGCATACAAGCTTTTGCAAAGCAGCGTTTAGTTTCCTCTGCACACAGAGTTGTGTAGTGTGGCACGAGAAGGAAAAGTCTTTGCTGAACTTTTTTTTATTCGTGGTATAAGCCTCTGCAGCAGTTTTTGCTGAATAGAAGTGTTTGTGTGCTCCCATGTGCAATTTACTGCATTTACTGTGTAGGAGTGTGTGAGTATATATACATGCATTACATTTTTCTATCACTCAGAATATGACATGTATTTAGTCTGGCCAAGCTTCCTACTCTTAAAACTGTATAGCCCCCACCAGCAAACACACACACACACACACACACACACACACACTAAAAAACACATTCACATAACCACGGAGAGCAGTGCCAGGGAACCAGTCACGGTGACACCTCAAGCCAGACACCCCCTCTATGGCAATCTTCCATCTCTTGTGCATCAACAACATACACACACACAAACAGACTCAACGGCAAACACAAGGGACATACTGTACATGTGCAGTTCTTAAAGCTTGAGCTTGTTCAGCGTTACCGTGACCGCACAACAGGGATTTTGCTCTTGTCTCATGCACAAATCACTTGGTGGAAATCTTCTGTCCACTTGTGTTGAGCTGCAACAGTTGCTTTGGACACACGCTTATTAAAAATAAATAAAAATAATATATTTATTAAACAATAAAAGCATACATTCCTTGGCTGCAACCCCTATTTCGCTTGGTTTTACACAGATAGATGATAAATAGACCCCCCCACACACACACACAAAAAACACACATGAAGTATCTATGATGAAGTTCACATATGATTTCATCCCTTGTGAAACAGGAACCAAATGAACACATGACAGTGATGGCACCTGCTCCTGGTTGTTAAGATAAAGAGGTGTCCACACACACACACACACACACACTTATTCACATACTTGCACCACTTGCATACACACAAAGTAAACAGAGCACCAGAGAGTGAGATGAATACAGAGTGGAGGCGAGTCATTCACAGCAGAGTGGGATGCAGATGAGACGCCTACACCAGACTGAAAGTGAGAGGCAGAGAGAGGCAGAGAGACAGAGGATGAGATGGAATGTCAGAGCGACAGTGTTAAACAGGGAATACCAATCAGTTTAACTATTCATATATAGTGTAGACATAATTAATGAAATCTCTTACACAGCTAAAAAACTGACGAGGAACTAAGTGTCTATTTGGAACTTCTCCCTCCTTCATCGGCTCAGCTCATTTCGTCTTGTTTACAGAGAAAACTGTTGCACCTTTACAACAGAGAGAATATGTGAAGGATTATGTGGGTTATTTTTTTCCTGGCGCTCACTTCAGTCTGTTGTCATGCAGGGACGCTGGGAGTCAGTTGTTGATAATGAAAGAAAGCATTTATATGATGGCATCTTATTAAATGCAGTGCAGCAGCACAATGAGCATGATTTGAGTAGCAATTTGAACGGCCACATCAATTTGTCTGGGAAGCAGCAATACAAAGGAATTTTCTTTTTTTTCTTTAATTGACTTGTTTCTTAAAAGTTTTGGCCTTGTAGTTATAGCTCCTCAACAGTAGGGGTGCTGCAACCCCCTCAGCTTCTCTACTTCCAGCATATTTGGTGTCATGTTGACTACGTTGCCACTTGGTGCTGCCATGTCTTTAGAGATATAGCTACTCAATTCATTCATCTTTTCTAATCTTTCAAATTCTCAAACGATTTACCTTTTCTTACCATCTTAAAGGTACATTACCTGGAGAGCTATCCATCCAGTATCTTGCAGTAAAGTTATTGTTAGGCTGAGCTAAAACCTTACCCTAACATGCTCTGAATAAATTGATGGAAGTATTCCCTTACTAGGCCAAACAAGCTTTATGATTAAGAAAATAATGCATTAAGCTAAGTGCTAACATTTGTTGCCATGCTGCTCAAACGTCTTGCGACGGTTCTGATTTAATCAACTTCAGGGACTTTGGGATTGTCATCCCTGAACGATTGTACTGAGGGTTTATTAGCTTATCAGTTTATAATTAGTTGGGGTCTTCCACCTACCTTATCCTCCCTTTAAAAGTAGTGTAATGCATTCATTAAGCATTTTTCTAGTCTATCCACCTCTCAAAGTACTTTTCATGGGAAGTCACACTCACCCATTCACACATCACTAATACATGATGCACTTTTTCCATCACACACCAGCCCTCCAGTGCTAGCATACCTGTCAGGGGGAATTTGGGGTTCAGTGTCTTGCCCAAGGACACTTTTTTCACGTTAGCAAACAGACTACTACTTGAACTTAAGGAGACAAACACCTTAACTTGTGTTTGCTCTTCATTGTGTTGTTTTCATGTGGATTTAACTTAGTTATCTGTTCCTGCCCATGTGAAGCATGAACAGCACCAAATGTAAAGGCCAGGCCATCGATGTCCACCCAGAAAAATGACTGAAGCTTCACGTTCACTTGAATCTGAAACTAGCTCACTGACTGACTGATCTGCAATGTAACAAAGCTAAACTGTGCTGGGTCTGGATTTGAACATGAATGGTTTTCTGACAGAGATGTTATCACTGTTAGCTTGACAGCTCTCTCCCATCACCGTCACTCTACAATCTTTTGGCAGATGCATACACACACACACACACACACACACACACACACACACACACACACACACACACACACACACGCACACACCAATTTGGCCTCTAGCACACCGCTGAAGGACCCTTTGATATGACAGATAGATTATTTTTATCTCCAAAGTAAAGGTTGACCATGTGGACGGCGATTATTTACTGTTTCATCAACAACAGACAGACCTTGTGTGTCATCCTCTGTCACCTTTGTGTTGGGTTACAGGTTTGATCCGTTTACGCTCAAGCCCACCCCCTCGCCTCCAGGGTGTCGAATACGTCCTCAACGTTACAGCAACAGATGACAACGCCTCAGGCGGACCTCAGGCCCTCTCATCCACGGCCCAGGTCATAGTCGGAGTGGATGACGTGAATAACAACAAGCCAGTCTTTGAGAAGGTAAGACTGACAATCTCACGCACTTCTTTCAACCATTATCTGCTTGTGTCCTGGTCCTCTTGCCTTTCTCCTTTTACTGTATCTCAATCACTTCTCACTCAATCATTTTCAGTACAAGTTATGTTTTTTGCCTCCATCTATTTTATGCAATACTACTCCATCACTTCTCTGTCTCCCTCTCTCTCTCTTGTTTCTATCTCCTCTATTTATTAGTCTCCCCTCTCTGGGGGAGTGATTTGCCGCCTTGACCCTCATCGGTGCTCTCTCGTCTCCATCCTACATCATCTCGGTCTTTTAATTAAAGCTTTAAGGGGGTGCGGGTGCTACATCGGCTCTTGCTTTTTTCGAATCATGTCCCATTTTTTTTAAATTAGGTGACTTTTGAAGCCCCCCAATGTATCATGAGCCAAGATTAGGAGCACCGGCTTGCTGAGTAAACATTGCTCATTCCCTCCTAGGGGAAGTAAGCGGCAAGTGTGTCCCTCTTGGCTTTACCTCTTTGCAAGGAGAAACAGAGGGATGGGCGACAAGATGAGAGCCTAGAGGAAAGAGGAATTCCTGTCCACAGTATTTCTTGTGAGGCTGTATACTCTATTTTGTCTCTGAGGAATCTCCTGCTGGCATCATAGTGCAACTTTATGATTCATTCCTTTCCCTCTGCTGGCGGGATGCTGAATATAATGCCCCTGCCCCTGGGCCGCCACAAACACACTGCCATTGCCACTTCTAAGTCAAAGAGCCAATTTGAAAAAAGGAAAAAAAAACACAACAGAAGATGGAGAAAAGAATCAATCAAAGAAAAATGTAAGAACAAAGAAATAAAAACGTGTCAATAGAGGGAAGAGTAAACACCGGACGAACACTGTTTATTTTCTTGTCTCTGGTGGAAGATGGGCAAAGAAGCTAAGTGAAAAAGTACAGAAGAAACTAAATAAGTCCTGGGACAAAGAAGAGATACGAGGCAGAGCGTTGGTTTCTCTCTTAATAGAGAGATCCGAGGTCAGCCGCTGTTTCCTCTGCGGCTGGCAGCCAGCAGCGGGACACTGGAGCAGAAAAGACCTTTTATCTTGTTGTAATGCCGAATCTTAGAACGTACTGCAGCTTCTCTGGAACTCAGTGCTGGATCAGTGGACCAAGACAGAACAACCAAGAGACACACAGAGAGGTAGATGTACAGAAAACCAAGATATATCAGAAAACAAGAGCAAACTGGACAGAACAACATGAACAAATATAACCATCCAGTAATCCTGCAATTGGGAATGCACTGAATTCAAAACTGGTCACACAGCTACTACATACCCGATCTCAATCATTTATGCCCCTGCCCATGTATATATGGATGATTTGGATAAATATCACTTGGTCGTTGGTTGTGTGACACAGTAGAGCGGCCGCTGCTGGAGACAACAGAACAAAAAGCGAAAGCAGCGTCTACTGAGTCTAAGCTCAATCCTGCCTGCCTGCTGAAGGCAGTAAAATCTTTATGGATGGCCACCGACCACGTGGGAGAGTATAAGAAACAGTGAGCAAGACAAAGAGTTGCACAATAAACTGTGGATATGTGCACACATAGCTTTCTACCTCATATGCATACAGTGTGACTATTCACGCCTCATGCATTCAACATGCTACACAAAAGCCTGAGTGGACCATGTAGATGTGTCAGTCACCGGGTTTTTCTCCTGTGTAAAAGTATTTCTTCTCATCTCCACGATACATAATACACAATTTGTTCATGGTTTTGTAGCGAAAGTAAAAGAGGCACAAAACCAAAATAAATTGATATCTTGTGATGCCCCTGTTTCAAAGCACATTAGGCAGTGCATTAAGGCACCAAGGTGTACGCTGCTTATCAGAGGATCCTAGTAGCAGTAGGTAAGGAGCCAAGAATCCCACCTACCAAGCCACATCGTCTCCCTCTGTCCTCGTCCAGACTGGATATCACCACAGCGTTTTCTTGATGTGAACAGGTGTCTCTTCCCACTTTGCATACCTCAGCTGTCTCCTTTCAACATGAAGACCTTATTAAGCAGCTTGGGTAATGGTCACATGCAACCGATCCAAATTAATTACAGTTTTTTCATCGGTGTCATTGCAATATTCAATCTCCCCACTGAGTCATTCAGTGCATCCCAGATATCCTTCATCTTGTTTGCATCTTCAAACCTCTTTGATAAAACAAACAGTATTTACTGTTTGTTTTATCAAAGAGGTTGTGCTGCTATTGAACCTCAGTGATGAGTCTCTTGGCCATCTGTCACTTAAGACGTGGTGTGTTGAACATGGCCCCATGCAAGTTCCGAGGTTTTTGGATTGGATGCCAGTGTTTTTATAGTCTATCAACCTGTTCTGAAAGTGACTTCAACAATATACTTTGCTGCGTTGCTGTCAATAAAGTTGCCTTTCTGACTCCAACATCCACTTAGTTAGAACAATGGAGATAGAACAATATTCATATAATGTTTTTTTTCTCTGTTTTTATAGTTATTTATAGTTATTATTGTACCTGGTGTGGATGGCCGTATCATCTGAGCATTGTTGCACGATTGAAGAATGTAGGCCACTAGAGAAAAAAATAGGGCAAATGAGAGGAGGCAGGAAGTGAGGGAACAAGAGAAGAGTATAAAATACGTTCCCCTGTTATTAATTAGACGTCAAAGGGAGGCGAACCCTGCAGTACTGAGGGATCCCTTCCTCTCTTTGTCTGTGGCACATCAGCATCACCACTCCAGTGAGACAGAAAAAAAAGGAAGAGTTGATGGAGACAGAGTGATAGAACGATGAGAGACCAGCGAGATGAGAATGAGGATAGAGAGAGTGAGTGTGACACAGACAGGGTTCAAATGAGGATAATACATCTGCATTTGTGTGATGAGTTCAGTGATTGACAGAACCTTTGAGAAACAAAACTAGGAGCACCTACATTGTGTCACACAACTGAATGAATCTCTGTGAAGTCATGAGCTGCTAAATGCACATAGTGTTGATGGCTGAACTTTAGTTATAGACAGATTGCCACGTCCTCTCATTGTACAACTATAAAGCCAAACTATTCAGGATACGGCTTTGAGATCACTTGGAGCCAAGATTTTTAGGTTCTGGTCAATAACTGCACTCAACCAATCGTAAGTGAATTTCAGCTATCAATCACCCTGTTTTACAGAATCAAACACCCTATCAGATGTTATGGCCTCAATTTTGGAAGCTGTCACTCATCCATTTTTATGTACAGTCTGTAGAAGTCTCCCAATCCAGTTCTTCTGGCAGAGGACGCAGTCTTTGCATCCTATGAAAGAAGGAGCCTTTGTGGGACATGTAGACATCGAAGGTCAAACCAAAACGAGATGATCTCATTTACCTAACTGCTGTTTTATGGACCCTTGCAATAACATGCGCGCTGCTAGCTGTGGGGATAGGTTGAAGGCTGATACTATACTTGCACGCAGCGTTTACTCTTTGACAAACGGTTTGTCACTTCAACATCCACCCATTGTAGCCTTTGTTGCTCGGGATGAACAAAGCATTTTTGGCTGCAGCCTGGTCATGTCACTGTGATGCAATCAGCCATGTAATGCAGCTTCTGGAGGAGGCAACACCTACATTGGGACACCGCTTGTGAATTTATTTTTAAAGATCGAACCCTTTTTCAGGAAAATAATTCAGTAATTCTCACCAATTTGAACACAATATTGCAGATAGTTAATTGTGAAATGGTTCACTTCTTCTCATTGATGGTGTTATCCTTTTATATTCATACAATTATGTGATACATTTTATCACGGAGCAACGTTCCTCTTGAGCATACACATCCTTTGAGTCTTGAGAGGATGAAGTACAATCTGTACTTAACAGAATCTGTTCTCCAGAACATCTCTTATGACTTTCAGCACGTGAGTGGTTCTGGTGGAAGTGGCCACACAGTGCTGACATGAGGCCACTACTCTTTACAGTGGTGTCTTTGTGAGGTGCAGTTTTTTAAAACAGAGATGAATTGATCGTGGACCATTAGTTGTAATGGTTATTCTGTCCTGTATGTCTGCGACTTTTTTTAACAAAAAGAGATTTGTTTGTTTACAGATTTTGCACTTACAGTTGCCGTATTTACTAAAAACATATCAAGGTCAGACAGTATAAAGTATGTAAAAGTGACACAGGCATTATGTAAATGTCATGGGTTGCATTCAGTTTTCTCAGCTATATAAATTGTTACAAAATATTGCTATATGTGGTTCAAACATGAAAAGAAAGTTAAAACAGAACATTACCTGGCGTCAACAACCGGTGTAAAATCAATATGTTCTTTAAAGCCATTTGTATTTTTTGTGAGTTCTAAATAGAAATCATATTAAATTTGGCTAAAAATCTGTTTTTATAAAAATGTTGAGTGTTTTCTCCATCTCCAATAAAAGCTTATCTTTTTAGTTGTTTTTTTTATCAAAGCACAAAAGATCAACAGATCTCATGTTTACCAAAGCGCAGGAGCTGCAGTGAGCACATCAACTTCTGCCCATGGATGCTGGGATGGGCTCTGAACCCACTCCCATCATACTGCCTAGCGTAAACAGGATTGGCAAATGTAAAAAATAAATGGATGGAAACGATGGACCCGGGCTTCCCACTTTCTTTCTGTGTTTGCTCATTATTCTGTGCCCATGTTCCGCTTTATGTCCCACCAGTAAATAATCTTCACTCTGTCCCTTCAAAATAAATTGGGAAGCATTCCACTTCCCACATACTCCCTCACTGTTTCGATAGAATGGAGTATTGATCTAGGCTTCTCCGTACTTACATTGCTGATCTTCTCCTCCTCCCACCCATCGCCTCTGCCTGCCACCTCATTCTCCTCAGTGTCAGCAGTACAGAGAGAGCACGTCGGTCCTGGAGAACCAGCCGGCGGGGTCGTTTGCTCTGCAGGTTCACGCTGTGGATGCTGACGAGGGCTCCAATGGCAGGGTCACATACGGCTTCATGCACAAAGACTCCACTGTCCCCGCATTCAGCATACACCCTGACACAGGTACTGGAACACACACAAACTCACTTCCACTTGCACAAAAACACAAAAACAGACCAGGGCACATACTTTTATCCCAGTGGGAAGTCTCATACAGACCTTAATCTTTTCAGCATATCTGTCAGATTTGACAAGGTGCAACAGTTCATGCAGGGTGTTGACAAGTGTACAGACATGTTTAGAGTTTAAAGCTATTTCTAGATTCCTTTAATGACAGAAGGAAATGAGCACATATTTTTAAAGCAAAAAGAAAGGATCATAATTCAATGCCTTGTGGTTAGCTGCATCATAATTACTGTCTGGAAATTGTTTTATCATATCTTCTCATTAGAATAATTTTCTCAAACCAGAACTATTGCCCCATTAAATATTTTGAAGCATATTTCAGCCTATCCCACAAAAATAAACATCTACAGCATCGACCCAGGTAGTTTCTTTCAACAGAGCTCATAAGTTCACATAAAACAAAGTTACTTAATTTTTTTCATTCAACAAATTTGATTTGTATAGCTATTAACAAATCACAATTTCCCTCATAGGGCTTTGAGACATCCTCTGCCCTTAACCCCCAGCAAGAGTGAGGAAAAACTACAAAACAACTTTTAACTGGCGGGAAAAGGTGTCAGAGGATTTTGTGTAAAATGAACATCAGTACAAACCAAATAACATAACATTTCACATCAGTTGCAACATTGTTTTAGTGGAGCAGGAAAGGCTTTAACTGTCAACCCTAAATTCATATGTGAAATTAATAATGAAGATCATTCTCTCAGTATTTGAACATAACTTATTTTGATATACTCTAATATCTTTTTGCTACTAAGTGGAGTCTTTAAAGTTTTGGCAAACAAAGGAAACTCACTTTCTTGTTGAGTTGCAGATGCTCCAGAGACATGATACCGAGCGGTGTTTGGTAGGATTTACCTGGCGGATCAACCTTGTTGTGTCTGTCTCTAGGGGTAATTGTGACTGCGAGGAAATTTGACCGTGAACGCCAACGGGAGTATGCGGTGACGGTGACCGCCACTGACCAGGCGGCCGACCCACTGATTGGCATTTGTCAGCTCAACATCCTCATCCTGGACCAGAACGACAACAGTCCCAAGTTCGAGAACATCCGATATGAGTGTAAGTAGATGACCAATGTTTTTATTTTGTCATTACATTTCTATACAGCTGAACCATCAACGGCAAATATGTTGTGAAGGAAACATAATCCCTGGTTGGAATATGGTTAAAGGTGAAATATTTTTTTCAATGAATCATGTGTTTATATTATTTACAGCAGCAGAGTCTCCAGGAGGTGTTAGTGTTGATGGAAGGTGTAAAGATCTCACAACTGCCACATTTGAGATCAAGGTTTGGCTCCACAGTCCCATATGTGATTAAGACAACCAAAGCACTTCAGTTAGAGAAAGATCAGAGTTTTGATCAAATGCTAACAAACTAAATTAACAAACTTTTGCTGAGTGCTGCGAGTTCCTAGACATAACCTTACAGAAGTTAAATAATGCTGTGGATATTATGCTCTGAGATCGGTTATTGATAAGTAGAAAACTACGTAGACAATAGAGTGGGGGAAAAAAAGTGGTCCTCAAAACTCAATAACTCGTCTCCATGACATTTCCATGTCCATTTAGTATATTACATTCCCCAAATGTAAGCATTGTTGCTCTGAATAAAATAAATTCGCCAATGTTGTAGAGATTTGACTTATAATTTCAGTGTTTATGTATTTTCAAGACGTCAAACATTTAAAATTACATTTACACATCAGGTCAATACAAAACATTGTCACGTTGCAATTACATTTTTGTAATCTATAGGAAAGACATTCTAGTCTGTATTTCCTTGTTTTGGTGTAATTATTATTCAAAGTTTTCTTCTTTATGCAGCAAATGTGTTATCAAGCAGCACTTATGCCGCAAAGTGTTAATTAAATTGCGTTTTATTTGTTTACAGCTCTTTTTCTAAATGTGTCACAGGTTGCCGGAGTGCTGAAGGTGTTTTTTCTTCATTTGTTTGTTTTCTTAAGTTGCAGCAGATTTCAAACACTTGACCACAGCACTGACAAAGTGCAGAAAATTCAGTCTTCACATAACCACTGGAGCACAAACCACTGTCCTGATTCTTCATCTCCCGCAGACTTCCTCCGTGAGGATACCATGATCGGGACCAGTTTCTTGCGAGTGGCAGCTCATGACGATGACTTTGGCACCAACGCGGCCATCATGTACTCTATGTCCAGTGAACAACCGGAGTACCTCAGGGTCAACCCCCTGACTGGATGGGTTTATGTCAACCAGCCCATCTCTCAGGTATGAACATACTGTGCATACACTGGTGGTATAAATCTGCATTGAATGCGATTACTGCTTGCTATTACAAAAGCTAATATCGCACAGTTTGCTATGTTGGAGCTTTCTGCTTATATAACTGCTGACATGAGTAGCAGCGTAGTGAATAACCTATGGGTTGTCCGTGGGGCTAATCATGCTAATGGGACCACATCAAGTGGCACAAAAACATTTCAAAGAGATTATGGGATTTTATATTTACAACCAATGACTCTTGTGACACTGGCAATGAACCCAATCAACATGCGGATTCTCCCGGTGCATGTCCATAAAGACAAGTATATATGTAATCAAGCCTTCAATTATTGACAGTGAGAGGGCTTGGTCCATTGACCGGTAGCACAGGATAAGTATCATTGCCGACATATGTCCCTCCCCTTGCTGCCACTAAGCCTCCATTTCACCAGCAGAAAAACAATCTTGGTGAGAACATGAACAAGCAGTAGAGGAAATTGCCAACGTAGTGTGCACTGTGGCATAGATGAGTGCCAGAGGGATAAAAGCTAAAAAAAAACATCTTCCAGTCCAAAGAGGAATGAGTGTTTCTATCCTCAGCCCCATGCCTGAGTGAAGGGGTAGAACATATCCGTGTTTGAAGAGACTAAACTTTCCACTAATGAAGACAACTGCATAAAGTGTAAAACACATGCAGCCACTGCCTACGCGTTTATTTCACCCTGCCCTTTGCGAATGTGATGATCTCGGTTGCCTTAATTGCCAACAGCAAACATTGAATTTGAAAACTGCATAAATACAACAAATCTTAAGAATTAATCCTGGGTCATGTGAAAAAACTGGTTCAGTGCAAAACAGTTTTCCAGTCCATGAATTCAAACATACTTTTAGAGAATGGGTAAATAGTCAACATTGCATGTTGCCTAAAGTGGAAGACCCTCTGGTTAATTTGAAAAAGTAAACTCATATTTTGCTTCTGTTGTGCGACAGACACAAATTAACTTGCATTGCGGATACAAACTTATTTTCCTTTATTGAATGAATGGAACTATTTCCTCTGATTACAGGGGCTACAGCTAATTGCTTTTGTAAAGTTTATAAAAGTATGCTGCTCCACTGTGGGCTATGACCATAGATCAACACAATTATCCCTCAGAATGCTTGTTTTTACACAAATGCAGCCGACAGTCAGTTGAGTCTGCACAGAAGTGTGGGGAATTGATTGCTTGCTGAAATCTGTGTGACCTGTGACACGTTCATAAGCCTCCATGGAAACTGTGATTATCACCGTCACACTCATTGACAAAATGACAGCACTCCATCATGTGATCTTATCACCTCTCCGTTACTCTGCTCTTCATCGTTGGGGACCTCCTGCTGCAGAGGACCTACATCACCAGGGAAATCGTGGCTACGGACGGAGGGAACAGGAGCAGCTCAGTGGAGCTGTCCGTCACCATCACCAACGTGAAGAATCAGCCTCCGCACTGGGAGAAGGACAGCTACAGCGTGGTCATCCCGGAAAACACCGTCAGAGACACGCCCATCGTGGTACGTTGGGTGGGGGAAGTGGTCGATGGCAAACACAGGCAGCAGAAGTACAAACACTTAAGGAGGAATTGCCAGTAAATACATCAGGGCTGGACTGATGACTGACATGACTAGAGACTGATAGTGGCATCATGGTTCACCCCTCCCTGGGCAGCAGAGCGTACACTGCCTCACTGTAGCTTTACTGTCTGTGCTATAACATAGAGGGAATTATTTATTACCTCTGGTTTATTAGGAGACATGTCTTAATCAACTTTTTGGCTCCCATCAGAATGATTTAATATCAGGCATCACCCAATAATGAGACAGATCCCATATTTATAATTCACGTTTGTTACATGTTGATTAAAAAGCCGGTGTATCTGACACATTGATATCATAGCTTTACACCATTTAATGTCACTCACCTTAATTTTATGATCTTCTTGTTCAAAATACTGAAGGTTATGGTTCTAAAACTGTAAGCTTTGTTTAATGATATGTTATAAATCAATGTTAACTTTGCAGAATGCTTTGGAGATTAGATGCAAACTGCTAAGATGTCTCACTCTGATGGATTTGTTGGAAGTAAAGTACAACTCAGTTGAGACCATGGACTGTATATGAAGAAGAACAATACTGCTGGCTGCAGTATAGACCACAAACTATGTCTCCTCCATGTTAATGGCTGAAACCCTGACCAAAATAAACAAATTATAGTTTCTGTCATCAGCATTTTTTTTTTATTCTAAGCAGCAACAGCATCACTTAACAGCTTTTAAAATAGGGAGCAGCTAATGATTATAAGCATCAGAGCTTAATACATCTGTTGCTGTCTTCCATCTCAATGTACATCATCATATGGCAGTTCAGTAGACATCGCCTAAGTCTAAAGCACATGAGAAGAGTTTTTGTTCTTTTTTTAAATGTAAAAAAAGCAAGGAATGTTTATTTATATATCTGTGGAACCTTACAAACAAGAGGGTGGTGGCCCAAAGTGCAGAGAAAGAGGCTTTTGACAGAAAGGGTTGTGAGTCAATTACCCAGACCGGAAGGATACATCTCATCAGGGACGGGGACACACTGCGGTACTCTCAGTGCACCCACCCCCATCACCATCACAGAGTTGCCTTTGAGCAAGGCCCTTAATCGCAACTGCAAAGGGGAGCTTTGCCCTCTTTGAAACTTGAACAATGAATAAAAGTTTGAAAAAACAGGAGGCAATTTGAAGTGTTTGTCCTCTTCCTAGAGTTAAAGCACAAGCAGTAGCCGTCAGCATCCAGAAAGGTCAGTGCAGCTCCGGTGAAAGTACAGCAAATCTGACTTTATCTTTCTCTGGATCCTTGCTAAAAGTGGAGAAAGCCAGTTCTGACAAAATAGAAGAAGGTGTCAACAGATGCCTACACAGAAAATAAATTGTCTCCAAACTGAGCAAAAAGTTAATATCTATTCTAATTCCACATAAGAATCACAATGCTGGTAATGCAGAATAAACTGGTGTGCAGCTGAAACACATTGTGGTGCTGCAAAAATAGATTTTTATTCCGCTCTCTGTTTACTGCCTTTTACTCTTTCTCGTCTGTGGTCAACAGAAATTTAAAAAAAAAAGCATCTTTTCTTGAGACACCAGCAACAGCTTTGTGCAATATTCAAAATCAGCCTGTGTTGATATTACTTCAGTATTTGGCAGCTCAAATGTTTCCCTAGAACTTAATTTTATTATTCACAGGCATCAACTTTGTACTCCATTAACATGTTATCGACGGTATTTGTTTCCGAGGATCTCTTGAAAGCAATTCAATCCATTAAAGTTGCTGATGAATACTATTAACCCAAAGTTGAAAATGAAAAGACAAAGGAGAGTACTTTACATGAGGCTGTGAGTGTGTGTGTGTGTGTATTAATTGTGTGTGCGAGATATGCTGATAAAGGGAGGGAGGGAGATTGAAAGAGAGGGAGTGCGGTCCCTACAGTACAATGTATTAATCGAGATGGCAGTTCAGCGTTGATTTGTCTGTTATGCAAAGATGCAATAGCTCTCAGCGGGTTGTAATAGCTCTGCCGTGGAAAATTCAGTTTTTTATGGCCTAAATCCGCTCATACAATAGCCAGGCATGTTTGCCAGTTCTTAATGCCTAATAGGGTGTCTCATTATTGTAGTGCTGTGCTCCACAGGTTGAATGGATACAGCTAGGTCGCCCATAGGAAAGCCGCATCACGTCCGAGATGGCATTTTTGATTTTAATTGGGATGTGTGTGTGCGTGTGGCCTCAGCTTTGAGTAGCTTCTCCTTAATTAGTTTAGGGAGAATGCATGATGAAGAGCAGAGTGTTTGATCCCGCAGGATTTGTGCAGGTTGTTTTTTAGTCTAACAGTTTGAGTTAGTGTTCATTATTATGTGCAATAAAACACTTTTATCCATTTGGGCAGATCATTTGTCACTATTTAGAATGCACACTTCCACTGGAGCCCAGCGGCATTTGTCCCCCATCTCCGTTCCTGTCCTGAGGATCTCTGCTGGCATTCAGAGTTTTCTCCAACTTTCAAAACGCGTAATTGGAAACATGCCACATTTCTGTGAGGTTTTCGGATTGCAAAGCAGTATATTCACTTTAAAATTGAGAAAGTAACAATTATGCACATTGAGTCACAGGTCAAAATAATTTTCCAGTTCTCAGGTAAGGTGATGAGTCGGACACCTATCACCATGTCAGAGCAGAGTTTTGTAGGGATATTTTCTCCTTTGTTTAGCTTGTGTAACAACTGACAACTAAGTGAGTGATGGGGACCCTGGGTCTTCACTGACAACAGAAAGCCCCTCAGTGGCATGCAGACTAAAATGAGTGAAATGTCCTGTCATAGAGAAATCTCACTACTTCTCTCCTTGTTTCTGTTTCACACAGACCATCAAAGCCACCTCCCCCCTTGGGGATCCCAGGGTGACTTACAATCTGGAGGACGGAATGGTCCCAGAGACCAACATGCCTGTTCGCTTCTACCTGACCCCCAACAGAGAGGACGGCTCGGCCTCCATCCTGGTGGCTGAGCCCCTTGACTATGAGACCACCAGAAACTTCATGCTGCGGGTTCGAGCTCAGAATGTCGCTGCCGTGCCATTGGCAGCCTTCACCATCGTCTATGTCAATGTCACAGGTGGGCCATTTTCATGATACATTTATTTTATCTTAACTTGCTTTATTGGATTTTCATTGCTCCACTATGCTTTACATTGTCTCCAAACACCATTGATTTCCTGCATTCATCTAAAAGCATTGTTGCAACTGGTTAATTGAAATTGTGTAATCGGATCTACAGTATGTGTAAGGTTACAGGAACAGAGGACAAAGTGTGTATTTGACTGCAGATTTCTGATGGCTAAGGTATAAGCTAATGGATGAGCAGGATGGATTTTACACGATGAGTTTGCAGGATGGGCTTAATGGACTTTTTATAACAATAAATGGTCAAAGCTGCTCTCAGTCAAGAGCAGCACTAAGCACTTTGCTTATTCCAATACTGATCTTGAACCAGCAACAGGACCCACCTCTGGTCCCAACTAATCTAGTGCCAACCTAAAACATATCACTGACATATATTTTATCACCTAATGTGTTTTGAGTCACTGCCATAAAAGACTACTGCTGTTGTATATGCTTTTATTTTTCATGGACAGTGACACTGTTACAGCAGTTGCTCCCCATCTGAGGCCGTGGCAAGAGACAGAGTAAAGCGCATTTGGCAGGAACAGAAGGGTTAGTTGTATCACTGCGCTTTCTAAGACCGGTTGTGTCCTAATTTTCCATCTGACCCGTTTAAATCTTGGATTCCAAAGCTGCGCAAATCCAAATTATTTGCAGTGCTCGCCAGCTGTTGTGAGTATGATGAGCTTAGAGTGCAATACGCTCAAGCCCACTGCTCCAAGAAATTTCTACACGGACTCTAGTCAATGTCTCTCCACTCCCCTAAAATATATATTATCTTCCATCTACAGCAAAAACAGCACTTGTCACTTCTCTGTCGTCCTCGAACGTGTTTCTGTCAATGCTCAGCCGCTAACTTAGGCTGTGATCACTGCTTAATGTGAGAGTGTCTGCAAGCGCCTGACCTGGCTCCTTAAAATAACTCTGCACACACCCTACATGCCCCCTCTCTCCCTGCATTTAATCCCCTGGCAACATGCACACATACACACACACACACACACACACACAGACACACACACACACACACACACACACACACACACAGACACACTGGTCCTAATCCAGTGAGAAATAATTAATTCACACAGACCCATTCTCTGCCTTTCTGTCCCACTCCTGACTCCCTTCTCCTCTTTTCACTCACCCCTCCAAAGCTCTTTGACTCCTCAGAGGCGATCCTGCTGGGGGAGGGAGGACACTATGTAATGGAGTTAAGGCCTCATTTTTAATTTAAAGATTAAGACATTTGCTCAGAAGAAAGGCGAGGGGGGGAAAATGACACATGGAGCAGCTTTATATTTAATCTATTGCTCTATCCAAGTCATTTCTGTGATGCTTCCGACCTTAAATTAACCAGAATTTGGCCTCTTCTATTCAGGCAAACTTGGTTCACCTTGTGTCTCTCTGATTCTTGGTGCTACCTGCTTGGACCCTACTCTCGATAACAACCTGGTTTGGAAGATAAATTCACAACAGCAAAAATAACATTTAGCTATAATGAATGCATGGTCTAACACAAATCAATAGGATGGCCAAGGAGCTAGAGGTTCAATCCCATGGTGTTGATACCGATGTTGTCAGACAATTATTCCCTACAAATAAATTTTGCTAAACCAATTATTTATTAATGCAAACTAGGATGAACTCTTGTGTCCTCACCATCAGCCAGATCTTAAAATTATATGCGAAATAGATTCCTAAAAAATAAAAATGTTTATAGCTGCGGGCTGATGAAAGCCCACAATCAGCCCCTCTCCAGAATGCTTGGAGGACCGGAGCCACTTTGAAGCCAAGCGTGCACCAACAACTAAGAGCTTTGATATTCATTGTCGGGTTTAAATCTATACACAGCCTACAAAATGACCTTTAAGAGGTCTTCATAAAAAAGAAAAGCAGTATATGGTTTATAGATGTAGATGTATAGTGGACATCCAGACACCAAAACACTACACAGGGGTTTGTGATATACAGTTGCACTCAGTGTACTTACACAAGTAAACAATAAAAACAGAACTGACTTGACCATAATGCGAGATAGAGACACAGCTGCGACATTATAATGACCAAGAATGAGTACGTTGTGTTTTGAAAAAGGTTCTCTAATTGTTGTATTTTAGTTTAGATTTAATTTAGTTTGGTTGAGGTGCTTTATTTATCTTCACAGAAGTTTGTTTGGGGACATAACAGAGGTAGTTGGTTTTAAGTAACCTTTTTACCTCCGCCAAGAAGAGAATAATTCATTGATCTTGATAAAACGTCTGGCATAACAGGGGACTGATATTAAGATAATTCTGATATGAAAATCGGATCTAGTGAATTTAAATTGTGGCTTAATATAGGGACTGTTAGGCCTTGGCCGAGGATTAAATTCTATGTATATAGCAACAAAGTGGTTTGCTGTTACACATAAAAGTAGAAATTACACATGAGTATTAAAAATACAGGTTCAATTGGAAATATATATTATTTTCTGAATTTCAATCAAAATAACTTGCCTAACGCTGAAACAATGCAGAATCCATGCTGGTCCATTTTGGTCAATATTCTGGTGTTTTGGACAATCATTTTTGACGTATGAACAAAAACATGACATACTCTTGGGATTTTGTCATTTTATTTCCAGGCAGTGCTCATGTAGCAATTATTTGTAGATGAAAGCAGGAAATAGACAGGGACCAAGCCAGAACAGACTCATTAACAGTGATCAGAAGAAAGTGAAGTATTTTTGGCAGCAGAACATTTGAGGTTGGTGCTTGTGGAGGCACAATGTCAAGTAATTTAAAGAGATGGTGGTAAACTAATTTAAAATAATCGATGTGGGGTCGGCAACAGGGTTAGCGGGCTGAATAAAGGATGCTGGTGTGTTTTCCTTTCAACGTGATCTATGAACATCTGAGTATTTACTCCCTGTTTGTGGCGGTTCATCATCTCTTAATCCAAAGAAAGAATACATCTCTATAAAATAAATGTCACTACATTGTATATTATTTGTCATAACTTATCTTTTCAATTGATAACTGTGTATTGCAACAACTGTTTGAAAACAAATGTTACCTTCATGCACTTCAGGCCTTGCAAAGAGCCCATTAATTGTCAGTAATGTTTCATATCAAATTCCCCAAAACATACCATGATGAAAATATTGCATAGCTTAAGAACACGCTCTCTTTCTCTTCTCTTCCTGCTCCAGATGTAAACGACAACGTCCCGTTCTTCACCTCCTCCATCTATGAGGCCTCGGTCACTGAAGGGGCAGAAACAGGAACTCTGGTTGTCCAGGTGTCAGCCACTGACCTCGACTTGGGTCTCAATGGCAAGGTGACGACAGACGTGCACATACACACGAAGACACACAAAGTGGGGTGAAAGTGGTGCATTGCTCTTTCAGCATCTTCTCAGTTGAACTGGCTTTCTTTTGAGTATTCACGCTGAACACTGCTGTATAATTCAATTCAATTAAATGTTATTTGAGTAGCACCAAATCACAATATAAACAATCTCAAAGCGCTTTACATAGAAGATCAACGCCTTAAAAATTATAGAGAAACCCAACGGTTCCCTCAATGAGCAGCATTTAGGCGACTGTGGAGACTATGGGAAGGAAAACACACAAAGTCAGTGACATTTAGTAAAATAAATAAGTAAGTTTGGGGACGAAGAGACATAATTATGACACAGGCCATATTTAGTGATAATGACCTGCATGTTTTAACCTTCCCACTGTCCAGATCTCCTACTCTCTACTGGAGGATCGCAGTTGGGACCACCAGTATTTCCGTATTGACCCGGAGCTGGGATACATCTACACTCAGACTGTGTTTGACCGTGAGACTAAAAGCTCATATCTACTGGAGGTTCAGTCTGTGGACGGTTGGGAGTCAGCGCGGCCCGGCAAACATGGGCAGTCCAACTCTGGTAAGTACGACTGACACGTAGCATCTTGCAAACTTACAGGGTGAAACTAGGAAACATTACTTTAAAACATGGGAAACATTTAATATTCCAATTACCCTAGGAAAGAACATGATGCTACTCTAACGACCAATTTTAAATGACCAGAGCAGCTATTAGAGCGTCCTTCATCATTCCAAATTATATAATGGGAGAGGCGGTGGACTAGTGGCAGAAAAATTGGACTATGGGCAGATAATCTGACTGGATGGTCCCTGGTTCGACTCCATGGAGGGACAACAAAAACATACCTGGATGGTCAACATCTGGATCTGTTCAAAAGTCCAAGAGGACTCTCCCTACCCCACTGTCTAAATGCTCCTGAGCAAGGCACCTTACTGGCTGCCCACTGCTCTGTAGCGTCTGCCTGTGTTCACCAGATGGGTCCAAAGCAGAGGACAGATTTCCCCCCATTTGCATGTTGTGTGTCTGTGCATTTGTGAGGGACCAATAAATGTATTTTAAAATCTTAATTCATGACTCACACTAACCATTCTAACCTAGACGTGCAACACCAAAATACACACATGTACACACTCCAGCTGAAACTTGGTGCTTATGCATTGACAGCTACATGCTCTCTCTCTCTCTCTCTCTCTCTCCCACATACACACACACATTCATTTCTTATTCATTTATGTAGCCCCTCCCCCACAACAGAAATGCAAGATCAAGAGGCAACATTGATCAAATACACTCTTCACACATTCTTCCTTATCATTTAAAACCAGGCCAAATCTACATTCTACATCATGACCTCAACCCATCAGCAGAACATCACATGCCGCTAAATCACAATATCATTTGTGCAGGTAACTTAACCCGAGCAGAGAACAGGTAATGT
Source organism: Pleuronectes platessa (assembly GCF_947347685.1). Taxonomy (NCBI): domain Eukaryota; kingdom Metazoa; phylum Chordata; class Actinopteri; order Pleuronectiformes; family Pleuronectidae; genus Pleuronectes; species Pleuronectes platessa. The sequence goes on along the minus strand of NC_070626.1, from coordinate 5,673,652 downwards.
TAACCTCATGGGTGATGGCCACAGTGCTTATTTTCTGTGTCTAAACAACCACCATGAAACGCCTACTAAACCAAGGTAAGCCAGGAAAATAAACAGGGAGTTCTAGCTGCTCGAGGGCCGTTCTCCTGTCCTTCATTGTGGCTCCCCCTGGCCTTTAGGTCCCCCACAACAGTGGATATTTTTCCAAGGTTGACAAGTCTATCCCATCCACACAAGTATCTCAGATGAGCTTTTTTTATCCTTTTCAGACAGGTAAAAGAGTGCTGGTGGCTGGTAATGTGAGAGGGTAGAGTGTGTGCTGTGTAGGTCACCCTCAACAAAATCCAGCTCTCCTGGTGGATTGTGAAACATGTTGTACAGCTGGGAAATGCAGTTTGGTTGCAGAAAGGAGAAAACAACGTGTGATACAGCCCTAGAAGAAAGCTTAGGCAAATTGTTGCGTCATGCTATAGCTGACTGCCAATAATCTGTAAGTAAAGACATGAGAAAAATGCAGCCGTTTCCTTGTGTCATTCTTGGTACTGGATGAGCCCCTGATCCTCCCTGCCACGATGACAATGTCAATAGTTATAACAAACCCAGCGAACCCATTCCACTCCCAGTTGAGTCAAATCACCGGGTGCTTTACCCCTGGTATCAAATGTAGTTAAATCTGTGGTCCCCGCTCGTCCAAACTAACTATGCCATGAAACTCCACACAAACCATTCTCATACAAATGCTACATCTAGTTTGAGACTGAAGTGAGTTAGTCCTGCTCTGTAAGCTTGGGGCTCACTGCTTCACCGCTGAACTGTCACTGTATTTAATAAAGAAATTTATTGCAAACTTGATATCCTTTGACAGTGAGGGATTAAAAGTTAGTGAGCGGGCTCAGCTGGAAATTATTGTAAATTTTGATATATTGCGAGTACGTGTGATTGTAACTTTTTTGCACTTCTTAGTATTGACACTGCAGATCACGTCAGTTACAAATTTTATATTCAGCATTCTTAGCAATTTCAATGAATATAATTTAGCTACTTCTAATGCATCTGCAGTGAAGGAAAGAAAATCTGAATGTGTGAAAACAAGGATTTCCCTGGAACCAATACATTCTAGGTCCATATCTGGTATCAAAAGTCTGCACGGAGAAATAATTATTTTAAATGCAAACAGATCAAAAACCTTTCAGACATGGAAAACTTCAAAAATGTCAATCAATTCAAAACAAAAAGTCCAAGACAGATCAAAAGTCCCTCAAACGGGCAAAACCATGACATTTAATCCTATCATTTAAAAAAAAGCTGTACATACAGGTTCTTACAGTCTCCAAACATTCATTTCATTATACAATTTATAGAATCGTCAGGTTTGAAGTAAATGACAGATTCATGTGATTACAAATCAATGCGCTTGCAGAATTGAGTAAAATTCAGTTGCTATTGAGGTTGTAACAGTTTATGTGTTTGCTGATAAATGAACGAAAAAGAGGATGAACACAAAGGAGGAGAGAGCTGCACACAGCTGCTCTGTAGACTTGATTTAAGACTCTGAATGTTTAGTGAAGGCAGTTTTCCTCTTTCTGTCTCTGTCCTACATCTGTTCTTCTCTTCTTACTCGAGGACCATCAGCCGTCTTCTTCTCTCAGTCTGCTCCCTCTCTTCCTCCACTCTCCATTTCTCTCTCATTTGCTGCCAGACGAAATGCATGCATGCTCCAATGGTAGAATAGAGACATGAAGAACGAACAGCTGTTTAGGCAGATGGGTGGATGGAGAGGTGTTGAAGAAGAAGCAAGACAGACCAGGATCTTTTTTATAATAAATATGATCATAGATTATTAACAGACCCTCTCTCAAGGTATATTTTTATGTATTTATCCGGGAGGAGTGGTGGTAAATTATAGAAAATGCAGATGCACACATCAAAACACACACACATACATTTGCATGTAATTGCAGTTGTTGAAGTCAAGATCATTTCAGTGTGGCATGAGCAAATTTCACGCATCGATCTCTTGAACCTATAATTAATTATACCTTGAATGACTGATCATCTTAAAAGTGGATAAACAAACTGATTTGTAACAGCATGCAAATACATGAGAGTAACATTGGTACTACAAAAAAGATTGACACTGATTTATCTGCTTTCGCTGTTTTAAAAACTCTGGCAACACAATGGCCTTACCTCTAGGGTGCTTCTCATTGTAATTACTATGTGAGCCCTTGATTCATTTGATGTGGTTGTATTGAATACTACTTTGAAATATATTTTGTCATACCTGGTAAATCATAACAAGCTTGTGTCCTTCAACTGTGTACAATCAAGTTCAACCTGTGAAGGAACTTAACAGACAATATTACACTCGTTGCTGTTCTTTGTTTTTATTTTATTTTACTTGCTTTCACCATATTCATAATTTTCGCTCTGCCAACGCAAACACATTTTTGTGTTAAAACTAGGCCGGATTTATGGCACAAAGGAAGTGCACCTGCCAGCGCACAACCAGCACAGAGTGTGCTTTTGTTTGTGCTGGTAACTATCGGTAGCTGTTTTCAGGAAATGGAAGTAGGGGACTGTGGAGCAGTCGTAGTAACAGTCAGAGAAAATAAGGCCCCATTATCAGAGAATGCTAAGACAGTGATGATGAGGGTGATTGAAAAACGAGGTAAAACAAGATTGAACCTCAGATAGGCATTCACTACATGGAGACCTCTGTGGTCCCACTTGTTCAAGCATTCAACCTGTAACAACCAAATCTGACCCAGAGGAAGTGGATTCTCAAGTGGGTGCAAGTAAAGACACAGCATAGAGCACGCCCTCGTGCACACCCTGAATAACGGAAACACAGAGATGGTAAATATAGTGACAGAGAATAACCCTTCTAACAGTTGGGGGTTATATACTCTGCTTTGGTCATCACATCAAGATCAAGATATCTCCTAGATTTTTTGGTCTTGCTTTGGACAGTAGCCAGGCTGGTAGCATGTTGCTGACACTACTAATCATAGATAGATAGATAGATGGATACTTTATTAATCCCGTGGGAAATTATTGTCTTTTTGATAGTTTAAAAAAAGTGCATGTTTACATATGATGATCTTTCTTAAAACAAGTAAACTTACAATATTATATTACGATTAAGGAGTTGATGAGAATGGAATTTGATTCTATTTGTCATTAGTGTCAATGGGAATACTACTTTTTATTATTGGTTTAGGAGATCATTTCCCCCACAGAGGTGAGAAAGTTTCCATAACTCATACGTTTATGACACTAAATCGTGGGGAACTTTTTTTTTTATTGGATTAAGGAAAAGCATTTGACCATGTTGATTTTGACTTTGTTGAAAATTATGACAGCAAATATACATGTACAGCAGGGCTCCCAGCTCTCCTTTTACGACAAATAAGGAGAATACTCACATGCATATCACATTGGTTATGTGAAAAAAATGGCTCAATGCTGAAGCTTCTTAATTAGGAAAAATTCCATCTGACCATTTAAACACACACTGACCAATATTGCAGCATAATGTCGTCATGCGACCTCAGTTCAACATGATGAACACTGTTCTCTGAGGAGGCTAATGTATGGGGTGGGGTTGGGGCTGTGATACTTTGCACGTCCTTTCAATGAAACCAGAAGTGTAAAACCATTAATGAACAGACAGCATTGGCAGATGAGTGGGAGGATGAGGAGATGGCTGGCTGGTACATCTGCTCATCCACTGTCGGTGTGCTTTCTCCACCCCTCCCTACCTTCCTCTCTCTCTCTCTGACACATTGTTAACATTGGCAAAACTCTGGCATCTGCAGGGTTTTTTGGTATACAAGCTGTATACTGAAAAAAATGCAGATGCCAGATCTTTGTTAGTTTCCTATCTGCGCTATGAACTATAAACAATCTCTTTCACCCTGGCTCGTTTTGATAGCAATATCAAAGGGAGCGTAGTGTGTTTGGTTGCTCAACTACAGAGCCTCAAGCTGATGCCCTCAGGGTGCTTTGTTCCCCGCTTCAGCCAGCGGTTAGATCCTGCAGAAAAGAAGAAACAGCTGGATTTAATGCTAAAATAGACAGAAGCCTGATGATGGATGTAATAAAAAATTTGTAGATAGGGGAATAAATAGTAATTTTTGTTTGTTGTTCTCTGCATGCATGAGGAAACGTGTGCGTTTGTGTGTGTGTTGCTATCCAAAGAGAGAGAGAGACAGATGTTCATGTTCACATTGACAGAATAAGAACAACCACATGTTTATGATTGTCTCTCTCTTTTTCTCTCTCTTTCAGACACGGCGTATGTTCGTGTTTTTATCAGTGACGTGAACGATAACAAACCAGTATTTGCACAGACAACCTATGAAGTTGATGTGGATGAGGATGCTGACATTGGCTTTGCCATCCTCACTGTCAGTGCCAATGATGGGGACGAAGGTAGGTGGCATATATAATGTGTATATGTGTATATAAATGTCCTATAAATACAAATATAATATATATACCACATCGCTCAAGCACATTGCTAAAGTGCTTCTATTTTTCCTCACCCAAGGAACATTTTACTTTTCACTTCAATGCTTTTTTGCGAGCCCCTTTTACTCTGAGGGAAAGAATGGTTTTCTCTATGAAGCAATATGTGAGTGTGAATCAGTCACTGTAGAAGAACACATCTAATATAACCTTTGGATGTAAGGCAAAGAAATAGGCTTTCAAGTGTTGAACTGCACCTTCACCGGATTGGACATCTAAACATTCTTTTTTCAATTTCGTCAAACATTTGTCATTGTTGACAACCTGCACCCCTGGACACGCAGGTTGCAGCTGAAACAGGTCCTTGGAAATGTTTGATGTGACTTGTGTTTTTCGATGTTTTTCTAACCCCATGTCAGTGGTAAAGTGTCAATCTTTTTTAAGTAATAATTTGTAGGTAGCCGGTTGTATTCATTTCAAATGTGTCCTCACTACTTGACTTTTCTTGTCTAGCTGTCTTTAAGAAAGCACTTATTAAGAAAATACATTAGCATTTGAGAACTTCCTCAAATGTAAAGATTTATGTCAGATGTGGTGCATGTGGAGACTCAGCTGTCATCACGTCAGCTCATGATTATTACCCTGAGGAATAACAATGTCATTTTTGGAGCACTGTAGATTTCCCTATCATAGGCAACTAGAAACTGGATAAGACTCCAACCAAATATCTCCATAATTAACAACAACAAAACCATTTGAAATCATTTCAGTTAAATTCTATCTGAAAAGCAACAAATCACAACATACATTATCTCAAGGCATTTTACTTAGTAAAGTCGAAACCTTACAGGATTAAAGAGAAACCCAACAGCTGCCACAGTGAGCAAACTCAAGTATGGAGCCAAAAATCCCCCCCTTCAACAGGCAGAAACCACTGGCCGAACCAGACTGTTGCAGAACCACTCACCAGAACTCGACCGTTCAAAGCGAGCAGGGGGAAATGGAGGAGAGAAAGGAGGTTGGTGAGGGGAGAGCATCGACTGTATAGAGAGAAGAGAGAGGAGGGGGGACCAGATGTAACTCGTATTCAAGCAGAACCTTGGTTGTAGAGATGGTGCCTTGCTCCTGAACCCGAGTGGGTGCTGGTTCCACTGGAGAGGAGCCTGGTAGATGAAAGCAATTCAAATCAATTACTCAATGTTGGTTACTGTAGTGGGCGTAACAGAGTGGTGACATCAAGATAAAGCTGAATGAGGGTCAACATAACATGTTTCCTCTTCAGCAGGGCAGGCTGATGGATCTATATTAAGACATCACACAGAGTTTAGACACATTGTTCAGGTTAGACACATAATAACTAGATTATCGCATAATGATAACATGTTGTGTGGAATTTAAAATAATTTTTTTTGATTATTAAATGTCAAAGTTTTCATTTTATGGATTTTCGGACATGTGGGAGGAGAGTATCTTTTAAATAGAGTTTCTGTTGAAACCCAAATAAAGTTCAATACAACTTTATATGTCCAGGAGGAACTTTTTTTAAAGTGTCAAACTATGCACAAACAACAGACAACAAACAAGCACATCTGCAGACATATCAAATCATTTTAAGATGATATGTTCAAGCATGCTTACAAATGTTAATATATGAACAGTAATAAAAAAGGTTAAACCCCAAGCTAGTCATTAATGAGTCTGACAGATGTCGGCACAAAGCCATATTAGCATATTCATAGACTTGCCAATACTAATTGAGGCAATGGTGTGAAGTTACATCCAAGCCATTTCAAGGCAGTAAAGGTTATTTGAGGGAGCAGAGATTTTGGTTTTTAGGGGTTTCCTCAAAGCCAAGAGAGATGTTTTAAGGTCATGGTTATCTTCCCTTCACCACTTTGAGAAAGTGTCCATCTCAGCTTGTAACTATTCTTCAGAGTTCACAGTGCTATCCACAGTGACTGTGCCATCAGAGTATTTGATGTAGGTTATTTCTGGGGCTGAGCTCCTGCAGTCGTCAGAGAACAGCGTGAGGAGCGCAGGTGAGATTAAAGAACCCTGTGGGGCTCCAGTGGAGACGGTTTGAGTAGAGGCGAGCTGATCATTGATTCTGACCACTTGGTGTCTCCCTGTCAGAAATGAAAGGACCCAGAGGATCACACCTAGGTTGATGTCCATTTCACTCAGCTTTTGTGGTGGTGATGAACTGTGTCAAAGGTGTTTGAGAAGTCCATTCAGGCTTTAAGAGTTGGATAGGCACCTGTGCAAGAGAGCCAATGAAAATAAATCTCATCTTGACATTTAAGATGTATTGATTGACTCACAATGTCAACTCAAGCATTAAGTAACACACGAGAAAACATTCCACATTTACAGTTGCCTTTAGCTGTTTGTAGCCTTTGAATGCAAAGAGAGTTATTTTCTGCCGATCCATTTCATAACTAGTACAGATGAAAAGGCAGAAAAACGTCCTTTTGTTCATCAGTCACGCTCCCGCTGATTTGAGATGCATTTACAAAGAAACATTACAAAGCCAGCCTGTTTAACTGGGGACGCTTGGGCTGCATCCACAATGCCACCTGGAAATCAAAGGTATATAATCGATGTTGAGTGTGAGAAGACGGAGACTAAAACCAGAGAAGCTTGCAATAACTTCCAAGACCCTTAGTTCGTCCTCTCGTGTCGTGTTTGACACAGTTTCAGCCAGACACTCCCCTCCTCTTTTGCGTTTTCGTGTTTTTTTGTTCATATATTGAGTACCAGAGCAAAGTACAGTTCTAGTGATGATCAGATGTTTTGTAAAAATTAAGACGTTTCTCTTATTAAATTAACATGAATGATTTGAATCAAATCTGATTATATTTTAATCAGACATTCCAGCAATTCAACCTTACAGTTGAACATGTGTGTGAAAGATAAACCTCTCACAAATGAGGTGCAGGTGAATGTCCACTGTCCTTTAATAACTGCACCTTTAGTTCAGTCTGAATTGTTGACACTACTTTGTACCTTTCAGTTAGGAAAATGGTTCCTTTCTTCAATGTGATTGTCAGTGTGGGTAGTGTACCCACAGTTCAAACTGACATATGTGCAAACCATTCATATATTTACTGTGTGTTTGTATTAAGCCAATCTTAAATTCTGCCCATGAGTTGGTGAGGATTCGGTTTGAAAGTCAGAGCTGGTCAATATTCTGACTGGAAACGTTTTCTCATGTTCTGTCTAGAGAGGAATCATTAAATATTTCAGCTCACAACACACTCACCTCCTGATTGGCAAAACTAAGTATTGAAGAAGTATTGACACACAAGTGCCTCTCTAAACACAGTGAGTTTTATCACACACACACTTACACACACGCACGCACGCACACACACACACACACACACACACATGCAGGGCTACAGCGGGTGATGTGTCCATTGTGAAGTGGATCGAGTTTTCTTAGAAATACTGATTCAGAAAAAAAATTCTGAGAAGAGGGAGGCGTGTTGTGTATTTGAAGATGAATAGGAGAGGGTAGAGGAAAAGGATAAACTCATCATATTATCCAGCATTTATCAAAGAAGAGTGCAGAGGCCTGCTGTGCAGTTCACATTTCGCTTTTTCTATCCTCAACGGATATACACATGAGATCACAGGAAGGCACTTCTTACGTAGGTGTGTGAGTGTATGTGTAAAGAGCCTGCTTGAGTCCAGAGAAGGTTATTACAGGGTTCGTATGGTCATGGAAAACCTGGAAAATTCATGGACTTTTAAAATGTGTTTTTCCAGGCCTGGAAAGGTCATGGAAAAAATATTCTCCCAAAAGTTTTTTGACTGAGGGTCCGCAGACCCGGGTCTGGGTGAGGGGTTCCGGGAGTGCTACATTTTGTCACTTTTTCGCGTATACACCAAGATTTCACAAAATGTTCAGTCATGGAAATGTGGTTTAAAGTTATTGAAAAGTCATGGAAAAGTCATGGAAAAGTCATGGAAATCCATCGGTCATAATGTGTATGAACCCTGTTATTAGCAGCAACTCTCTAAAATCAAGCACTCAGATTGTTCTTAGTGTGGGCTGCATACAGGTTTAAGTAAGTGGAAGAGCAAAAGCAGTAGATTAGAGATGTGATTTTTATCTTCTGCCAGTAATTTGCATATCGCATAGCAAATATAGCCAACTTATACAGTATTATATAGATATGATGAATGACAGTAACTGATCGGCACCATCTGTGTAATATAATTGCATAAACCTAAAGATAGAAGCATAATTTATGCATAATTTTTTTCTCAGAAACCAAAGATTAGCAAGGCCTGCTTTGGAATTAATATATGTCATAATTTCAGTCAGTCTTCTCATCCATCTTCAAGATATCATCGTGCAGATCACGGGCCCTTAAAGATCTCTACTGAAAATCTGTTCAGTCGTAAAGACTCACTTCCTTTACAATTCAATTTCGTTTTTCTATGTAGAAGGCTTTCCCATGAACAAACAGTTGATAAAGGGCACAGCATTGGGGTCTAAAATACACAGTGGATAACTTATGGGATGCACACATACACTGCTGCATTGCAAACCTTTTGTCCTCATCATACACTCAGTCATTTCAGGACTTTTTCTGTCCACTAGGTGTGCATTGCATCTCACTCAGAAACGGGTATTCCTCTAAAGCAGGGGTGTCCAAACTACGGCCCGCGGGCCATCTGCGGCCCGCCATCCATTTTAAATTGGCCCGCCTAAAAAAAAAAAATTATATATTTTTTTTTAAACTAACAATTTGGTAGCACTTAAATGGCACTTACTTATAGCACTTTGTAGTTTTGCTCTATTTTTGAAGAAATTGTACTTTCTTGATTCTTGTTGTTCTAGGTTTGTACCCTCGGGTAGGGGAGAGCGGGGTAATGTGAGACATTTTTTACATTTGCTCCCCTCTAGGCGAGCTAAAATTATATATCAGTAAAATGAACACATTTCCCATTAATTCAGGATGTTTCTTAGCAATGGAAATGATCAGAATGTCGTCAGGACAAAGGGCAGTTAAAATATGATTGTTTTTTAAAAAGTGGTCTTGTGTCTCAATTTACCCCAGCTTAGGGGTAAAGGGAGACAGACCAGAGAAATCTAGGGGGTAAAGTGAGCCACTTACTTTTTCCACTTTAAAACTACCATAACAACACATGTTGTAATAGGTAAATTAAGCACATTTATGATTATTTTGATACATGTGATCTCTTGCACACCCTAGCTTGCCTGCACATTGTTTCTCTGTCCAATTGGCAGGGACAGGGATATTGTTTTTCTCTGCGTATTCAAATGCCAGTTCACTGGAGCAAGGCCATGGACCTGGTCAGCTAGTTGTTTCAAGTGTTTGGCAAGCTCCTCCTCCATCTCATCTGTGAATATTCTCTTTGCCTCAGCTACTGCTCCACAGGCTACTAATTTTACTTCCCCTTTCTCTTTTTTCTTTATGAATCTTTTGAGGGTTGTCTTATCAATATTTCTATCCCTTCCAGCTTTTCTTAAGCACTTCTTTCCTTGCATGACCTCAGCGGCTGCACTCTCCATCTCTGGGAGGGGTGTTTGGCCCAAGGTTGTCTTCCTGGTGTAGTTTCTTGGCATGATGGCTTTTCTACAATGTTTATGGCATTAAAAATAAAACATATGTAATGTAATATAACACTAGAATATGTTTAAGACTAAACTTAACTTGTGCTACATGTCTCACTTTACCCCAGAGCATTTGTCTCACTTTACCCTACAGCCATCATTTAAAAAAAAAAACATCTCTTAGCAATTCAGGCTAATCTTCAGATAGCATCAATCACATGGTTTTATATGTTCGAAGTTCATCAACATGTATGATAAAAGTTTTTCTACCTGGATCAATTTTTTTGATTAAGTTCAAAGCAAGAAAATTGTACTTTGTGAAAAAACATTCTAACCACAGCACCAGCACCAACTTCTCCTTCATGGCAAGGGTGGAATGGGAGTGGCTTGAAAACATAATGATCACATGACCACAAATGTGTTCTGTTGCCTAGATACAGGGGGTGTCTCACATTACCCCGCTCTCCCCTACCCTTGAATGCACTGATTGTAAATCGCTTTGGATAAAAGCGTCAGCTAAATGAATTGTAATGTAATGGACTATGGCCCACTGTATTGCACTTCTCAGTTTTGACACTAGGTGGCACCCAACTCACCCCTGACCTGCCAGCTGTACCCTCAGAATGCCGCCACGCCCCCCCCGCCCTAAGCGGCGATTGAGGTGCACTGTCAACAGTCCGCTCCAGGGCAGGGGGGCGTGGCGGCGTGAGTGGCCCAGACCTTCAAATTTTTTTCTGTATGTGGCCCTCTGGATGAATAGTTTGGACACCCCTGCTCTAAAGCAACGCTTCTCAAATACCTTTTCATTGTGATGTGTAATGTTAAGGCAAACCTTAAAGCATTGTCTCAATATGTTATTAAGGTTCCATGCTACTATGGCCTTTTTTTTCTCCACCGGACCAGTGATTCCAGTCTGGTGGTAGCTTTTACTCCATCTGACACGAGTTGCTTTGGCAAGCTCTGGTTTCTTTGTCTCTCTGCGTAGACAGCAGGTGGGAGTCGGCCTTTCTGTGTTGCTCTATTTACAGTGACAAATCTTTCTGCTGCTTGTTTTGACACTCTGTATTCCTGATTGCTCTACACCTGGAAAACTCAGACAGCAGGTTGCGTTATTTTGACAACCAGCAACCGTGAGCTGTCAACACCAGTGTACCCAGCATCATTGAATATTCAGTGTAGTGGGATGTTTACTAGTTATTTCTTACAATGGGATCTATCAAAAATTTAAATATAAGGTTGTAAGTATAAATATTACAGCGGTTGCTTATGTGATAAAATGTGAAGGGAAGGTTGGAAGAAATCATTCAAGAGTTGTCTGCATGTGTGTTTTAATGGTAGATGCTATAAATCAGTTGATGAATCAATACAAGTAACTGGAAGTGTTTGCGTTGGCTCTACGGACGCTATTTAAACTTCTCACCTTTGATGCATATGTAAATTACACAACCAAACATGTCAGAAGCATAACAACAGTGTCCACTCCAACTCAGCTGTCTGTCAGTGTCAAATTATTTACATTACTATCAGTATGCAACTATGACACAATCATAGAGTACTTACCTAAAAGTCATGTTTTCCTTTTAAGTTTTCCTTTTCCTATTTGTCAAAGCTAAAAAGTAATTAGGATAAGTCATCACAATGTCCTCTGAAGAGCGTGTGCGTACGTGTGTGTGTGTGTGTGTGTGTGTGTGTGTGTGTGTGTGTGTGTGTGTGTGTGTGTGTGTGTGTGTGTGTGTGTGTACGTGTAGCACTTTAAAAGATAAACAGAGTTTTGAAATTGGCACACTTGAGGAACAACATTAATTTTTTCTCAATTTGTTTGTTTCTTTCAAGGATTGTTTTACTCCCAGTGCTGTTTCTTCTGTCCTTTGGGTCTCAGCAGTTTTCTAAATACTTAAGCGATTGAGACAGCAAGAAAAAAAAACATCAACTAACAGTGAGCGAAAAAAACAAGAGATGCAATTGCATATATCCCTAATGTCTCATTTAAAACGCCAACAGAGAGGCTACAAAACGATCTGGATAAAAGCATTGTCCTCTCTCCTTCCTTGACTTTCATCTTGCTAATAAGCTGTGAATCCCATCTCATCTTCAGAGGTTTCTCTCGTTCATAAAAACATGAGGGATGGTGGATGCAATGGTGATTGAGATGCAGACCTTGCTTTCACCAGTAATTGCATTGAGAGGGAACGTTGTGTTGATCAGTATTTAATAGACTTTATTAAAACTACTTCTCAGAGCAAGTAAAGAGATTATTACGTGAGGAAGGGACACAGCACATGGAAATATAGGGGGGGGGGGGGGGGGGTGTACTTCACAGTAATAGGATTTTAAATTGCTTTGACCAATTGAATATTATTTGTTTAATAATTGATTACTGGATTTCAATTATGTTTTAACACTTTGTAATTGTACAGGCTTTGGTCAAAACAAGTATAGTCTTGTTTTAGTTGATCCTGGACCACATATTACACCATAACAAGTGATAGCTATTTTAAAGTCTTGGTCATGGTTGAACCTATTTTTTATTATCTGTTCAAAGGTCTTGACCTCACTGAAATTGCATTGAATTTATTAAAATGTTTATATCAAAACCACTGGATTGCTTTCTGTTCTCACACCCGTTTTAGTAAGTTTGCTCAGTTATTGCACCATGGCAAAAGGCACTAAAGCTTAATCACCTTTACAAGTTAAAGCTGATACTATTCTATTTAAATTCAAAAGTGAGCTCTGTGCTGCCACTCCTCAACAAGTATGGTAATGAAACTATGGAAAACTAAACTCATGCAAACTGTCAGAAACGTCTGGAAAGGCAGTGTTTACCAGCTTTAGTACACAGGCCATGGCAGGTACCCACTGTGAATGGCTTTCATCACACAATTCCCTCTATGATCCAATTTTCAGCCGTAGCCTTCAAATGTCTGACACAATAAAGATTATGAAATGTCATTGTAATCAGCTTTTGATGGCTAAAAAGCCAGAATTTCTGTACTTTTGAATGGAAATTAATTTTCAGCACCTGCCAGCTGCAGGAGATTTGACATTTTGCTTTGAAATTTTTTATATAGCCCTCATCACCATGTCCTTTCCATGTTTTGCAACCAAATTGCTTCATAATTAAATGTTCTTTAAGTCTTACAAAATGCCAAATGCCACTTACCTGTTGTTTAGACAAATAATAGTTTTGAAACTTCAATTGAATTTCTGTACAAAAGCTGCAGTTGAACTGTCAGGGCTTAATCAGGAATGTCCTAAAAACTTACAGAGGAGCTGTAAGTTGATTTTTGTAACACAACAAAACAACAAAGGTACAACAGTAGCTACACACTTGCTGAAATGTCTGACTGTGCTTTGTATATGTCCTGTCATGATGGTGCTTCTCTAATGCAGTTGTAGTAAACACCAATGTAAGGGCAGAGGTTATCTGTTGTTGAAAGACGTATACCAATCAGATCACACCAAAGACTCCATATCTGCTTCCAACAGCCACAGCAGGTGATAGGGGAGATAGGGATAGACAGGGACTTCCAAATCAGGTGGTATCAGGTTTTCATGAAAGCTCCTGATGGCACCAATAGATAAAATCCTGACTTTTGTCTCCAGCACAGCTTAAACAAAAATTGCTGCACTCTACTTCGCCAAGGTCTAAGCTTCATTTACACTAACTTCCCTTCCTCATTCACCCCCATCTTCTATTGATCTACAGGTGGAAACGCTAAACTGCGCTACCAGATCACCTCTGGGAACACAGGAGGGGTATTTGATGTGGAACCCGAAGTGGGCACTATCTTTATCGCCCAGACTCTAGACTATGAACAAAACAAAAGGTAGGAACACACCCCAGGGAAGAATCCTTTGAACCACCGGTTAAATGCTTGTCAACGGATTTTTATCTCAAATACATGATGTTATATTCCCTGTTGGGTTTTTTTTGCTTTAAAGTTCACTTCTGAGACTTAAAATCATACCAAAGTAGTTTAAGTGATTGAGAACAAATATATAAGTCCATTTTGATATAAGCGTTTGTTTATTGTGTGACTGCTCCTGACAACGCGGACATTTTTGCTCAGGTACAAGCTTCATGTGCTGGCGTCAGATGGGAAGTGGGAAGATTACACCACGGTGACGGTAAACGTGGTCAACAAGAATGACGAGGCGCCAGTGTTTACCGTTAACGAATACTACGGAAGCGTAACAGAGGAGCTGGATGGTTCCCCAGTGTTTGTGTTACAGGTTAGTCCAGTTATTGTTCAGCTGTACATTAGATCTTTGGAGTTTTTATTAACTTGCAATTGACCATTTCCTAAAGTTTAACCCATCAGCCCAACATAACAAAATTCAAATTAAATCTAAACATGCTTTTAGGACAATCTGCATTTCAAGTGTCTTAATTTTTATATTTTCTAGTGTACTTGGATCATCATTTGTGAAGCTGTTTCACAAGATATAACTTTCGCCGTAGTCTGCTGCACTATATTGTGAATGAATTAACTATATCCACCAACTAAATCATAGTGCTCATCTAAATTTGTTGACTAGCTGTTCAGGCGGTGACCTGAAGCTGATCTACAGTGCCTTGCATAAGTATTCACCCCCCTTGGACTTTTTCCCATTATGTACTGTTACTAACTGGAATTCAAATAGACTTAAATAAACTTTTTCCCGTTTGATCAACAAAACATGCATAGTACTTTGGAGGTGCAAAATAAATTTTATTGTGATACAAACAATAATGAGAACAAAAAAGTTGACATCTGTTGGGTGCATAAGTATTCACCCCCCTGTGTCAATACTTGGTAGAACCCCCTTTCGCTGCAATTACAGCTGCAAGTCTTTTGGGGTATGTCTCTACCAGCTTTGCACATCTAGAGATGGAAAGGTTTGTCCATTCTTCTTGGCAAAAAAGATGAAGCTCAGTCAGATTGGATGGAGACCGTTTGTGAACCGCAATCTTCAAGTCTTGCCATAGATTCTCTATTGGATTGAGGTCTGGGCTTTGACTGGGCCATTTTAAGACATTCACATTCTTTAATCCAAACCATTCCTTTGTAGCTCTGGCTGTATGTTTAGGGTCATTGTCCTGCTGGAAGATGAACCTCCGCCCCAGTCTCAAGTCTTTTGCACACTGCATCAGATTTTCTTCAAGGATTTCCCTGTATTTGGCTCCATCCATCTTTCCCTCTATTCTGACCAGTTTCCCTGTACCTGCTGAAGAGAAGCATCTCCACAGCATGATGCTACCACCACCATGTTTCACTGTTGGGATGGTGTGCTCAGGGTGATGGGCAGTGTTGGGTTTTCGCCACACATAGCGTTTTGCATTGTGGCCAAAAAGTTCAATTTTGGTCTGATCTGACCAGAGCACCTTCTTCCACATGTTTGCTGTGTCTCCCACATGGCTTCTGGCAAACTCCAAACGGGATTTTTTATGGATCCCTTTCAACAATGGCTTTCTTCTTGCCACTCTTCCATAAAGGCCAGATTTGTGGAGTAGACGACTAATAGTTGTCCTGTGGACAGATTCTCCCACCTCAGCTGTGGATCTCTGCAACTCCTCCAGAGTAACCATGGGCCTCCTGGTTGCTTCTCTGATTAATTTTCTCCTTGTCCGACTCTTCAGTTTGGGTGGACGGCCTCCTCTTGGTAGGTTTGCGGTTGTGCCATATTCTTTCCATTTTCTTATGATGGATTTTATGGTGCTCAGAGAGATGTTCAAAGCTCTGGATATTTTTTTATAACCTAACCCTGCTTCATATTTCTCCACAACTTTATCCCTGACCTGTTTGGTGAGCTCCTTGGTCTTCATGATGCTGTTTGTTCAGTAATGATCTCCAACAAACTCTGAGTCCGTCACAGAACAGGTGTATTTATACTGAGATTAAATTGCAGACAGGTGGACCCTATTTACTAATTATGTGACTTGCAAATGTGACTTGTGAATGCAATTGGTCGCACCAGATCTTTGTTAGGGGTTTCACAGTAAAGGGGGTGAATACATATGCACTCAACACTTTTCAGATTTTTATTTGTAAATAATTGTGAAATCCATGTAATATTTCCCCCCACTTCCAAATGATGCACTATTTTGTGTTGGTCCATTACATAAACTCACGATGAAATAAATTTTAATCTGTGGTTATACCATGACAAAATGTAGAAAAGTCCAAAGGGGGTGAATACTTATGCAAGGCACTGTATACCCTATTGCTAGAATAGATTCCGTTGCGACTGAGGTTTGTTTTTGCCAGAAATCCGTGTACAATTTTAAGTGTGCATTTTGTTGAATGTGTCTTAATTAGAGAGGAAAAACACTTCAAACTGTAAAGGCTTTATTGAGTTGTAGTTGTATGATTAATGACTTCATGTGTTCTTGCCTTTAGTCAGCATCCTCTCTTTCAAACACTGAGCTTCTTTAAAAGGCTGCAGAAATGTAATCGAGTGTGAGTTCACCATTATTTAGCCCTTTCCTTTTTTCTGTTTGCATTTCATTTTAAACATTGATTTTAGGCTCTACCCGGCAATTACTGTGCAGCCATGGCCAGATATGGCCTATTTCTAGATCATTTGGGCGCTGACCCTGAAGCTGTATCTTCTATAAATTATCATTCTGATAAATAAAACATTTAAATTTGTGTAAATTGTCACACTTGCTCAGCCCCGCTCTAGCTCAATAACACATATTTGTCTCACCATCATTAAGCCGTTCTATGGGACTGAATACACTTTGGTGATTCATTGTAAGCCCGGTGCTCTCCTCCCTCCCTTCACATGTAAGAGCACACTTCTTCCCCCTTTAAAGGAACACAGTTAATTTTGGCTCTACATCACACTGCAATTACCGTGCCAAATTGAAACATCTTGCTCAGGGTGTAATTGCTGCTTATGTTCAGGGGATGAGTGAGAAGTGGTAGACAGAAGAAGAGAGGCAGAGGAGGTGTGGGCCGGGGCACAGCAGGTTGGATCTTTGCCAGATTTACCTACTGGGGGTTTTATAACTGCACAGAGCAGTTGTGAAGTGTGTCCAGTTGAGACATCATGCCAAGTCAGCAGCGATTCAATTATTAAATAGTGTTGAAAAAATGCCAGTGATTACACTCTCATCTCCCTCTCTCTGTCTCACTGCGCCTCTGATGTTGTAGGTAACGGCGTCTGACCCAGATAAGGATGCCGACCCAGAGGCCCTGCGTTACTCTCTCCACGGCCAGGGTGCAGAGAGCGAATTCATAATTGATGAGGTCACAGGCAAAATCTACGCCCAGAGGACTCTGGACCGCGAGGAGCGCGCTGTGTGGCGATTTGTCGTCCTGGCCACCGATGAAGGTGGCGAAGGGCTGACAGGCTTCACTGATGTCATCATTAACGTTTGGGATATCAATGACAATGCGCCTGTCTTCACCTGCGCCCCCAGCTGCCAAGGAGATGTGGCAGAGAACTCGGTAGTAGGGACGTCTGTGATGGAAATGACAGCCACCGACCTGGACGACTCCGCTGTGGGACAGAATGCCGTGCTCTCTTACAGGATTGTGGGTAGTCTAGATGGCACTAACGTTGAGGAGGGAGGAGGAGTGCCAACTTTCTCAGAAATGTTTACCATAAACCCCACCACAGGAACAATCACTGTCGCCTTGGGTGGTCTGGACAGAGAGCAGGTTGAGTCCTACCTCCTGATCGTGGAGGCCAGAGATGGTGGAGGGATGACTGGTACCGGAACTGCTACTATTCAGATCAATGATGTGAACGACCATGCTCCAAGGTTCACGGATCACTCCTGCTTAGCACGGATCTCAGAGAATTCAGACCCCAATGCAGAGGTGGGTAGAAGCCTTACTGTTGAGGCACCACTTTATTGGGTTATACTAAAGACACTCTTTTGTGTCCTGCCTATTAAATGACCTGTACAAATGTAAATTTACCATTTGGTGGATAGAGATAAAGTTCAGAGCTCAGTATCTCCGACAAAGACTGCACACAAGAGAGGATGGAACCGAGGGAGAATTCAGCAGCCTGCCTCAAACCTAAGCTTACTGGTATAAACAGGTGTAGAAGCTCATATTTAGAGCATAGTGTCTTTGATTTTGAGGGTAGTTCATAGTTTGAGATTATTTGACTCCATTTAAAAGAATATCAAGAAAAAATACAAAGGCTACTGCTGTATTTGAAAAACCAGTAAAGGCATATTTTCCATAGAGAAGCATGAGGCATATGTCCTGTCCTGACCTTGAAGAACATTTGCACATTTCTTTGGTATCTCTTGCTCAGTATAGTACACTAAAACTTCCTATTTTAGTCCATGTAAGATATAGGCTCCCTCCCAACAGCAGAGGACACTACCTGCTCAGGACATAGTGGTAGCACGCCCAAGTGAACTAATTACTGGGGTAAAAATCCATCATTCAACATCTGTCAAGCTGCAGTGACCTAGATATGTTGATGAAAAATATGGGCTTGTTTCACAAAGATAGAGTTTGACCACTTAATTATTTACACTTACTTATTGCTACTTAACCAATGTAGCGTATATATCAGCGTTCAATGTTCAGCATGACACTGTCCAAGAGCCATCTCTGCTTCTACTTCTGTCACATCCGAGCTTTTAAAACAAGTTGCATTGAATATAAGCCCCAGCCTTTTTCTTTTCACTTTTTAATAGAGTTACACCATATGACTCTTTAAAGCCCCATTCAAATTATATAATTGTTCAATATAGAGCAGAATATTGACATAATATCAGTTGTCGAAAAAAACAGAAACACATTGCGTGTTGCTACTTCCGTCAAAAACATTTAGCCAACTTGCCAGAAGCCACCATCCCCAATGGGATAGAACCTTCAAACTTTGTTCACATGATCTTCCTGTTTGTTCTTAGGTATTGGACCTTGCTGCAGAGGACATAGATACTGGAGAGAATGCCCAGCTCACTTTCAGTGTTGTGTCTGGAGACCAAGAGCAGAAGTTCTACATGGTCAGTCACAAGCAGGAGCAGCGTGGCACCCTGCGCCTGAAGAAACGACTGGACTATGAACGCCACAGCGAGCAGAGGTTCAACCTCACCCTGAAGGTACAGGACATGGAAGCAATTCCAAATAGACATGCTTGCATTATTGAAGATTATTCTCAGTCAGCTTCAGTGTTTTTGGACACACTCACATACAGCATTTTCCTGGAAAGTTTTTTGTGAATTATTGTAACTGACAGAAAAAGAAAACAGCAGAGGTTTTGAGAATTTTCCTAAATTCGTGATCATAGAGTTTTTTTTCTTTACTCACCAACTTTTAAATCAGCTTGTCATGCCTTCCATCTGAAACTAGGACAAATAATTTCAAGGTGAAGAGACCTCTGTGAAGCCATTCAAACACCTGGTATCTTATATCAGTTGCAGACAGAACCTTTAAAGCTTTTCAAGGCAACCTTTGAATATTAGCTGTAGCTGTATTCTTAATATCATAATTTATCCTAAAGGTCCAGTGTGTGAGATTTAGGTGAATGAGATCTATTGACAGTAAATTAAAATAAAGAAATTCTAGTGATGTTTTTCGAGTGCGCTTCATCTAAATTATACAAATTGTTGTTGTATTAACTCTAGAATGGGCCACTTTAACTCCAACTTGAACTCAATAACATTTCTGTCCAATCACAGTTACTGCAGTGTATGTTGGCCATCGTTAGCCAATTAGCTGAGCTGCAGTGTTTCCAATGTACTTTACACGTAGTCTTGATCTTGTCTATACAACACTTGATTACAATTTGAGACCTATTGTGGTTGATGTTTCAGGTGGAAGACCTGGACTTTTCCAGCCTTCTTCACTGTGTGGTGGAGGTAGAGGACTACAATGACCATGCTCCTGTCTTCATTCCACACTTTCTTTCTCTCGCCCCGCTACCTGAGGACATCTCCGTGGGAACTAGTGTAGCCCGTTTGGTTGCCAGTGACTCTGATTCAGGCCAGAACCGTGACATCACCTACAGCCTATCAGAGGACTCAGATCCTGAGGGACTGTTCACCATTGATCAGTCGGGTGTGCTCTCTGTGGCCCAGCCTCTGGATCGGGAGAGTGTACCCCAGCATCACTTGATTGTCATAGCAACCGATCATGGGGTTCCACGTTTATCAGGCAGTGCAACAGTACAGCTGCCTCTGTTGGATGTGAATGATAATGGACCGGAGTTTGAGGCAGCATACTCCCCAATGGTATTTGAGAATGTGGCGGGACCACAGGTAAGCTCTACTGGGTTTGAGCTCATGTAACATGTGCCATACTGATTTGATGCAATGAGTTACTAAAAAGGAAAGAAGTGAGGAAGGAGCTAAGGATAATCTTTGTTCACTGGTGGTTCAGATGAAAAAAATCCAACCTGAGTAAGCCCTAATGCCTTATGCTCTCCCTCCTTGTTTAGGTTGTGAGAATGAACCAAACATCGACCCTCCTGCGAGCTGTGGACCAGGACTCTCCAGCGAATGGCCCCCCCTTTCACTTCTCCATCCCCCCTGAGTATCGCCACAACAATGACTTCTACCTCCAAGACAACCTGAATGGCACTGCCACACTAACTGCTCTGCGGATGTTTGACCGTGAACGCCAGAAAGAATTTCTCATTCCTATTATAATGAGTGACAGCGGCCGTCCAGCCAAAACTGTGACCACCACCCTGACAGTGACTATCGGAGACCAGAATGATCATGCGCATGTGGCAGGGGAGAAACAGATTTTCATCAACAGTCACCGAGGTGAGAAGGTCGTCTACATCTCCGGGATGTATCCAACTGATATTTTACATTTTCAAGCACAGTTAGATTTTTGCTATCAAGGGTAATTTTCTCCGTAGGTGAAACATCATACTGGCAGCGATTTACAGTAATTCCTAATCAGTGTGCAGTGATTTCAACTGACACACACGGAGGTATACACACACACTAACATTTTTATTGTGTTATTCACCTCTGTCTCAACCCACCCATCATCACCACATTAGTATTGTCTGCGTGATCGGTGTTCAGTCACAAGGACTCCCATAGTGCTATGCTAAGGGTCACACTGTGGCTCAGCTTGATGCAGTTAAACACTGCTAAATTATCTTCTATTTTTCTGTTTAGTTTTCAAATTTGGTACAGGATACCGAACAGACCACATAAAGGAGTATCACAGGCTAGAATACAGTGAATCTCATAATTTTTTTGCGGACTGTATTGGATTCTAAACACACAATTTTGTCTGTAAAGGTGTTATAATGTTATTAATCATCTACTTTACAAGATGGACAAGTATTTGCATCCTCTCTCACCAAATAAAACTTACGGTAATTGCAGTGTGATGTAGAGCTTTTACTTGTATGCTGTTTGTCACAATATGTGGTGCGGAAAAATAGTAGCATCATCATTTCCATTGCTGTGTAACTTTTTACCTCCAAAGTTTCTGGCAAAGGCAAACCACAGGTTAAAACTCAGCATGTCATGGTCTGCCTTTAAATTGTGAAGGGTACCCTCAGAGTAATTCCCACATGGCTCAGAGTGTGAGGAGCTGCAGGGAAAGAACAGCAGTTCCTTCCACATGATTATAATCATTGTGCATTCAAACAGCGTTTCTGTTATGCATTTCCCTCTCCCTGTGCCAATCACCTGCAATGTCACTTCTTAGTTCAGCTGAAAGGGAATGGCAAATCAGCCTCAAATCTCCATAGTTCGTTTCAAACACATGGACACATAGGCAACGCATGCAGAAAGGCAACACATATTCTCTCACAAACGTTTTACTGAAGAAATGGAGGCCAGTGTAGACTAACACGTTTTCTCTTAAACCTCTCCAGCGTGTTCAGTGTCAATCACATACCGACTGAATTCAAATGCTTTTGGCCATTTAACCTGGTAATCTCATTAACTGATGTGTCTTCTGTCATAAGGCCGTATGCCAACCACAGTGCTTGGTAAGGTCTACTCTCCTGACCCGGATGACTGGGACAACAAGACCTACGTCTTTGAAGGACATGTGCCAAGGTAAAAGATGTCATGTGATAACTGGTTTGCTCTTTAGTAGTGAATTTAAAGGGTTTCACCTTTGGATTGTATATGTGAACAGGTAATTTTTCAGTTGTTTGTCTGAGAGTGTTTCTGTTTTGTGTAGAAGCTTTTCATTTGAGTTGTTATTTCACCAAAGTCCTAGAATGGGTTTGGTTTAATACATGTATATTCATGGTAATTCAGAATAATGTCCCTGACGGCGCCTCATAAAATTGTGTGACTCTCCATGAACCATTAAAATTGGGTACTTCACATTTAAGACCTATGACACAAGAAAAAGAAAACTGCCCTATGGATCATTTGTAAATGAAAATGCAACATTTCTTTCCGACTTAAACAGTCATCTAGGCCATCTGCACATACAGATGGAATGAAACTGTCCTAAATGCCAACATTTCTTCTTCTTTGTCTGCATTCTCAAACCATAACTGTTTCATAAACAAATTCAAGGGAGCAATTGAATGCAGGAGATGTCTGATAGTTGAATATAGTTAATACATATAGATCATAAGCCTGGACATGTATTTCTGTAAAAGCAATTGCAACATTGTAGAAGTTTATCGTACTCTTGTATTTTGCTCTTATGAAAGCTCATACTTTATACTTTATCTCAGATCTATTCAGGTTCTTTTCAAATTTGGTACAAACTATTAGTTTGACTTCAGAATAAATAGATCATATTTGTAGACAGTGATGTACAGTATATTGTAACATAATGAGCTCCAAACCTTCACCAGGTTCCAATGGAAAAGGGCTAAAGGATGAGCTGATTAGAGCTTGGGGGGGAGGTCAAAGGTCTGTCCCTCGATGACAGCTAATATACCTGTAAAATTAGGGATGAGCATGAGCTACCTTCTATACAACCAACCTCAATACGCTTTGCTTTCATACCAGGAGCCATCTTGTATTCTCCAGAAAATATGGGGCATATTGTGTCATGTGACAAAACCTCTAAGGTTGGCCTGATTTTCCTGTTTTTTTAACACAGCCAATAATCAAACTTCACAGACTAAATTTTAAGTGTTTTGATGCTAGATTATTCCACTGTTTGAGTTTGCTCGTTATTTTTATTATAAACATCGCTTATATATCAACACTTATTTCACTTAATATTGTTGTATTCATTTTGATGATTGCTTGCCTATTTTTTTGTAACTGTTCAACCAACTTCGCCTCCCAGATTTATGGGTTAAGCTGCTGCAGTAGAGTTTCGTTCCAATATTTATTCAACAGCGTGCTCTGTCATTTCATAACATTACTTCTTCATAACACACAGCATCCCTCACAGACAGTTGTGTATCACATTCACGAACCTGGATCATATTTAATTTGATTGGTTCTATTGCTTTCTTCAAATTAATTGGTAAAGTCATGTTTGACACATGGGAGCCTTGCGGTTTATTGCTTACCTATAGGTGGTTTTCCACTTGGCAGCTCACCAGGTTGCAGAGTTCTCTTTCACTGTATTCACAGGCAGCGCAATCTGCTCTGCCACCGGGTCAATCTACATTAATGCATTCATGAGAACAAACGAGGGGACATTCTATGTAATCAGTCCAATATGAGACATTTCTAAGAAGTGATGTTCTCTGTAGGAACGGTATGGTAGATATAGAACATTCATGTTACATAATTTATGTTCAGCACAGTCCAACCAACTCAAAGAAATCAGGAGCAGAGAGGTGGATCTTAATCTTAGGTAAAACTAATGGAATAATATGTGTCGTACATTGTAAGGAATTTCTTAGCCTTTATGCATGTCTGACCTCACCAGCTGTGGTTTTTAAAAGTGTCATTACTCACAGAAGCTACTTTATAACATGATATTCTACATTTCCTATTCATAAACACTAGAAGATAGATAGTTTGTCTGTCAATGGTTTTAACATAATTTCGTGTAATTAACTCTTGAGAGCCAAGCGTATTGTCATAGATGTGTTAAAAATATATCTTAAATAGCGCCAATAAAGAAAAACTAAATATAGTTCAATTATCCTCTGAAACCATAAACCAGTAGTCTGGCTTTTTTGAGGGCCAGTGCCCCACAAATCCAAAATTACATACAAATCAAGCCTTACCGTGTTAATATATAAGACGGTTAGCCTTGAATAATATTATTAATCTGTTATTCTTCTTTAAATTTTTTTATAAATACAGGTTTCATTGTATTATACTGCTATGGTCAAAAGCGTTTAAGGTCAAAAAATGTATTTGATTTACCTAGAAATATGAAAAATAATTGTCATTAATTTCCCAATGAAAAAATAATCCATGGCAATATAATTGATATTTGAATGTTAGACAAATGAGAGTACACAGCCTTTCAGAAATGCCAAACAAAAAGCATTATTTTGAAACTTTATCTTAAACAAGAGGAAAACAAGAGCATTCCAAATAAAAGTATTCAATGAGAGAGCAACAAAGTCTAATGTGAAATCAAGAAGTATTGCCCTCAGAATTAAGGAGCATGCTCTTGAATCAGGAAAGGAGAGAAACGTCTTTTTAATCAGCCTGATAATCTATATTGTGTTCTTCAATTCTCTTCCATCTGTTTACCATCCTCCTTTACTCCAGTACCAAGCCATTCTGTCATTTGTTTTGTCTGTTGTTTTACTCTTCCGGCTGATAATTAATATCCTTATTTTTTCTCTTTCGGTCTTCATAGTTCCTTTTTTTTTGTTTTTCAAAGGCTGTCCTTGAGGGTTCTCAATGCTAAAAGTCTTAATTTGGATATATATTTATTTAATTACACACACGTCCCAGAAACACATACAGTGACACTGCAGCACCACAACACCTTGTCCTTCATCTTCCAAACTGAGCTAAATTCACAATGACACATTTTTGTTCTGTCTCTATCAAAGTCGAGGTTCAGCCCCGTGGAGGACTGGGTGTAATATACAGCATTAACATCTCATGACGTCTCTCTCTCTCTCTGAAGGTTTTCAAACCTACGCTGAGCTCAGAGTACATTGCCTAATGCCTACTGTCATGGCTTCTCACAAAATGGATCCTGTCATAGTTTGTTCTGGTCTGCTTTATATATTTTCATTTCACTGAATCAAATCAAGCTTTGGTTCAGTGTAAGTGTGCACTTCAGCTGCTCAATTCTGGGCCCTTCGGATCAAGAGGTTGTATTGTAGGCGGTTGTAACTACCACATTGCACAGTGAGGATTGAGCATTTGTATTTCGACTTCATATATTTTTTTATCAAGCAGAATAGTTCCATGTATCCTACATTTACTGGAGTAGAAGTGGCCAGTAATGTAAGTAGTTGACATAAATGACAATAAAACTTGTTTTAGTAGATTGCAAAGTATTAAATGAACAAATATTGGTAGTCTTACTAGACATGCAAAATAGTCTTTTAGTGATGGAACCTGGACTAAAGTGCTAGACCTCTAAGGCATAATCTACACACCATAACATGTGCTGTAAAATGTGTTAATGTGGCCCTTGTGTCTCCAAGTGGTTTATTATTTGATTTGCCAGGGTTCTTGGATTTCCTCTCTAATTAAACTTGAATGAGCTCATTTAATGTACAAGGGGAGCATGTAGACAAGAACCAAGTGAAATTGCTTCCTCACATGTCTTTGTGCCTATTAGTCGGTCTCGTTTTTCCCCTTGCCTCTCTCAGCCTAATGTATTGTCTCTGCTCACTTGCTGTTATTGTCCCAGAGGGGAATTGGTTAACAGCAGAAAAACAGAGTAAACACTAAGACACAGAGTGAAATGCAGAGTCAAACACATGGCCGAGGGGGATGAAAACATATTTCCACTGTTCTATCTAAATCCGTCTGGCAAAAGGACAGGAAAGGCTATGGAGCCTTTATATCGTCCAACCCACAGACATTGCATTTGTTATACATAGCTTGAACAATATGATGTTTAGGACATTTGATAATTGCATTTTGTTTAAATGATACATATTTAAGTATAAAGGTAAGAACATTATACATCACGTTCTCCAGAAATCCCAGTTCATAAATAATATATTGTCTGTCAGAGCTGTATAATACAATCTACACCATGGATTGGTAGGTAGGGACATTGGGACTATTTATTGGAAGGAGTTGCTGCACATATAAATGTCATTTGGAGCCTGCACAGTAGTAATCTTGGTTCGTGCCACACGAGCGCTCAACCAAACATTAGTCAGTCTCAGTTGTCAATAATGATATTTCACCCCATTTTAATAGCATCATTTAACTATTTAAAAAACAACCTTACCAAATTAATTTAACGTGTAGCCTTAACTTGAATTACGGGTACACGTAGCAGCCGCACATAGCATGGCCTATGGATGACAAAAGTCTCTAACTGAAAGGAGCAAACCAAAGTGCATAAAGTCTAGTTAACGATGGCCCTATACAATTTCACCACCACCGCCTACTGAGTGTTTCTTCCCACTTAGATGGTTACCATGCCACAATGTGACGGTCAAACCACTGAAAGTACTGGTCTCTCCAGACTTACTGACACACGGATAATGGCCTAATGACAAATCACTACAATACGAGGGGTCAGCCCTGTAGATTCAGCAGCTTGTCCCTCTCCGGCTCCAAACCATTAGAAAACAGTTCAGGCTGTACCTTTGCACTGTTCTCTTGGATCCTGGTCTTGGTGGGATCGCTGTAGTCAGGAGTAACTTCCCTGATGGCAACCGCCAGAAGCCTTGAGTCCTGCTTGGTCTTTGTGAATGCTTGGGAAAAGTTTCTATTGAAATCAATGCTTAACAGGGGATGCAGTTGGCTGTCTGAACATGTCCATTCATTTTGTTGATTCATGAGGGTGAGAGGTTTAATTTACTCATCCTCTAGAAGGCTCAGTTTATGTGAATTAGAAGAAAGGCATTAAACCTATTGTCATCTAAATACACCTATTTTTTGACTGATGCGGTTGTCTTTGTGTTTGTTTTTTCCTTCAGTTACTTTATCCTGAACAAGCGAACAGGTTTCCTGATCATCAAGGAGAATGCCCCACCCGGCACCTATCAGTTCCAGGTCCGCGTGTCCGATGGAATTTGGCCCGATGCTGTCTCCACTGTCACTGTGCATGTGAGGGAGCTGCGAGACGAGGCCATCTACAACTCGGGGTCCCTCCGATTGGCAGGTAAGGCTGACCCACAAACCTACGCAGACACACAAACACAAACACCTGTCTCTGTTGAAAAATGTCACATGTGAATGTCTTTCCTATTATCTCTGCGGGTGACTACTGACTCCTGGTTGATGACCTTTCCTGACTCCGGTCATCGCTGTGTCTGGTTTTGGTTTGGCTCTCACAGCTGATGTGTGTATGCCATCTCTCTCTAGTATCGTTGCTCTTTCACAATTGTTAGGTCCCTTGCATTTGTTGAGTGTGATGTCATACACTACTCCAGTTTGTGGATGTTTGCGTGATATCATAAGACTGATGTGTGTAGTTGACATCAGAACCCCCCATCCTAAGACAACAAGCTCAAAATGTTAAGTCGGGAAGTTTGGTCAAATGACCAAACACTTTTTACTGCCTTGAATCCACCGGTCAATGGAGCAGGGGCTTGGCACATTGGGGCAGCGTCAGGAGTAAGCAGATGTTGTACTGAAGAGTACGCTCAATCTAAGGCCACCTTTAACGATCAATCTTTTTGTCAATACTCCACAAGAAGGTCATGAGATTTGGGACGTGACCAAAAGAACACGATAAAGCTTGAGAGCCTTTGCAAATGAGCTGGGCAAAGGCAAAGCCTTGGAAATAGGATAAGGATATATCAGGGAGGAGATGGAAGTTGAGTCACAGCTCCTTTGCTTTGAAAGGAGTCGGTTGACTTGGTTAGGCAATCTGATCAGGATGCCTCCTTGTTGTCTTCCATTACATATTTTGCCAAGTGTGTCCAACTGGTAGGAGGCCCTGGGGAAGACTCGCAACACGCTGGAAGCAGGATATTTAAATCTGGCTGGCAGCACCTTGTAATCCCCAAAGAGGAGCTCAAAAATGTTGATGGTGACATCTGGACTACTTTGCTTGACTTGCTGCCCCTGCGACCCGATCCTTGATAGGCAGGAGAAATGGACTGAAGTCTGATTTAACCACATTTTTCTTTATGTCTGGTTTATTTACAATACTCTAACATTAGCATATTTCCGATGTGTTGAATGGATGCAGTGAAATGCATGTATTGTATCTATGCAGAATGCTACAAAGGACAAAGTCAAAGGTCTGAACATTACACAGGGGTGAAATCAATTAATTGGGCATTGAGCTTTATTCTTAGAAAGATTGACACCCTAAATCTTCCACTCTACTCCCACCTCTGCGAAGAAACTTTAGCTTTGGCCAGTTGTTTACCACTCCTTTGTATCAGCTTAGTTTGGACATTCATGCCAACATGCTTGACCCCCGCTGCTTTTGGCCTTCAAAGCACACTTTATCCAGTTTACAGCTGTGGCACAGCCTCTCAGTCTGCTGTCATTTTGATTAATGTCCAGTGACATTTAGTATTGCAGGAGCAGGTAGGGCCCATAACAATATGGGTTTGTGATTAGATGATAAAAATCTGTTTTGCTTGAAAATTTAAACTGCTCACTGTTGAGCTCAGTGCTGCTGATAAGGGAGTGTTGGAGAGCATGCTCATTATTTGAGTTGTCTCCAGTCCTAGAAAATTAATGATCACTGATTACTGTTTGCTTTGGTTGTGAGCAGTGTTTCAAAGGACTGTCTCAGTTAAAGATGTTTCCTTTGCAACAAAAAAAAAAAAGACCCATTATTAATCGTTCTCCCTTGACTTATTTGCTCTCAGCTGTCGTTCGTGCACTCACAGAAAAGCCTGTTTCCATTACTTATGCTGGCAAAATAATTAGTCGGGAGGTTTTGCTCAACCAGCACATTCTCCGCACATGCTGAGCAACATTCATCATTACCTGATGTACAGCACATCGGCTGTCTCCTCAGAATTAAATTCACTTTAGAGAAATGGGACATGGCTGAAGGATTTTTATGATTTCAGAGATATTGAAATAGAAGCAGAGCGGGAGGCCAGAGGGTGCACTCCAAAGAAGGCTTGGGAATAGAGTGAGAGAAAGAAAGAGAGGATGCAAGGGAAGAGTCGAGCTAAGTATATAAAAGATTTGCTTGTCGTTGTGGAAAAGGGGCTGATGTGAATGAATGTGCACCAAACCAAGGGATGGCACAGCGGAGAACAGCTGGTGCTCCCATTCCAATATTTGTGTAATGACTCACTGCACCAAATGCAGACTAGCAGCTGTCACTTTTCGATGAACAATAGAAATCACCATGAAAGAATTGCTCAGTTAAACAGGTCTCAGTGTTGTTGTTTTTTGCAATTCAGACATGTATTTTCTGTCCATTTAAGTTAGAATGATAAGTTTAGGTCTGTTAACAACTTATGCCTGTGGGGTGCTCACTTCAGTGAGATTTTTTAAATGGCTCCACTGTCTTCAAAAGGTCTGTTTGCTGTGGAGTGTATTGATTTGAACGGCCCTGGTTGTAACAGAGGGACTTAAATTGAGCTGGAGCGCCGGTGTCAGAAAATTGCTGTGAATACTGTGTCAAAATTTCGCTATTAACCCAAAGCTCTGCAATGAGAAAACTCCCAAAAAGTGTAAGTTTGAGGTTACAAAACAAAATGTGATGTCAAGGATTAATGACTTTGAGATCATCCTGTGGTGTGGGCAAGATACCAAAACAGCAGTGTGTGTGTGTGTGTGTGTGTGTGTGTGTGTGTGTGTGTTTGAGGAGGATATGTAACAGAAGCCATTTCCAGGATTTTATTTTTCAATGTGGAGCTTTGGAGTAAACAGTCTCATTGATTCTCAGTCTCGGGGATTATGAAAATATTCTACTTATAGCATTACTTACACCCTCCTTGACATTCTAAATCCCATTTCAAGAACAAATGGGGAATGCAATAAGAGTACACAAAGAAAACACCAGTTACATCTGTCTTCCTGAGATTAGGGCTCAGGACAAGAAGTCCTTGAAATGTCCACATGAACTAGCGTAGAGTGAAATCCACTCAGGGGAAAGGTACAATCAGATGCACATGATGAGTAAATACACTGCATACAGTAGGCTGATGCAGCTTGTTTTACATGATTGAACTCCATCTGCAAGAGTGCCGTGTAGCAGAAGATACAAAGCTGAGACACTACCCATATAATTTTCTGTCTCTCTTCTTACATTTGTCTGCGCTCTGAGAGACGTGTTATAACGGGATCTATAGGCAGAAATAGGAAAAAGTTTAATTTAGTTTTCAAATGCAGGGATTATATCTGAGCATCATGGGACTTTAATGACAAATTGCCAGATTTCAAGCAAGTATCTCCTGCTGAAGACAATGCTGTGGGTGATAAAGATCCATAAAC
Source organism: Pleuronectes platessa (assembly GCF_947347685.1). Lineage (NCBI taxonomy): Eukaryota > Metazoa > Chordata > Actinopteri > Pleuronectiformes > Pleuronectidae > Pleuronectes > Pleuronectes platessa. The sequence continues at coordinate 5,643,230 of NC_070626.1, read as the reverse complement.
TACTCTAAGCAGTAGAGGTTCTGGAGGTGGATTACCTGGGGGGGAAAAGCCAGTCTATTCTACTGGTGTACACAGGCTACAACTACATAGTGGTATTTCAGTTCATTTTGGGCCAGAGATGCTATAGGCTAGGATATCTAGGAGGAAAAGTAAGGAGTGCCTGTATTCTACAAACACATGTTCAAGAACAACATAATCTGGGGATCAGGAATTATTACAAGAAAACAAAAGCCATGCAATGTGTCTGGCAGTAAGGACAACCGGAGAAGGATCTTTATTCATCCAGATATTGTGTCTCTCTGGAGGAAGTGCAAAAGGTTTGCTATGGTGAAAAATCAACTACAGTTTTTGGGGTTCATAACGTGATTCCAATCGCCTGAGCAAGATCACAGTATTTTCATAATACAGTGGAAGTAAACGGTGAAGAACCTTATGAAGAACTCATTTATTCTCACTGCATAGACTGCTTCTGAGTGATTAAAGACACAATATTTAAAGCAAATCTTCTCTGCAGTTATTTACTCCTTTGGTTTTTAATTGAGAGTGCATCTCATCTTGATAGGTTATTTGATTTATACATGTTTTAAGAGATGGCTCAACATGAATAATGTGTATCCCATTTACATACACCTCCCTCACTCTCTCTTCCAGTCTTTGGCTAATCAAAACAGTTTGAAACATTTGTATGAAAAAATAGAAAGAACTCAAAAGACAAATTATTCTTATTTAATGCAGATGTACAAGAATGTTCTATTATTTAATGCCTTACATTAAAGTGGCAGGCATATTCTCAGTTTTAGATAGGGTGGGATGTGGCTAATAACAGGCTTTATCAGACTGGCATTTTCCCTTTGTTGTGTTTTCTACTCTTTTTTGTGGGAAGATTCATTCTAGGACTATTGGTACTTGCTGCTTTGCAAAAGACCCTTAATCTTGAAGGCTCTACAAATCCAGGGAAGCATAAATAGGATACTGTCCTTTTCTGAAATAGGAAATTATTCTATTGCAATATTACAAGAGGCACATTTAACTGAAAAGAAACATAAAAAGCTTATGGACAGATTGGATAGGACACATGTATTTCTCATCATTTAATTGTAAAAGTGGAGATGTGGCAGTACTACTACATACACATTTACATATTTGTATTAATCACCTTGACGCTGACTGAAATGGTTGCAATGGGTTAATTCATGGCTTTTTTTATGGGGAACAAATTACATATAATGCGCATGCGGCTCATGATATTGATGCATCCCTCCTTTAATGACGAAGGGTGATAACTGAAACTGTGTAATGGGAAGAGCCCTGGTTTAATATAACTAAGAAGAATCCCAGACAACAAGACATGAAGGAAATGATGGAAGAGGTTAGTGTAGATGTATGCATCTAAATGTATCCCTATTATAAAGATTGCATGTTTTTTTATAATCTATACAACACATATTCTACAATTTGATTAATTTGTTATGTATGTATAGACGTTTTTGGGGGAAAGCAATAGTGCTAATATCTATATGAAACTATTATAATGGAGATATCTATTATTAATACCAATAAAGCTGTTTTTATTGTCTAGCAAAAACTGAACCTTTGCAATTGCATAAAAAAATGACATTGGTAAAACAGATCAATCAATCTTAATGGAAACAATGAAAGCATATGCATGGGATGATTGCATCGTACTATGCTGCTTGATAAAATAAAGTAATTTAAAGAACAGAAAGACGTGAAATAAAAGATTTGAGTTAAAGCTGCTATATCGGACCCCTATGTGATTCTTTGATTGCTTGATCTGTCTTTAACATATTGAAATAGATGAAATACAAAACATTATCTATTTCTACAGAAAATTTAGAGATATGAATATATAAATAAATCAGGTCACTGCGTGACTAATTAATTAATTATAATAAACCTAGCAAATTATAAATATTTATCTAGCCTGTATGTCCTTTGATCTCACAAATTATTTCAAAGATTGAATTATCTTGGTAAGACATCTTAAATTAGTCGTAATTTAATTTTGCTGATGTGACCACTGACCTGACAATTAGTCTCATAGGGCTTTAAAGAAATATACCTACACTCCACATCAGCTCGACCATATGTATATGTTGTGCTCCTGATATGTTCTGTTTGCTCTTTCAGAAAAATGGTGGTAAACAAAAACTCCATGAAATGTCCACATAAAGCTACCTACAAGCATTTACATTACACAATGAAGCGAGAAGGGCTTTATAGACTGTGCCTGTCAAGGGATTGGTCTTTAACAGGAGATGTGATGCTGGAAGCGTAACCCGAATGATTCTCTGTCTCTTGTTACAGCCTTTTCTGCCCTCTGAGGTATGTGCTTTTAGGAATCAATACACAGAAATAAATGGAAAAAATATATATTTTGTTTTCTACTGCTGGGGTTATGTTTGAGAAACCTTTGACTTTGTTCTCCTGACTTACTGATCTGGGATTTTCAACATAGTGCCTCTACCCAGAGGTACTGCCACTGTGGATGCCCACAAATATACCACGTCCACTTTCAGCACTGGATTTTGACTGTGACCAGTGATTATTTTTCCTTAAGCATCAAAGGGGCTGCCCTCTGTTTGTACACATTAACGCCAGATCCTTAGTGATGAGAAGTTCTACTCACCCTGTGAAGGTTTTCTCTGCTGGAGGTGTGGGGTTTGAATAATTTGGTTATTTGCAGTTTACAATGAACGTGAAAAAAGCATTACATCATCTGAGGACCTGAGAAGATCTGAAGTCTTGACTAGTGTTAGGGTAAATAATAAATAGATGAATAATTTTCTTCTCACTTGTTAATAGTTTCTTTCACCCTTAGCAGCCAATTAAAATCGGCATAATCAGTTGTTGTTTTGCTCGAAGGAGATTACCCTGACCTCGGCCTTCTCATCTGATTCAGGGTCATGATGTAAGAAAGTCAGACATAATTATACAAACAAGTTTTTATAATTTAGTGCAAAAAATGACCCTACTTTTTCCCCTCCCTTTTTCTATTATATGAGCCAAATAGTCATTAGTAGGCATGTTTGGCCTTGGTTCACTTACACTCAACTGAGTGTCATTAGTTTAATTGTTCTGATTAAAAAAAAGCTTTTAAGAAATTACTTAAGATATTTAATATTAATATTTGTGTTTTCTCTACCTTTACATAATCTACAGATTGCTTCTAAAGAAGTAAAAGCAGAGATGTATTTTAAAGGAGATCTTCATGGGAAGTGACAGCAGAAAGAAAAGATATTCTCAGTTGTCCAATATGCACCAACTGCGTTTCAGTCATGCTCAGGAGCACGATAAGTTACACAAAGACCGTGATGGTTATGTCGTGTGTCTCCATAGTTTGCATCAGTCTTGTCATCACTAAACCGCTACACAGGCTGGATAAAGACCCCTTTTTGTTGCTATTTGTTTGAAATCACAAGGCTATAGGCAGGTGCGTGTCTGTGCTGCACCGCTTCGACACCCGACTCTGATGAAGCCTCTGGGAAGGAGAAGGCAGTGGTGAAATGTGAAGTTGGATCACAGCCAGGTGCAAAGGCTGCCACTATGTGTTAGGAGTTACTACCCTCTAACCCCAGCCCCCATCCCTGCTGAAGGTCTCTGTGTCTGCCGGTGTCCTTGTTTCTCGCGCTGGACTGACTGATGGGAGCTGACATTAGCCTCGATCCCTCGCGCTGTATCTACAGAGCCTGCTCTGAGCCCCCTGTCTTGTCTCTTAATGCCAGGACTGTCTCCCTTAACACACTCACAAAACCCATCACCCCGGTCACCCCTTTTATGTAGGAGTAGGTGTGTGTTTGTTCTCGTATTTCTATCTCCGGGAATCATTTTGTTGAATTTGTGACAAAGTGTAGTTTCTGGTAGTCCTTCATCTTATAGGGTACACATGCACGCACTCATGTGGCCACGTGTCATGACTGTACCGAACATGACTGTATTTTTGGGAAATGCATACTTGATTTGAGTAACCGATGTTTCTGAAGCCTGATTTTATTTTAATCTGCAGATTATTATCTAATTAGTCCAATGTAATGCATTGGTTAGACCTTGGAACACATCTAAAGTGCAGCACTACAAGACTGGATACAATGGGTCTCATGCAAAAAACATTCAACATCGAATTTTGAATTTTCAGGTTGGTGCAAACACAATTCAAACACAAGTCCTGTGACGTGTTGTAGGTCATTTCAAAAATTTGAAGCTAAAATTAATGCATAGGATATATAATTGTATTTAAATTCATTAAAACTCTTTCAAATTAAAATATATATGCGTGTGTGGGTCAGTCTCTTGTGAATACCATCAGGCACTTCCCCCTCCGGTGTGTCCCTAAGAGTAGAAAAGAAGGGTAAAATCAGAAAATGTCCTTGCATGAAGCCCAATGTACACAATGACAATGAAATCATGTGCTGCAACCAAAAATGATTTCCCACTCATGGTTTGACACTTGCTCTGCCTCTCTTTCACGGTGTTCTCAGGAATATTTGACATTGGATCATGTTCTCACAGGCTGTGGTTTAAAATCTGCATTCAGTGCGCTTGTAGAACACAGTATAGACTGTCAACACACCAAAGTTAGGCACATCATTACAAACAGCTGAATAAAGGATGAAAAGCTCCCTCCATCTTGCTTTCCTCCCACTGACATTCTTTTCTCTTGACATGTTGAAGAGTATTGGCTGCAACTTAATGAGTGCTGTACAAATTTGCCTGAGTGACTAAACCCAAGTGCAACCTCTCCTTGTGAGGGGACCATGTTTTATACACTATACATCCCTCTGATGTCCCTGTGTGTCGGTAGTAGGAGCAATCTATAAGAGGAATCTGATCTGTCACCTTTTTCATCGTAAATAATATGGCCGTATTTTAAAAGCAACTACAGATCCAAGCGAAAACCATTCATCATTTTTCCCCAGCAGAATGTAATGGCTATTTACTTCCATCATAAAAGTGATGGACGTATAACTCATTATCTAAAAAATTGCGGAAGGGGGTGGCCAATGTCCCCCACTTTGAACAAGACTGTAATATCTCAAATGCTATTGGAAATCCATACGCAGAGGATGAATGTCCGGTTTTGGTGATCTCCTCAATTTTCTTCTTGACTCATCATGAAAGTGTTGAATGTGACAATACAACAATAATTCATGAGCAACTCATTTTCAATGACAAAGTGATTGCTTCTGTATCTGTCATATGATTTTTTAAAAGCAAACTGAAAATACGTTTAGCTTAAGCCTTCTTTTAGTCTGTCTCAGGTGCGGCTTTCATTTAAGATTTAATCTGGCGAAATCAAGTAAAATGTTGAAGCTGATTGCGAAACTTAATGTTTTTTGTGTTTTGGTTGATGCTCTCCTTTAGTTCTCAACACTCTGAGGCTAGTAGACTAGAAAATACCAATGCATCATGCCATACCCGCTATTATGAAGATTATTGTTCCATCGGGGGTTACGCATGACATCTTTCATTTAGATACACAGAATCATCTCTCACTTGTCTCTCCTTCTGATAGCTGCACACACACACACACAATTCAGTTCTCTCTCTTCCTGGGTTATTTCCCTTGGACAAATTTAAACCAACCTCTCCTCTGGAACATCCTTCAAACCTATGGTTCCTTTAGAATTGCTGTTTCAAAAGTTTACTCTTTATGGTTTTTGCTGCTGTCTCTAGTGCTCATCGACTCTTGTCCACCCAGGTCCAAATCTCAGGTCGACTAGGAATGGAGAACAAGTTTGTTATTATTATGGTTGTCCATGTAATACTCAGAGATAGTCTGTGTGTAACATAGAGCTCAACTAAGCACCTGACCAGGAGCCCATGTCTCTATGAGGGTAGAACAGAATCAATCTGCTTAGGATTCCTGTAACCTGAGCAAAGCTTTTAACTTATGGGTCAGCCCTGATGACACATGAGAACTGTTTGGAAACTTGACCTGAAGTTGATCTTAATGGTGTCCTTGTTCATTTAGACCATGAAATGTGGCCCTTTAACATACAGTACATCTCAGACATGCTGGACGTCTGCAGGGAAACAAAACATGTCTTCCCATCTTTCTCTTTATGCCTGCCACAGAGCATGATTAGACACAGCACCACAGATTGTCAAGAGTGTAATTACCTTTAAGTGTCACAGTTAGGAATCGAAATCCCACTGCAAATCACTGTGTTCACCTGCAAGGACACACAGATGGACATGCACACACGCATACTCCGGAAGACAGTACATTCACAAACTAATCTGCCAAACAAAATAATGCATCAGATAAAGTGAGCAACATTCAATCCTCTCCAGTCTCTAGTTCCCTTTTTTTCGCATAGTATTTGGGCTAAATGGATGTGGAAATAATGAGGCCGCTTCTACACAGTGTACAGTTCCAATGATGTGTGTGTGTGTGTGTTTTTCTCAGACATCACAGCGAAGGAGTTCATTGAACTGAGAGGGAAGCAGCGGAGCCGCTACGAGCTGCTGGTGGACTTCCTGTCCGAGATGCTATCTGTTCCACCTGATGATGTCAACATCTTTAGCCTAATAGATGTGAGGGAGCGGATGCTGGATGTTCGCTTTGCTGTGCAGGGCGGCCCGTCCTTCCTTCAGCCTGAGAAAATTCACGGTTATCTGGCTGCCCACAAACAAAAGGTAGGTCGTTGTTTGTGTTCTTTATCTTTTTAGCAAGGTCGACACAGTGAATTGCCATCAACCAGGTTGTTTTGTTGGCTTACCTGTCGATGAAAACATTTGGAAATTGAAAAAAAGCTAGTTCTACCAATGGCGAGGAATATGTGACTTTGTTTGGGTCCAACACAGACACACAACCGAGACACAACATAGTATGCAAACACAACTGCATCATTATTCAAATTATTTTTAAGATGGCGCTGTTTGTCCGATATGTGGATGTCTGCCACACTGTAAATGGTGCAAACAAGAATCTAGTTGCCTGCCTTGCGCATTTCTACTGCCAATCTTTAAATACAGTATAGTCAGTGGCGGCTTGTGAAATATCTTCTTGGTGGGGCTGTGCTGTGCCATACTCAGTTTTTAGTACCCATCCCACTACGATTTAACAAAAATTGAAGAAATACCAGTCCTTAGTGAAATAGTAGGTACTTATTTCATTAAAATAATAAACATGTAAGTCATTTTTACACAGAAATAGATGGCTAACAGTATACTGCATACTGCACAAACTAACTTCAAAAACTAATCTTAGAAAAACGAATTCAAAATAATATAAACAAAATAATAATTCACAGCCGATTGATAAATAATGTTAATTATTATTAGTTGTTGCCCTTGTGCTCAGATAGTAAGTAGAGTCTGCATCATAAGACTACAGACGGAGTCTGGTTACTAGTGTTTACTAAGTACACATTCCTGAAACATATACTATTATCTAATACTATCAAGACTTAATAAAAGGAGGTGCCGTACACGCTGGATATCTTATGAGGTAAACTATACACAGAGAAAATCCACGCAGAATTTGACACAGTCAATCTATCCACCATCATCTTCAACAATATAAATATATATATATACCTCCTCGCAACCTTCAAGGGGATAAGCGGGATAGATGATGTTTGTGTCTAATTCAACATAAAAAAGTGAACAGCTCGCTGCTGGCCTGTTATGATTGGAGACAGCATGTTCGGTTACCACTTAAGAGTGTAACGGACGTACAACAACAAAACAACCTCAAAACATCATTTGTGTGTATTTCTCAACATATTTTTGCTAATTTGTCCTGACAACTTATTTTGTACCACTTTGCTGTGAGAAAAGCAAAACTCCCGACCATAAACAGTGAAATAGATAGAATCAGGTCAATTTCATCATCTCTCATTAAAGTGCAAACAATACATATAGTGACAGATAGGTGAAAAAACATTATAAGCCCTCACACACATCATTATATATTTATTGAATGAGTTAGGCGACCTGCACCTGCATCATTTATGTTATTACTCTTCATTCAGACATTCTCACACACCAACAGAATTGATGTTATTAGACCTAGGGCTGAATGACTGGGAGTAAATCTAAAACAGCATTTTTTATGAATTGAAGCACATTTTCTCCTGTCACTGTAGGGAAAGCACATGTGTGAATAACAAAATTAATAAGTGCTAAATTCCATTGAGTTGCTTCAGTCTTCTGGTATTGTGCATGCTTGCTCACGTTGTCATTGCCTAGTGGGAATAAAAGAGAGGGACTGTTAATGTGTTTAGTAACACTTTGTCTGCTGCAGGTCTGTTGTGATTTGCCTTCCGATTACTCGTTGGATATTACACTCCAGGGACTTACTGCATAACTAGTGTTTACACAAAACATGCATATCTTTCAATACTACTAAAGTCGTACCTATTTTTGCAGGTGTTATAGTCCATTCTCCAAAGGATAAAAATATAGACGTTTTTTATTTGTCCTTTTAATTGTGGAAGTATTTTGAAAGCATATGATTAAAAGTTTTCAATTTGATTAAATTAGAAATTTTGATGGAGTTGCTTCTTTGTGCACATTAACTTTCGCAAATGAGGCCACAGCCCTGTCTCATTATAATATCAAACATCTTTGAGGCATAAGTGCAAAATAATTTGTGTCTGCTCAGAAAAAAAGATTGAAATAGATTGATTTAAAAGTTTCAGTAGTTGAAGCAAAGTTACCACTGACTATTTTTGGCTTATTTTCAAACCAGTCAGTCTTTGAAAGGTCAACTGAAAAAAAGACAAATTGAGCCATTCTTCTTTAATTTCATGTAGTTACTCTCAATGTTAGACAGGTCTCTTTTACTACTGCCATTATGTTTATTGATGCTAAACCTTGACTCCCAATGACAAACTGACCATGCAAAACTTGTATCTGGTGGACGTGTCCTACAGCTTTACTATCTACAGCTCTACATCGTAGCAGCTCGAGCAAGCATTAGTCTTTACCTCACAGGAGGAGCCACTTCACAGCCATGCAATTTTAACTGGGATATTCTGACTACTATTGGCTGTCTCATGGTTACTCTGCCATTATATTTGTTGAGTTAAGGCTTCATAGCTGTACCTGCTAACTACCTGACTCAGCATGCTGTCAGCACCCTCATAGTCATTTCTCAGCAGGAAATAAATCATGGAGTCTATGCTGGCAGTCTTGAATGCTGGCAGAGGTACACATGTAAAGAGGAAGGAAAACAGAGGTAGTGGATTGGTCTGAATCAGATCAAAAGCAGGTTCAAAATGCCCACTCTGCTGTTTTTAACAAGTGCCAGCACTGAGTCTGAGTGATTCCCCCTGTGGGTATGGAAGCATTGTGTGAACAACTCTCCGCGCCAGGAAGCAGCTGTTTATTCCCCAGCAGCTTCTGGTCGAGCTGCTCTCACCTGTCTAAATGAACCACTCTATGCACCGCAGGTGTTAAATCACCTCAGGGTATAATCACACCTGTAGTGCAGTCAGTGTTAATACACTTTCATGTCCTCCATTGCTTTGGCTTATCTCCCACGCACTGGATGCAAAAGGAACCAATGACTCTGAGGTTGAAGGGCTTTTGAGACTGATCGCATCGATACTGGGTGGATTGCAGAGCTCTCTTTTGTATGTGTAGTCCTCTGATTTTAAGACAGCATAGCAACATAATGACCCCAAAACTATAGAAAACATAGATGCCGAGGTTTCTTGACTCGTAAGACCTCAGTCCAAACGGACATGTCTTTTACTCTCCGACGATGAAAGGTTCCTGAAAGAAGAAAGAAGCAAAGCCTATGGCTGTGGTCTGTGGGACATAACCTTTGGATACTTCAATCACACGCTGCCATTATTTGAAAACAAATATTTGAAAAGTTTGGTGACTTCATGTAACTTTATGTCCTTTTATTTTGGTTCCTTTGAAATTGTGATATTCCGTAAATACCGGGCTGTGGTTTGTTCACAGTTGATCTGATAAAAATATAAAAACTCCCAATTAATACCAGTGCACTTTAATACACAGTCAAACAGCAGGACATACTTCTGACACTTCTGTACCTTTTCTCCCACTGTCTTATATAAAGACAGATTATTTCAGTCAGTTTTAATCTTATATTACACGATTCTCAGTCACACTACACATCAGGTCGTTAATCGATTTAATTGAACCTCTACTTCTGCAACATTTGTTGTTGTACCAACCAAGAGCCTGGGAGGAAGAAGCATCCGTCATACAGTTGATACCAACGGTTGCATGCATGTCATTTTGTGGAATTAGGGATAGTATAACTTGAATGATCAGGCCCAGAGGACTGTCACTTGTTCTTCAGAAGATCCAATTCTCAAGAATGAGGACTCAGTGGTTTGAAATATCCTTATGATTTTGTTATTGTAAAATAGTTAAATTTGTTGTATCTATTATCCAGCCTTGTCCAATAGAGCATGAAATTAAAATTGCATCCCCAAATTATGATCTTAGATGGTTTGGTTTCATGATCTGTTCAGCATTGCTCGATATATATCCTTCTTTCTCCTTCCTCTACCTCCACTTTGTGTTAAAGAAGAAACCCGTGATGTAATACAGTGAAGATTATACATAGGAGAGATTAGACAGATGTTATGAGTACCCTCCAGATGAAGTCATAAGCACACACTGTCATGCTACACTTTCATTTTAGACTTTTAATGATTAGAGATTGAAGTTCCGCATAAAAATTTTGCATTTTGTGACAGGAAGTGACAACATGCATGTGATTTCTCAAATCTGGTCGTTTTTGTAGATAACGATGATCTGTGAGGATTACTCAAATCAAGAAAAGAAGCAATGCATAAATGTGAAAAACAATAAATCATGTTTATAATCAATATTCAATTCTTCATATTAACATTTCATTAGCAGCTCTTTTTGTGTTGTTCTCACACTCCTATACAGCTACAGATAGGGAATCAACAGAATCCTTTCCTGATTCAAATGCACCCGAAGCCCCCTACCCTTTCTTCCAAAAGACCATCTCATATTCTCAAAGCCACAGCTTGTAGGCCACCTCTGGTGAACATTTGTGACCACTTCTTGTTGTCAGTGATATTACACTCCATGTATCACCCTCCACCTAAAACCATTTTGGTTATTTAGGACACAGGGAAATTTGGCCTGATTCAGGCTATTGTCCTGAACAGTTATTTCTGGGTCAACCCCGAAAAAAAATAATGTTATTTCTACTTTATTCATAGTCCATGAGTGTGGAACATCCTTTTAAATCCAACCCAATTTGACTCTTACAGAAATGCACAGTGGGGATTATAGCTGTAATAGTGTCTGTTGCTGTAAAAAAAACAAAAACAAAAAAACACCAGAGCCGTGCTCTGTCAAATGAGAGGGGTTTGTCAAATGACATAGTTCGTCCCATATTTAATCGGAAATTGTCTGAGTTAATTCAATTCTACCCATTAGAGCAAGCTTAGCAAAATTTTAGAACATTAAAAAGCACATCATCACCATATAGGAGAAAGTTGGTGAAACTCAAATATTACACTTCATCACACTGACGCACACTGGCCGCTGGCTTCAGTCAGACCTCATTTCACGTTTCAAAAGTCTGAATGGAAGTACGGAACCTGAGTGAGTGCGAATGGAGCTAGAGCGTGAACTCTTTTGTGTGTGTGTGTGTGTGTGTGTGTGTGTGTGTGTGTGTGTGTGTGTGTGTGTGTGTATGTGTTTGTGTGTGTGTGTGTGTGTGAGAGAGAGAGAGAGAGAGCTGGCCCTCTGTCCTCAAAGGGAATGATGATCCAGTCTCTATCCGCATGTGTCTGTTAGTTGAGAAACAGCACAAGTCACACATACAGTGCTCAGTCCAGCTCCCTGTGATCTACCCTTTGCATCTCTCTTTATATCCCTTCCTGATGTCCTGTCTTTTCTTTGTTTCATGAGACCATTGCCAAGGAGAGAAAGGTGAGACGGGGAGGAAAGCATGCAAGCGTAGATGAGCTCTTTTTATTCTAATATGAGCAAAGTGTGGCCACAGAGAGAAGCAGAGAGGAAAGATGTGTAAGCGGAGAGGTAGCCAAGGCTTTCAGGTGTGATTTGTGAGGAGAGGGCCGAGCGTTTCATCTGAATTCAGCCAGGTTCTCTGGAGAAGACATTGATCAGAATGAGATGTGAAGCGTGGCGAGGGAAAGGATGAACGAGCGCTTGAGAAATAGAGCGGGGGGATAGCTGGTGGACGGGGGAGGAAAGGGGCGGAGGCGGCGGGTGGAACAGGTAGGTAGGGGGTGCAGAAGATGGAGGAGCGCTTATTATTAATGTGCTCAATTCTCCAGTAATACTTTAGAAGTAGGAGATTTAAAACAAATCTTTATTCCCTATATCTCTATTACTCCCATCTTAACCTCAATAATGGAACTTATCCCTCTGTGTTTTCAATCCAGCACGCTCCACTTGACTTTTAATGATACCATATTGAATTTCGACTTAGAAAAAATCATTGGTATGGCGCTCAGATACCAATGTTCATCTTGTCATTATATTAATGTGGCACCGAGGGCAGTGCAGAGGACTGTTGAATCTCCTCAGTGCACTGAAACAATAGTCCAAGGGACAATACATCCCTGTGGTTCTGCTTTCTATACACACTCGTCTGCCTCCGAAAGTTTGAGTGTATGCCTTTCCTTGCATTCCCTCAGCTCTACATTCAAACCGAATGGGCCATACGAATTTCCTTTGAGCCATACCAGGGTTAAAAGACTACAATGTGAGATTAAGTGTTTTCTTGGTTATAAAGCAATTTAAAAGTAATATTTCAAGATGAAAATTAAATGAAATGCGTTTTTCTTGAAATTTTGTTTGCTTGAAAAAAGTCTTCATTTAGGAGTCAACAGCATGGTAATACCATAGTAATTTACCTTCACACTGGATACGGTTATTTCAGATAAATATCTCTGTTGGCCACCAGCCATGTGACAGACATAGTAGGGAGATATCCCCAGATATCTTCCTACTATCTCTGTCACTGACCGTGCTCCCTGCGTCCTTGTGTCCACCCCCCTACACTGTCGCGCTTTTCCTCATCTTCGCCCTTCTCCCCCCTCCCCCACTTGTTTTGCTCTTCACTGCCTGACTGTGTCTCGTTGGCTTAATGTCAGAGATTCCAAGGATGCATTATCTCCTGCTGAGAAGATGCCAGCAAGGAGAGACTCTGTTGATGCAAACACACAGGTTTCATTAACACAAGTTCATATTGCAAAGTCATACTCCACCACAGAGTGTTTAGAGTATTAAATTAATGCGATTGTCAGAATCTAGCCATTATAATTAAGTTTGTCATGTTCACCTTTTAATTGACCAGTTACAATTGATCCCAATGCTTTTCATAAGCTATTCATGAATCAACTATTCATTATTAAAAAAAAACAAAGAAACCTATCAATGTGTGTTCAACATGTTCAGTACGTTTTGTCTCCAAAGGTTTGGTAAATACACTGCTTCCGTATTTCCCCTTCATGTTCTGTTAATGTTACAGTGACTCAAACTAAATTAGTATTAAACATTAAAGGGGCCATATTCTGGAAAATAAATTGTCTGGGATTTTACTATCCTTTATACTTGAAGGGGTCAGTAGGGAGCCTCAAAGTATGAAAACAGTCACTCCGCAGACTTTTTCACTCAGTCCGTTCTCTTACTTCCTCCCCCGTATGATGTCACTCGGGATCACACTCGTCTCTCAGCCCCACCAAGCCGGTACCAGTCCAGCCTCTGTACCCCCCCCCCCCCCCCTCCCTGTCCACTCCAGCACCACCCCTTCACACCGAACACGGCACCAAGCAGACTTGTTGCTGAGCTAGCAGCTTGTTAGCTACCACAGGCTAACCACAACAAACAACACTGCAGAAACACTGCAAACATGGAGGGATGCAAGGAAAATTCCTCCATTCCTCCTAAGAACGTTACTGTTTGATACCAGCGGTTACTCTTTATTTCTTCTAACGTACCGTGTGGCTGTGTAACCTAGACGTTACTCGGGACTGAAACTCTGTTGTGAAACTCCGTACTGTAACTCGGGACGTTGCTCCTACATTGACCGACTGTCCAACTAAAACTTGAACAAACATGAGGACGATGTTAAATTACCTTTCAGAAACATCCTGTTGTAACCGACTGTAAATATGTGACTGTTCTTTTATAGCAGTATCCAAACATACCAACGTCACTTTCAGCTGTGTTTACAGCCAGAAATCGTCAAATGCAGCCTGGTCGCGTGTAACTCAAAGGGCAGTCAGCCAATCAGAGGAGGGGCTCAAGAGGCAGGCGAAAACAGACTGTTTTGTCCTTTGCCAGCCCTATCAAATGTACGGACAGGTATAGCTAGGTTTCACTGCAATCTGTCAGAACAGCTTCAACGTCTCTGAACGTCACTGGATGGATGAATCACCAAAAGATATTTCCTCATCGGGTTTTTTGAGGAGTGGAGAGCTCTACTGACTGTGAAGGCCGAGGCTTGTGATACATTCTGGTTTCTCTTCTCGTAAAATGATTGAGTGAGCCCTCGTTACTTGTGGAAGTCATCCTGTTTCTCAAGGTTTTCCTGTCACACGCCTGTTTAACATGGTTATATCTTCTATTATCTGCTAGATTAAATTTGTAAAAAACCATGCCATCTTTGCTGGTTTTCACATTAGCAGTGTTCCTCATGACTTCACAACGTCTGAATAATACACAGCAGACACCAGGGGTCGTATATACACAGTTTGGATTGAATTTCCTGAGAATTCCCCCTCACAGTTAAGATTGGGGAAAGATATAGGTTTTCTCCAAAGCATCTCAGCCCTGAACAACTGTTGGGAGGAGTAGGACTTTTAAGAGGCTTAAGTGATTCTTAATCAATCAATAAAATGTTATTTGTATAGCCCATATTCACAAATCACAATTCGTCTCATAGGACTTTAACATTGGTGTGACAGCCTCTGTCCTTAACCCTCAGAGCCTTAGCGTAGCATTTATTTAGATACTAGACTCAATTGGTTTCAGTCAGTGTGTACACCAACCTACTCATTGTTGTAACCACACACTTGACCTTGTATTATTGTACGGTGTCGGAATTGAACATTTAACAGTATTTCCGCGCAATCCAGTTCTATCAGACCATAAATTAATAACCTTCAATTTTTCAATAACTGAATATATGCCACTAATACAAAACTAATTTTCTAGATGTCTACCTGATATTGCTGTAGCTAAATTTAAGAAAATAATTCCAATTACATTGAAACCCGTATTATCCGTAGATATAAAGAACAAATTCTTTAAAAACCCGAGCTCCATTGAGATCGACCACCTCGTCGATAGCTCTGCAGACTCATTACGATTAACATTAGACTCAATAGCGCCTCCCAACAACAGAGATCTCAGAAACGGCTGAGAATCCTACCAGTTCTTTAGACAGCTTCTCTCTGATCACCTGTGATCAGCTAACCAAAATAATCTTAGGTACTAAACCAACAACCTGTATCTTAGATCACATTCCTACAAAATTACTTCAAGAAATTATACGCCAAATTGATAGTTTGTTACTTAACAAAATCAATTTGTCATTATCATCAGGTTATGTACCACAGTCTTTTAAAATAGCTGTAATCAAACCCCTACTCGAAAAACCCACCCTAGACCCAGAGGTTTTAGCCAATTACAGACCAATATCTAATCTCCCCTTCATGTCTAAAATCTTAGAAAACATTGTAGCCAATCAGCTGTGTGAGTTTCTCCAGGAAAATAATATATATGAAGACTTTCAGTCGGGGTTTAGAGCCAATCACAGTATAGAGCAGTGGTGTTCTCCCAGTGTGTTACAAAGGGTTGCCACAGTCTTGTAGAATTGAATGGCACTGTAAGCAGAGGGAGGAAGTTTTTTAGAGATATACATATATGATAAGTAACAGGCCCTCTTCTTCATTAACCATTCATCATTCCCACTTGTTTCAATTAATTCACAAAAGGCTGCGTATATCCTCACAACATTAAAGTCTAGGGGAAAAAAGAATAGAAGCACTGACTATCAAAAGGAGCATTGATGTCACATGTGGTTAAAATGAGAGTCAGTGATTTTGAATGGAAAAAAGACCACAGCTGGTAGTGGCAAGTGTATGGCTCAAGGGATGCGAGAATCACTCAGCGATATCACCGATCCATAAAACATAACCTGTATTAAAGTTGCAGCCTCTTCAGCACAGGCCATTTCAAGGGAAACAAGTGGAGTAGATGTGAAGTGCACGGTTAGTGAACACAATCCAGTCACACTGAATGAGGTCCAATCAGTCCAGAACATTGAGCATCAAGTGACCTCCGCTTCGGTTCAACACTTACACATTGTGTTTGTGTGCGTGTGTGTGTGTGTTTGTGTGTGAACCTGTGGGTCTATGCATGCATGCAATCCCCGAGGCATGCCTCCTCAGCTTGAGTACAAGACTGTGTTTTTAAAGTCAGTGGAAAGCTACCTGACCAGTGTCACTCTTACCAGCACAACCAGATGCAAGCACACCCACATACACACACGCAACCCCCCCCCCCCCCCCCCCCCCCACACCCACACACACACACACACACACACACACACACACATTCACATTCGGCACATATCCAATTTCCATTTCAATTTCCTTTCGATTGCTTTATCAAACAGCTCAACCTAGAGAGGCATAGTTTCCTTTTAGCTCATCACCCTTTAGCCCAATTTTTCAGGAATTGGTGCAGAAAAGGACAGCTTGATTTCTATTAAACCTGCCTACTGTAGTGTAAGGCATTCCTTAACTGAACCTGCACTTTCCACATCATCGTTTTGCTGTTTGTCAGTGTGTGCGTATGTGTTTATTGGTCTGTGTAAACTACATTAGCTAGACGTTATGGAGCAATGAGGGCTATTTGTCATAGAGTCACATGTTGGATGCATGTCAGTCCCTGGATTTTCATTCATTCCTTTTGCCATTGCACTCATACAGACAAAGTAGTAAGTCTGGGTAAACTATTACTTTTAGTTTACTATTATCACTAAAACCCATTTACTTTTGATTAAGGATGGGATTAACCCCCATCATGTGTATATGTTGGTTTAAGACAGAATTGTAGAGGTATACACTGGACACTGACAAGCTGTGGCCAAGTATGCCAGTAAAACACTCATGCTATAGCTGGATTGGACTCCGTTTAATTAAATCATCAAAAATAAGCAGGTATACAAATACGATTAAGATAAATGATTTGTATACTGCTTTTAACAATGCTCAAAGACATTTTGAAAGAGCAAATAACTTGAACTATAACATCAGCAATCAATCACACCTTTAAAAGCAATTTTCTCCAGCTAGATCAGATTTGAGCCAGTATAACGTGGCACAGAGCTGAAGATCAGTTCTTCGTGTTGCTTCTGTCTGCCAGCTGTTGCTTATCCCTCGTCTCTTTCACCACATTGTATGCCACTTTTTTACCCTGAGTCATTATTTAAAATTTATATTTACTTGAGTATGATTTACTTGGGTATTAAGTTTTAAGTTGAGGTTTAGGTTTGGATCTGGGTTGAGGTTTAGACATTTATCTGTGATAAGATGGATTTCTGATCAGACTGTGGAATAAGCTCCAGTAATGTATTAAATCCACAGTGTGGTTTATACCTGTTTGTGGGTGGGAAGCTGCTGAGGGATTTTTGTTAAAAGAGTTTAAAAGACTAAATGATGCATAATGGTGAGTAGAGATGCTTGTGCAAACTCTATTGTAGGGCCTCTTTTCTCTGGAGTTCAGGTCACCTAAAATAAAATAAAACAGCTTTTACTAAAGTGCCATCTTGTGTTTCATCCTCGTCTCTGTCTTTCTCCATGCAGCTCCAGTCGTTCCTGCAGGTCAGCGTGTCCCAGGTGCGGGCGGATGAGTGTCCCTCCTCAGAGTGTGCCGGGACCGGGGGCTGCACAAGCGTTTTGAATGTTCGAGACACACCCACGGTGGTGGATTGTGGGACTATGAGTCTTGTATCTGTGACAGTGGAATCCACCGCTGCGTGCTCCTGCACAGGTAGAGAGCTGTCCCATCAGCCCTGCGCCGCATATCCCAGAAACCCCTGCTTCAACGGTGGAGTGTGTGTGGACACACAGCACGGTTACAGGTGAGTTGAAAATGAACAGTGTATCTAAAACAGAGCCTTAGGGTATTAAGGGTAGCTTATTAAGGTCGATAGAACAAATTATATGTTGTTTCACCCCTGATTTCTGCAGTTACATTTTAGGTATCATCATGAATGGTTTATGTTTGCCTGCCTTGAGGTCGCAACGGCCTGTAAGATGGAAACAGTAAGATTTATTTTCTCTGGGTAAAACTCCTCCTTTAGCTTGAAATTAATACAATAGTTATAACTAGTTATCTATCTCATCATAAAGGACAGGGGTCGGCTCTGCATGCAGCTCTTCAGTCCCTCTGCGGTGGCTCCCTGTACAGTATTTTGCATGAACAATTATATATTTTTTCAATGATGAACTGAACAAATTAGTTTTCATGAGTTGAACTTCACTCACGTAAATTTTTTAAATCAGCATCCTATCAGGCCATCATATGAAATACCAGGAGCGAGAGAAAATGTGTTTACGCCCGTCAACTAACACAAACACACACACAACAACACGTGATGTGACGCACAGTCAGTACTCAGTGTTAAAGGGACCGGAGTGACATGCAGACATGATCCGACACCATAGATTAATAACTTATCACATGATCGTAACTCTTTCACCTTAATCATCCAAATAAAAAATGGAACAAAAACTAGTTCATTTTTGGAACTGGAACTTAGTTCAAAATCTTATGAATTTAACTATGAAGTTGAACTAGTTCATTTTCATCTGCATGAACTGAACTTTAAACTTGTTCATTTTAAGTGCGAACTGGCTCAACACTAAGCATAAAAATGTATAAGCTGTCCTATTTAAAAGTTTTTGCGGCTCCAGGCGAATTTTATTTGGTGGAAGAGGCGGCAAAATGGTTAGTTTGATAGTAAAGGTTGCCGACCCCTTATTGAGTTGAGTCCTGACTATAGCAGTATTTTGTAGAAGTTGGTGAAAAGTACAAAGATGAACGCGATGAGGCAATGTTGTGAAACAGTTTACATACATAACTGTGTTTCCTCTATGCATGTCATTAGTGAAATTACATTCTTGGTTTAATCTGACTAAACAGTGATCTTGAAACTTGGCGTCGAAATGTTGGTATGAGCCAGCTCACAATATGTACTGAGTTGATTTCACACCGTGTTTTACCAGTCTGCTTTAGCTTTTTGCCGAACAAAGGATTATCACATGCAGTTATTAATTCTTGACTGTCCCCCTCACTGGCAAAATGATTATTGTATTTATATTTGATTGAATCCAAATATGTAATTTTGAAAGAGACCAGCAGTAAGAATCCAGTGAGCTGGGACAATGGGAATGATGGGCACGACAAAAAAAAACGAAAAGTGCAAAAGGGTAAATTTGAACAAGGTTGTACGGTAATATGTGTGTGTGCCTGTTTGTGTATGATTCTGAGACACTGAAGTTGAAGCAGTGCAGGTAGCACATCTGACACTGCAGGACCTTTGTATTTGTATTTGTGACAGGAGTGTACCTCTGTTTCTTACAGTTGTGTCTTTTCATGGCCATCCCATTATTCTTTGTTGTTGTCAGGCTATGGAGGGCTAAATTCGGAGATCATCATTTTTTTGTATCTTGTCCTGCTTGTGTTGGATAGTACAGGTCTGAGCCACTGAAACCAACACAGCTGTACAGAAACTATGCCAGAACCGTAGAAACTAACTGTGACTGTACTCCAATGGACCTAGTGTACCAAGCCCTGAAACTGTGACTGACGTGGAAGTAAGGTTGTAGGCTGTTTACTTGTTTATCTTCGTCCATTTGCTTTATTACAATGCTATTCCAGCTCTGCCTGTGGACGAGCAATGCTTCTCCACGGCTCAACACAAGCGGATGCAGGGGATTGAACAGCCGAAGTTGGGGAGCACAGTGCAGTGTCGATCCCAAGCCCAAGAAGGCTGGTCTGAATCATGACCTTGCCCGTGTGATCACAAATAACCAATAGAGAACATGTACATACAAACTGACAATCTTCAGAGTGACTACATGGAGATATAAGGCTCTTACCCACATTTAGTGTAAATTTAGTGTAACAATATTTGTTACAGTACAAAATGCTAAACATACAGTGTTAGCCTCCATACTAAGATGCATAGTGTGACTCACACACTGGACATAAGCACGGTCCCCCATGATTAAAGACATTACATATTTTCCATTTAAAAAGCTTAAAAGTCAATCTTTATCAAATGTTATGGTGAATTAGGAATAGTGTCAGGAAATTAGAAGTATGTTTGAACAGTGATTACGTGTGTGTGTGTGTGTGTGTGTGTGTAAGTCTCTGCACTTGATAGTTCATCTTGCAGCTTGTGAGAAGTATCAGGCAGGGAGAGCAGACGTAAGAGAGAAATGTAAAGCAGCTCATGCTGTCATTGAAAAAGAAAGCTCACAGTGAGGCATGTCCTTGGGTTAGAATGCTCTCTGTTGATGGATCAAGATCACTAAACATCTCGTGGTGCTAGTTTTATGCCGACTTTTTTCTTTCTGCCAGACGTAGAGAATTCCCATTCCGGCAGCCGAGCTGGTCTATGACCTGGCCTCCAGACTCAAGTAGCTGCAGACTGCGGGATGTGATGTCTGCTGTTTGGTTGTTGTGTCTGAAAGAAGCATGACACAACAAATCAGGCCTGTTTAGCTG
The DNA here is from genome assembly GCF_947347685.1 of Pleuronectes platessa. Lineage (NCBI taxonomy): Eukaryota > Metazoa > Chordata > Actinopteri > Pleuronectiformes > Pleuronectidae > Pleuronectes > Pleuronectes platessa. The sequence continues at coordinate 5,622,461 of NC_070626.1, read as the reverse complement.
ATGCTCTTAATAAGCCGACTGCAAAGAAGCTCGAAGGGGTTGTCAAATAAATGTCAAGAAGTAGACAAAAAGCACTTAAAACATGAAACATTCTAGGATGTAATTTTGGCTTTCAGTCATGTCTAGCCATGGTGAATGAGGACTGGTGCAATGTTTTGTGAAAAGGAAAGCAGGAGAGCAAGTGGAAGAGGACAGAGCAGGTTGAAGAAAAGGAACAGAGTCTACAGAACCTCAAAGTGTATACTTCTGAGACTGTGCCGTGGTGTTTTTTTGTAACAGTGGGAGTGAGTTCATGCTGTGTTTGGTTAAGAGGCAAACTCTTTCTCAATTGATGGTGATTCACTTCACAACACTTGACACAATCAGAAAAAAAGGTTCTGCCCTATGGCACTGACAGAAACTTTTATTTAACGCTGTGGCGGCAAATGATGTAATAAGCCTGTAAACACTGAGCTCTTAATCTCAACTCCCAGTTCTTTTCACACCCGTTTCGCTCATTAACAATGGTGTAGGGTGTTTCTCTCTGAGGCACTGCAACTGTAGATGAGATTGAATTCAAATGAAGTCGCAATTAGTATTTTTATTCACGCTAAAGGGAATTTGTGAACCTTGTTACAACTGTAAACAGCTGCTACAGCTAAACACACATCTTCATGTTGTCGGGGCATTGCAAATATGAATAGGGATGTGTTTGCAGTATTGGCAGTGGCAGCTACAGAATGAGGAAAGGAGTGCAGTATCAGCAGGCATGTTTGAGACGGTTTAATTAAACCACTATGTTTATTCACCGTTTTTTTCAGCTCTGCTTCTTCCACCATCATCTGATCAATTCTTAAAATGTTTATTTTTAAAGTTTTTATGAATAAATACCTGCACAAGTAATTCTCATTCTCATTCTCATCAGCTTAAGTTTGTACCTTGTGTTTCGCACTCATTATCCAATGCCAGCATGTTGAATTGCAAAGCCTCAAATGGTAAACATGAAAAACATAGAAGCCGCTCGACATCAGCACATCAGCATTGTCAGTGGAAGAATGTTGGCAGACATTAGCGTTTAGCTCAAAGCACCACTGTGTCTAAGCTGGAGACATTTATATGCTGCCAAGACTCATCCTGAATTTGTTGTTTTAGAGAATTCATCTACATATATATAATTGTTTATAATATGTACTGAAATATTCAATAAATGTTTTTATATATAGAGAGAGAGATTAAATAGTTTAGATTTAACTTCAGGATGGGGTAAGAGTTATTGTGAGAAAGGCTTATCCCTTGGCTTTTGTGAGTTTTTTCAATGACATGAGACAACACAAAAGACAATATGGCTCTTGTATGGTGGTGGTGACAGTGACAAGGTGATGTCTCTGATGACCATGTCCCTGATGGTGGCTATTTGTATTACAGAGAGAGAACCGCTGATCCCCTATTGTACTATAAGTTCATGTTCTTTAATGTTCTATGTCTTATGTGTTGTAGCCCTAGCTGTAAACCCTAATTGCCCTACGGGGACAAATAAAGTTGGAAGTTGAAGTTGAATATACCACTGTGTCTTAGCTGTAGTCACGGTATATCGTCCTGCTCCACATACTGTGTGTATAACAAATACTTGGAAGAAAATAGATTTTATCCTTTTAAAATTCAACCTGTAAACAATATATAGTGTGAATTTTTAAACAGTAACACTCACTGAGGTTTAGTTAAGGTTGACTTCAGGTTAACTTTAGTCACATTAAACATTGTACCCCCCCCCCCCGGCCTGTCTCACTGTCCTCCCTTCTTCCAATTGTTCACCGCAAAAGTCAATGCATCAGTGTTATTGCCTAGGGGCTGTGTGCAGATTTTCCAGTATTTGAGTTCACAACATTTCGTTTACAGGGCCTCGGTGGGTGCAGACGTCAGTACTCTGCAGTTCCCTGACAGGGTGTAACTGCCTGGCTTTTCACTGTTACAGATCCTGACGTGCATAGTCTCAAAATACAGCTCCTGTTTGCCTCGGTTGCGTTATAAATAGAATCAAACCTTTCACAGCCGCGTACGAGATGAAAAATCCGGCATGTTAGCTGTCACATACTGCCAGTTCTTGTTTCAAATCCATGGCAAACAAGTGAACTGAAGGAGAGTGTCTTCATTAGCATAAAATACTCTGTAAACAAGGCCAGAAGTGGGGTGAGAGTGTTTCAACAAATCCTTTTAACTGCAAACATGATGATGAAAATAACTTCTTTGGGGCTTGGAGTGGTAGAGGAGACATGGCGACCCTGTTTAACTTTGTGTAATTCAGCCTGATGCTCTGTGTATCCTGAGGCTCAGATCTTTAATGGTGGAAGTGAAGGGCTCTTTGCAACCAATTAAATGAAACACCAGGCTTTTATCACTGTCTCAACTGTAACTCCATGCAGAATGTGAACGTTATGATGAAATTACAAGTCAATTCCTGCAGTGGTTCCCAAAAGAAGGCTGAAATCTTCTTTCCTGTACATTGTTGAGATCTATGCTGTCACTGGTAAATAAAGGAGGTGACGTTGATGTCACGCTATTGTTAGCAGGAGAAAACCTGCTGCATTGTACATGTTTGGAAGGTTAACTCCTGGGCGAACTCTGTTGCCAATTCAACTCAGAGTATTTCGCCAAAATATTTTTTTTAGTTTTCCACCAAACATTGCAAAACTATCAATATAATGTTTAATAACACATTGCTTATGTATGTGTAGAAATTATTTCAATTGGACTTTAATGGATTTCAATTTGGTCTGAAATGCTTAATAACATTTTATCTGAACACATTTGAACTCTCTGTTCGAATAGTATTCAGACTGTGACTCATGATATTTCACATGTCTGCTTGAACACAAGACACGCAGGACAAAAAAGGCCCAATGAAATCTTTACTCGGCCCCTGAAACTATATCAACGGTAATATCTTTTGGACATCATTTCCCTAAATGTGCCTGATTTATTTCATCCAGATCCACAAATGATTCCCTGGGAAAAACACCCTACCTGGCACCGTAAAAGAAAGTGAAAAAAAACTGCATCCGCCCCTGATCTGAATCAGCACCATCGTTTTAATGGGTTCTTCCCTGACGCATATTTCATCCTTCCAACAAATTTCACGGAAATCTGTTAAGTTGTTTTTATGCAACCCTGCTAACAATCAAAGCAACCAACAAACAAATGGACTGAGGTAAAAACAGAACCTTCTCGGCAGAGATAATCATTATCGCATTGACGTTTTCAAGCCTCTTAGTGTCTTGGAAGCGCTGTAGGACTCGTTTCAGGTGTTAAATTTAGGGTTGTATGTAAATTATCAGGCAAATGTTTGCCTCCTGAATTAGACATCAGTCACCCTTTTATCACACAATCCTTTTCCCTTGTGAGAATGTTATTGACCTCATCTATCAGTGGTGAATGCAAGTCTAGTTCACCGTTCCTGTTTCTTGTTTGTAGCTTTATGAAAGTAATCAACCAACTGCAGAGTAGACAATCTGCCGCCTGTTTACATTGGTGCAGACATCGCTAGTATATGTGTATGGTCATGTGATATGCCGATTCAGGCATGATGGTATAAGTGTGGATGCATTGTGGTGCAATTTAATATACATATTAAATAAGTTTGCATTCCTTCAATGGAGTTACATCAAGATGCCATATGATTGGGACCAAAATAAAGTGTAGCTCTTATGCGATACATTTCCTACACAAATTATAAAGCACATATACAGCACTACAGACCTTGGCAGATTTCAGACATCACTGAATGTTGTAGCAGATGCTCCTACATGTGTTTTACGTTCAAACATGACACAAACCTGCTTGTTTTGCCCCACAAACACACATACACACTCCCTCTGAATCTACGTAAATCCACATGAACACATAGTCTCATAGAGCGTGTGTCCACTGAGCTTTCTTGCTGTGTCTTGAAGAAGTTCATTTTACCCTTCAGCTTCATTTAATTAGAGGCAGTGAGTGAAAAGGGCAGGATTTGAGTCTGGCTGGCTGGAGCCAGCATGTAATCTGGCTCACTGCTGGACCAGAGCAGGATGACTGGCTGGATCAACGGTAGACCTAATCCCTGGATTACACACATGCACGCAAACACACACATACTCACACACTCACACATGCAAACACTATTGTCAGAAATATGGCCATTTTCTTCCTATACGTGTAATCCATAAACAATATTGCATTGCTCTGCATATTATTATTACATATTGGAGAAGATGTCTTGATAGTTTTGGAAGCCTTCTTGACCAATGCATTATTGAACATAATCATAGTTGTCATTGTTTTTTTTAATTTTCTTTGAATTCTGGTTGTATGATATACATCTTCGACTTTTGTTAGAATAGTACTGTTAGTGTTTCATCATCTTTCGTAAACAACTTGCATTAGTTCAACTTAACAAATGCTAAAGTCCGTCAACCTCAAAAGACATAAAGGTGTTTTTTCCCCGATCCTGGCTCAGATATGAGCAAGAGTAGGGACACGTGGAAGGAATAAAGGTAACAATGATAAACACATTGCTAACAGTATGGTTGGTTAGGTTTTGGCTGGAAACCTACTTGATCAGGTTGAGGCAAAGAAACTATTCAGTTGTATTTAATTTAGAATTAAGTTTGGTTAAAATCTTACAAAAGTACAGTTTAAATGTACTGTTTCTTAAAAATGTTAACTCAAAAGACACAACTTTTGCTTATACTGGGTTTTTAAAAACGTATTCTAACTTGCTGGTACAAACCCTAATGGGTTACATAACACTAAACTGTGAGCATGGCTTAAATCTGGATATGATAAATTGCAGCTTCTGCTGTCTCTAACATACCCTGCTGCACGTCTCTTTATACAAAGCGAGTGTGGGCCACAATGGAGGAGCAGAATGTTTCTTTGTGAGGCATCAGCCAAATAGATGACAGGGAGAGAAGAAGGCAGAGCGGAGCAGAAGTTGTCAACCCAGAGACACAGCCGCTGCCGCTGATTGTCACATTCTCAGTCAAACTACAGTAGCTGGGCACTGAAACATCTGCTGTGTGATTTCACCAGGTTCAGGGGAGGACAGGAGAGGAGGCAAAATGTCAGAGATGGAGAAAACCAGAGAGGAGACAAATGGAGGAAATTAAAAAAGAAATGGAAAGGAAAGCTGAGGGTAAGGGAAAAGTAGACCAGAGGAATATAAGTGGGGGAATAACTCCAGAATATGGAGAGAAAATAGGAAATGATGAAAGAACATGGAAGCAGAAAGGAGTAGAAAAGAAAAGAAAAGCACGAGAGAAGTGAAATAATAAATTCAGATGAGATATGAGTTGTTAAAAGTTAGAATAGCTGGAGGACAGTTGTGTGTTGCGGAGGCTTTCAGAAATGACCCCATCTATAACCCAGGCAGATACATTCTGCTCAAAGATTGAAGGAAGAACATGTAGATAACCGAGGCAGTGGGATTAATAAAGAGATTTTGTTAGTGAGGGTTTTGTGGGCTGGGGCTGGGATTACAGCTCCTGGTCCAACGTTGACAAACACAATTCCCATCAGACAGGGAATGAGCAAAACAAAGCTGCCTTAAGAGGATTGAAGGGCTTGGCCATTGTGACTAAAACTATGTCTCAGATTGTCTTTCCCTCTGAGAATTAGGATGACATTGACAAAATGAAAATACAGGCGTGCCGTCATACACAATCATACACGTCCAGATATTATATGTGTGTGCGAACAGAGTGATGGTTTAAATCCTCTGGAAACTTGGCAGTTGTGGTTCTGTAACGTTAAGTAGTCACAGCTTGATGAGTAACGTTCAAATTTAGATTGGAAAATAAACATCCTCAGGTCAATTTGAGCACTCAGAGAATTCAACAGGGTTTGACTTTATATTCCTAGCAGAATATTGCCATCACGTTTATGGCTGATTATGGTGACGTGTTATTTAGCTGGTTTTAAATGTATTAATGCATGTTTTGATTATCTTGGCTGAAATATCTCCAGCTGTCATTATAGCCTTTATCATAGGTATTTTCCCTAGTGATTTCCTTCTGAATAAAGAATAAACAATTAATACATATTAAACATATTTTTTTGTTTATAACTGAGAATTTTACTCTTTGGACTACTCTTGTTTTCCCAATATTAACACTATAAATATTAATATTTATTTTAAGTTATTTATAATCAGAAACTTACTTGTACTACTTACTTAACCAAATTAAAATTACACTCGGGGTTCTGTATAAAGTGGCCTTATTCTACATTCGTTATATGACTCATTACATGACTCAAAGAATGTTTAAAAAAATCCCAAAATACAAATAACTGGCTGACAAAATACTTATCTAGGTATTAGTAACAAGAATACTGATAAGAACTAAAGGAGCACACCACGCGTCCAGCTGCCGTTTCTCTTCCTCAGGCATGATCTTTAGCTCCAGCTTCTCAGAGTCTCTGATGAGCACCTGATCCAGACGATTCTTTGACCATGTTGCCTGTGGAGGCATTTCAAGCAACGTTCAGAAAAATAAAATCATAAATGTGTAGATATACTCAACAGAGAAATAAACAAATCCCAAGGTTTAGGGCATCTAAAGATCACACACCTCACTCTCTGAGACGGCAACAAGGAAGCACTGATCGAAGCTTCCTCATGCTGCCAAGATTTGAAGTCTGTCGTCTACCTGGTGCAGGTGTTGTGCCATGAACCCTCTCAATAGGGAAGGAAAGGGACAAACAAATCAAGTGACCATGTGTCATATCATTTTGAACACTGATTAATATAACGCAGTGTCTTCTCTCCTCTTACCTAATCCCTGTACTCAGCAGAGCAGTCACACCTTGACCGTGGCTGCTGTTTTGAACAACAGAATCCAGAGCAAGATTCACCTGCTGACTAATACACTCATTTTAACTTTGAGCCCGTTTGAGCTGCAGGGCACTTCCAGTTAATTAGTACCCTTTCTTCTTCTCTCTAATCTTTGGAGGTGACACTTTTTCTCTGGTATAGTCAGGAATCAACATTACCAGTGAGAGACAGCAGTATACACACACCAATGTTGGCATATAATGTTGAATGAAACAAGAAGAAGAAAGTTTGTTTAATACCTCGTCATTGACAACTGCACACGCTCTTGACACAGCTCAAAACATTTACTGGCTTGCCACTGAGGTTCTGTATAATAACTCATATAGGTTGTTAAAGTCAGACTAACTAGTTGCTTTGGCTCCAGCTCAACTTTGCAACCTTGGTGCTGCAGTCACTGGCTTTGTTCATAACAGCAACACAAAACTGCAGCTTTGATAATTACGCAAAATCTGTGAGAAACTCAACAGTAAAAAGTTATCTTGTTAAACAATAACTAAAATCTGTCTTTTGCCTTTAATGGGAATAGACACAAACAACATTTACTCCCGGGTCATAAAAACTCAGCAGTAGAGGTGGGTTTTTTATCAGCTCCATCTCCGCTCGGCAGGAGACGGATGGAAACAAGACACCATGGTGAACCCGCTAATTAGAGAAAACAAGGAGGTGAGAGAGCTTGCAGTTGTGTGACATCTGATACATGACTCAGTTACAATCATTTAGAAAACCTGCTTGTACCAGCTTATTCTGGTGTTAAAGAGGTTAATGTCGCTGACTTGGAGGTGGCTGGAATGCCCCAGGTCAGTAGCCTCTCCTCTTTGTTCGGGGAGCCTTTGGAGGAGTTGGAGCCAAAGCCTTTACAACAGGGGTCTGGGTGCAGGATGTTAGTTGAATTGAAAGATCTCCACTTTTGCCATTATAACCTCAACCTCATCTCAACCGTATGGCCCTTACATCCATTGACTGCTTTCCTGTCTGTTGAGATCAACGGCAAATTATCATCATCTAGATGTCTCTTAGGTTTTACCCAGGTAAAAATGTGAGCAGCAGGCGATCACAGAAATTAAAGCATCGTCACTCACTGTGCGAAATTACCATTTCCAGTGGTTTTTGCCTCCAACACAGGAAGACAACAAGCTCTTCTCCTGGACATAGGAACTGGTTGACGAGGAAGTGGAAACCGGGTTCTAATCAGAGGAATGGTAGTTGGAATGAGTGTCTAATTCGTAGTCAAGCAAGTAGGGGTTATGGTTGGGGTCGGCCTCCAGGAAATCAATGTATATGTCAATTTAAAGTCCCCACAGGTGTCTTGTATGCGTGGTTTCAGATATCTTGAGAAGCTGTCGAGGTGTGAATAACACAAACCATTGAACAATTCCCTTATTAGGAGCAGAGGGATAGCCCTGGAGAAATACCTCATTTCCTGAGCTGTGTGTGTGTGCGTGTAGTCAGGGGGGGAGGCCGTGTGTGCAAAATTGTGTTGTCCATAATTGCTAAGAACAGGTGGATTGAGAGAGTGAGGGGAATTTTTATTTTGCCCGAGGGATGCAAGGCTTTCTCATAAAATTCATTAAGGAGGTTGTTCCTTTCTTTCTCTCTTTCTCACCCACATATCACATTCACATGGATGACTAATGAGCGATTAAATATCTACTGCATAGAAGAGATACTTGTGCTTGATTCAGTCTTTTGAAATCTGTATTTTGGGCTTCGTAACAGCAGCAAGTCTATAACTCATTTATTATAATTATTTGTGATAAACTGATTAATGTTCTCTAGTTTCCAACTGAGCTCAAAGAACACAAAAATAATTGTACCTCAGCTAAATACTTTATACTTCAGGATATAGCACATGGGTTCGTAGTATTTGTTGATTGAGATTATTAAGATACATGTCATAGTCCAAGTAGGAAATTAATCTTTTGTAGTGCAAAACAATCAATAACAACAAATATGTCCATCTACCACTGAGTACCAGGAAAGAAGAAAAAAAAAAAAATCAGAAAATGTTCCAACACATTTGATACAGTCATAGTTTTCAGTGCAATTAGAAGTTCTTCAGACCAATATTTTTGAACAAATTTTATGCCAGAATTGTTTTAAGTGGGAGAGGGGAGGAAGCTTGCGAAGCAGTATTTTGACTCATTTCTCATCCCACAACAATAATTTCAGAACATAGAACAAGATGGTGAATATCCCTTGTATGTGTGAACGTCCTCTGCACTTGCAGATGTCAGCAGATGGTAGCGACCACCAGCGGTTGTTAGGGACAGGGAATCTTCAGTTGTGCACTTTAGCGTCTACAAGTGTTTCTGCCTTTTAATCACAGGACACCCTCTGCTAAGGCAGGCCCACCACAGGCGGATCAGACCTGGGTGTATGTCCCTTACATCTTTGGGCCCAGTTGGGATATTTCCTCCTGATCCACAATCCATGTTCCTGGATAGTAGTTCAGAAGTTTTACCTGTGAAGATTCTCTGTGTGATATGAGGTTAACTGGCCTTCCTTGAAGTTTCCCAGGCTTGTGGATCTGAGGTGAACCATTTTTAAGAGCCTCACAAAACACTAGTTGCCTTTGATTCATGCTCAAAAATAGTTCAGTAGTTCTACTGTTCCTGGGTCTTTGACAAATCTGGGCAGATATTCTAATGTTTCTGCTGACAGTACAATCAGCTACGCTCTTGCCACAAGTATGTACTTTAATTAATACATTTCAAAAGGTTTTCTTTTTAATCTTTGTTCCAAGAGAAAATCCTGTGTCTGCTTGTTTTGTTTGATTAAAATCAGATCTGGATCAAATAATATTATGTATAAAAAACCTGCACTAATGAATATGAGAAGAGCGGCTCCGATGAATTGATTGCATGTACAAAAATGTTTACAATATAAAAAAGATGGTAGAACAAATGGATTGAAGGATTGACTGAAGAGGAGGTGTGAGGTAGAATTTTGACAGGAAGTGACAGGACAAATGAATTCTTGGATGTGTGGAGACACTGGGAGAGGAGTTCCCCAGTGATATGGTGATTCTCCCTGTGGTTTTGCCACTAATGAGAACGTCTGCATCAGTGAAACAGATGGCGTGAGAGAGAGAAGGCTGATAGAGATGGCTGCCTGAGAGGAGAGAACAACAAGGCTCAGAGAGATGTGTAAAAGAATAAAATGCAGTGGTTTGAAAACAAGGAGGAAGATTGCGATCAGAGTGGTGTTTTCCACTCACCAGGGGCGTCGTTAGCCCTGGGCGTCCGGGGCTTTAGCCCCGGATGTTTTATGAATAGCCCCGGATCAATTTCGCATCAATTTTTTTTTTTTTTTTTTAATTATAGCCCCGCGATAACATTCGCTGATTATAAAGCAAACGTTTTTCCAAAGCAGTCCTGTATGTTTTAGAAAATTTAGATGAATTGCTCCAGTTTCTCCCCTGGCCATAGAACGGGCAGCATATCCACATTGTTGGCATAGATAGCAACCATCTCTAAGTGAGGAAAGCTGTGAAAGTTGTATGCTAATTTGCGGTGAAATACCATACTGTATCTGATGATGCTATAACAAACCAAGCCAGGTAAGGCAAGATAAGTTAGGACTGATGCTCTCTTTTTTAGCAACTGATTAAGTAAAAGACAAAAAAGCAGAGAGACATGACAACAACCGTTATGTGGTTTAGTTAGCCTACATGAAAAGCTAGCCTAGATTTTATGCAACAAAAAAAGGAAAACAGACACAAAACAAAGACAAGCAGGAATTCATTGAGTGTGAGGGTGATGAAAGGCGGTGTGTGTGTGTGTGTGTGTTTGTTTGTGTGTTTGTGAAAAGGGCTTTTAGGTCCCGCTAGCTTCAATGCTAACTTACAATGCATTCTCAATGTACAATGCTGCCGAGATTAGCATCGCCGAATTTAAGCTACAATTAAACATTCAGAAAATTAACAAACATACTTGCTATGCCACAAAAGTGATTTAGCTCCTTTAAACATAAATACTCAGGGACTGAGACTCTCTCAGGACAACAAAGATGAGAATTAACTGACATGCTGTGCTCTCTTGCTCAAACTAAACTAAGGTAACACAGGAGGGTCAAAAAACACAAATCACACATGCAATGCAGTTTTTAACCACCAAGCGTCTACAGCAAAAACTAATTGTGGTGCAGAACAGTAGTTCAAAATCATTTACTAGTATTTGGAAATTTTCACTTTAAAATAAAATAAGATTGAAATTAACTGGTGTGGGTAAATGTAAAAAGCATTGGACTATACTTTTAAGCAAAGCCAAAATTGTAATAAATGAATAGATAAACGACCCTCTATCTAAGTGTGTATTAAAGTATATTTGTCAATTCCACATGGAGTTTCAGGAAAGTGTCAGTTAATGTTGAAATGTATTATGATAAAATAATTTCAAGCAGTTTAATAACAGTTAACTTTCATTCACAGTTAGTGTCATCATGAGCAAGAGGAAAGGTAGAAGTGACATTCGTCACTTTTTTGGGCAGCCCCAGAAAATAAGAAAAGTAAGTTGAGAGCAGTGAGAAAATGTGTAATAGGCTTATGTTAGAAATATACAGAAGTGCAAGAGATGAGTTTATTTAGAGTGATATAATAATCATTGCTGTTTAGTTCAGAAATGCCATTTTGACGAGACAAATCACTTTGATAAGATATCTTTATTGTTCACTCTGGTATGTTCAGAGTAAAGAGAGAGAGGGAGAAGGAGAGCTCGATGATGATGAAAGGGCAGGACGAGCAAGTGAGGTGGAGGTGAGTGAGAAAAAGAGAATTTGATTGTAAAGTCTGAACAATGACACAACAACACTATAGTAAGTAGTGTATCTTGTGTATATTTCAGATAATACAATCAAGCAGGGAGAGTGAGTTTGAGGCAGAAACAGAAACACACACAGAGAAAGGACAGGCAGTTGAAGACGACAGAGAGGGAGTGGAGGACCCTGGACCTTGCCCAAATCAAGAAAAGACAGGAATGACAGATTTAGGAAACACAGAAACAGGTCCTAAACAAGTTAAAGATATCCAGTTCCCCTTTAGACAGTTTGGACTTCAAAAGAGGTGCTTCCAGAAGGGCTGGTACGACGCTTTTAACTGGCTAGAATATTCAGTAAGCCAAAATTCAGCGTTCTGCTTTTGTTGTAGATTGTTCAGCAATCAGCTAGGTAGGCAGAACAAAGATGGTCTGGCCTGCACAGGCTACACAAACTGGAAGAGGGCTCTAGATTCCTTTAGGGACCATGAAAAAACTTCACTGCACAAGGCCTCAATGGTGGCATGGACAAGCTTTAAAGCCACCAAGGTCCATGGGGACATAACTGAGCAGCTACAAACTGCAAGTGTAGTGGAGATAACTGAAAGAAGGCAGTATCTCCAACGCATTTTGTCAGTAACTACCTTTCTGGCCAAACAGGGCCTTGCTTTTCGTGGCCAAAACGAAAAGGAGGACAGCCCCAACCGAGGGAACTTCCTTGAATGCATGAACATGCTGAAGAAATTCGACCCTTTCCTGCAGAGATACGAAACTCCAGCCAATACAACATACCTCTCACCTTCTTCCCAAATTGAATTGATAAAATGCTGCTCTACCGAGGTCACAGCCCAGATAATTCAAGAAGTGCAAGAATCAACCATGTATGCAGTAATGGCAGACGAGGCTAAGGATGGGCACACAGAACAACTCTCTGTGTGTGTGCGTTATGTTGCACCAGAGGGTAACATCAAGGAGCGATTTCTGAGCTTGAACAAACTGGATGGCTATGGTGCCGAAGCAATTACAAACGCGGTGGAGCAGGTTCTCGTGTCAAACAATATTGCTAACCTGAAAGTTGTGGCACAAACTTATGACGGTGCGGCGGTTATGAGTGGATCAATTCGAGGGGTTCAAGCCCGTTTCAGGGAAAAACACCCAGAGGCTGTCTATGTGCATTGTTATGCACATGAACTGAACCTTGTCCTTTGCCACACCTGCAAGGCGATTCCTGAAGCAAGAGATTTTTTTGATCTGCTGGAGAACCTCTACGCATTTTTTAGTGTGTCTATAATCAACCACGATCAGTTTGCTGCTGTTCAGAGAGAGCTCAACATCGTGCAGGAAGAGCTTGTGCAAATATCAACAACCCGATGGTCATGCCAGTTGAACTCAGTCAAGGCCCTGCTGAAGAATTTTCCTGCAGTAGTAAAAACGCTTCAGATAATCAACACGCCGACAGCGATAGGTCTGCATTCCAAGTTATGCAAACTGTCCCTGGTCTACATGTTGGCTATGTTCAAACAGTTGCTGGGCATCACTGAGGGGTTCCACAAGTTTCTTCAAAAAGAAACTGTCGACCTGGCGCATGCAATTCAATACAAAAGTGCTGTAAATGAGACCTTGGTCAGCCAGCGAACATCACAGGTGGCTGAAGATATCTATTCCATGGCAAAGAATATTTGCCAAGAGAACAACATCGAGGAGCCCTCTCTCGGTCCCAGAAGGAAACAGAAGAGGATGGAAGACTATGTTGTGGAGGTGTCATGTGGGTCCAGCTCAGACCTGCTTGAAGAATCATCAGAGCATCTCAAGCAAAGGCTCTTCTACCCCTGCATTGATCGAATGACCAGTGAGCTGGAGAATCGTTTTTCCAGTGTTGGGAGCGATGTCATGATTGGCATCCAAGCATGTCACCCTGCCTCCAACACCTTTCTGTGCATGCAGTCCCTCGACAAACTAGCCTCGCATTACAACATCCAGCTAGCCTCAGAAGAGGTCTTGGTGGCGAAAAGCTTTTTAAGCAGGAAGGGGCCAGAAGCCATCCCGGACATTCTGAGTGTGTTTAAGCTTCTAGATCCCATGATGTTCCCATCATTGAAGGCGGTCTTGCAGGTGGCCCTTACCATCCCAGTCAGTAGCTGCAGCTGTGAGAGGTCATTCAGTGCTCTTCGCCGGCTACACACTTGGCTCCGGCGCACCATGGGCCAGGAAAGACTCAATGATCTGGCAGTGATGTCAATTGAGAGAGAGTTGGTGGGAGGCATCAATGATGACAAAGTGATCGACCAATTCGCCAAACTTAAATCAAGGCGCCACACCCTGCTGCTTCCTCACCAGAGAAAATAGAACATATTGTACTGTTGCTTTTCCAAAGCCTTAGCAAACAAGTAGGTTTCATATTTGCTAAAACAGCAAGAAACACAAAACTGTCAAAGGTCATGAGGTTGTTACTTTAAAATGATTGTACAGTGGTCAGGTGATATCTTAATGGCTTTTTGTCCAGTACCATGAGTGTTTGTTAGTTAAGTGTTCACAGTGGAGCAACTGTTGTTTTTCCGGTTTGTGATCAGCAGTATGAGATGTATAAAAAGATTGATTGCATGTAAAGTTGTGCTGCATCTAGAGGGAGCTGGTTCCTAATGTACCTATAATTCCTTAAATTGAATTTGACTGTATTACTCACCTGCTTCACATGTTTCTTGAAGGAGAGCTGTGAGTCCACAGTTATTCCTAAATATTTAAAATGTGAAGCAGGCTGGATCTTTTCTCCATTAACAATAATATCAGGCTGATTTCCATTTGTTCTATTTTAAAAGTACATGCATGCTGTTTTACTGATGTTGAGTGTCAGGCAGGACTTTGAGAGCCAATCAGTTAATTGATTCATTGTTTTTCATAGGCATATACGAGATAACACAAATATGTAGACTGCATTTAATTTTCTATTCCAATGTACCTTTTGTCTCTTGGATGTTTATTAAAGACAAACTGTTCGATAAAGCTGCCAATATATATTTTTTTTTAAACACGGTTTATCACAATAAGGGGAGAATAGTTGGCACAGCCTGTACCCTGTATATGTACACACCCACACCCAATGGTCTGCATCCAATCAGCAGGCATTTGAGGACTGACATTTTTATTTTAACTATTCTACTGCACCAGATTGATGGATTTAACTAACTGACGTGCAAAATTTTCTCCGGGGGGGCAGAAAATTTTTCCCCCCGGACCCCCCTTAGTCAATGTTCGCCCCTGGGCTAAGCCCCCGATGTCTCATGATCCTAACAACGCCCCTGCCACTCACAGAGGGTTCTCTCAGTCTTTTAAAAAACAAACTGGTTGAGAAAATAAAATTGTCAAAAACAAAAAAACAACTCTGTCTTTTATTTATTGCGTATACTTATTCATGTATTTTTTTGCTCCTCTCCTCAAGGTGCCAATGCCCAGCTCAGTTTGAAGGGCCTGAGTGCCAGCAGAACAGACACGGCTTCCACGGTAACGGCTATGCCTGGTTCCCTCCCATGATGCCTTGTTTCGAGAGTCACGTGTCGATGGAGTTCATCACAGATGTGGCTGATGGCCTGCTGCTGTATAGCGGTCCCTTAGCCCAGCTGCAGGCCTGGGACCACGAGGACTTCATGGCTATAGGTAAGAAATCGATGACACGTCACACCCGACTCTGATTCAAAATTCCTCACTATATGAGGACAGGTGTCACTAAGATACGATAAAGAAAATGATTAATTACCATAAAGTTTCAGTGTGTAGGATTTAGTGGCTTGTAGTGATGATGTTGCATGTTGCAATATAAATTAAGCCCCTCCCCTTACCCTTCTTTTCCAAGCATGTTGGAGGACCTACAGGCTTCGTTAATAAAATGACCCTTTCTGGGCCTACTGTTTGGTTTCTCTGTTCTGGGCTACCAAGTAAGGCTGTGCAACATGGAAGAGGCAGAAGAAGGAGGGAGAAGATGTTTAGCTCAACTGTATCTTCTCAGACTTGGGGAACTGCCACAGCAGCAGTGCATACATTTCACACCTGGCTTCTCTGCCTTATCTGGTGTGTAAAGCATTTGAGCATTATCTTAAACTTCACTGGTTTCAGTTTCAACACTACTTGACAGAATGATGTGTTTTCACACAGTGTGGTAAACGGTTTTCCAAAGCGGGATACTGACCCAAGAAGTGTTTTTTCTGGTCAGTCTTACAGTAGGGGAGATAAAGAGTGGCGGCTTTGTGTGGGAGGACAGCTTGTATCTGACAAGGCAGAATATACATAAACGGCAGCAGTGAACCCCAACCAGGAATGCTTGTATACATGGGAAATATGGATTTATTGAAAATAATAATTATCGTGGACTACAGAGTCAGACGACTTTAAAAAATGGTGGAATTTTGGAGCAGAATAATTTAGTCTTGGAGGAGACTGGAACTCAACTTGAATTAAGTTGGCATGTACAAATGTAAATCGCTGTGCTACTCTCTCATATGACTGGCATCTTCAATGAGGGAGGTTGAAAAGAAAAACAGCAGATCCACTGTAACTCTTAAAGCCCCTCTGTCACTGAAGACTCTGAAATGTTACAAGACAGGAACAGGATCCATCTCAGGTTTAATTCCCTGTGTGTATTAACTTGCCATGGCCTGGGGATTAAACAGTGACAGTCTCTCTTACACAATTGCTCCTATTGATCTTATTAAAGCTGACATCACTATGCATTTTAATGTGTTTTATTCAAACATTTGTATTACACAAATGCTTATTTACAGAAGATAACTGTGACATGGCCGGTCAGTCACACACACACTCGTCCTTCGGGCAGCCAATCCCCACGATACTGTGTATATTTGAGTGCTAGAAAAATCTAAAAATATTTGTAGACTGAGCGTTGGCAGGTTTACGTCTTCTGCTCTTCAGGGAGAATGCTTGTCTTTTGTGTCCGTGGCTATGCTGTTGAAGTTTGGAGACAATAAAGCTCGTTGAAATGAGGGTGGCGGGCAGGCGTAATAGACAGACCGCAACACAGAACAAAATGTCTTGTACATCTCCGGTATATTTAGTGTTTTAATCTGAGAGTCTCACGCCTCCTTGTCTCTCTAGCTTCTTCTTCCCTTGTATTGGGCCTCTCTCTTGGGGGAGATGCTGTTGTTCCATCACTGCCAAAGTAATATGTGTGGGAGGTGAGGTCTGCCTGGAGAGCTGGACCGTGTGTGTGTGTGTGTGTGTGTGTGTGTGTGTGTGTGTGTGTGTGTGTGTGTGTGTGTGTGTGTGTGTGTGTGTGTGTGTGTGTGTGTGTGTGTGTGTGTGTGTGTGTGTGTGTGTGTGTGTGTGTGTGTGTGTGTGTTTGTGCGCGGGCGTGCGTGCGTGTGTGTAAGTCCTGATTTATTTCTTTGGCTTTGGTCAGTGTCAGAGGATCTGGGTGCATCTGAAAACCAGCCAACATGTGTTGTTGGATCGTAAAGAGTTAACACGTTTGTTGGTGGAGCAAAGGCTAATTTGCCACTGCTCAGATTGTAATTAGAGTCAGGCTGTACATATTTAGAGCTCTAATTAACTTGTTTCAAGGTTCAGCTACTGCATGTAGGGAAACCACGATCCAAGCCTCGACTGAGCCTCATATAACTGCATTAAACCGTGTTTGTGTTTGAATGCAATGCAATGCAATCAGTTAGGGGTGCAACGATGATAAAAGTAGTGGCCGACGATTTTACTCATCGACGATTCGTTGGTTACGTCATAGCGCGTGTTTTTTTAGTGCCGTGCAGCTGAACTAAAAAGTAGATTTACCGGAGGTGCTGATTGAAGTAGCTGAGTAGTGAGCCATCTCGCTTCCTTCCCATCTCTGAAAGTTGCGCATATGCAAAAGGGACACAACATGGACCAATAACGAGTTTAAAAGCGTAATGTTATCCTATTGCCTGACAAACGTCTTTTTTAATTACAATTATGCAGTCCGAAGAAGACTGTAGTTTAGTCTGTTGATGTTTTTTATTGCTGCTACTTTCCCTGTCCTTTTGTTAACAGGAAAAATTGGAACTTGAATTTTTGCAGCCCTACAATCAGTGAACATAACCGTGTTATAATGATATGCTGAGTGTGTTTCCCAGTGTTTGAAGATGGAAATAGCTGTAATTGCTTAGATCTGAAAACGCAGAAAGACAACTAAAGCAAGGTCAAGTAGGAAAGGCACTGTTGACCTAGCCTGGATGCCAGACGAACTTAGCCCCGCTCACAACATTTTTGTTCGGGCAGTTCGGTCTGGAGTCGCTCCGTTGGGAAAAAATTATGCCCGACCGGGCCAATCAGATTGTCAGGGCGGGCTTTATACGATGATTGACAGATGATCAACGGTAACGTAATCAACCACGTCATCAAAGTGCCCTTGGGTTGAATTTGTTTTCAACAAACATGCCTGCCGCTGGCGAGCTGAGATGTGTAGATGCTGCCATTGAGTCTGTTTTAGAAAACATCGACAGCGCATTCATTTTGAAAGAGGAACACAGAACGTGGAGGCGACGCCAAAGCACCACGCTAATCCCTATCGCCCCGGCGCTTGGCTGTTCACAACGGACACTGAAGCGACGCTGAACCGCCGGGCAGCGCTAATAATATCACCCATTGATCCAGTAGATCGCTGCACGGCTTTGTGCCAGTCACACCGGAGGCTGAAGCACCGCGCTGCGCCAAGGCTGCCTCGCGGTGCTTCAGCCTCCGGTGTGACCGGCACAAAGTTTTAACATGGGAGTGGATGGGAGCCAGCTGTTATTTAAGGCTTGGCGCTGCGCTGAAGCGTCCGGTGTGAACCCGGCGTTAGTAAATAACTCACAATGCGTTGCTTAGCATACGTCACATACTACGTTGCTCTGATTGGTTGTAGGTCTATCCAATTGAGCAAAGAGGAATTTTACTTCCTGGTCAGTTGAAACACGCCCCATAATCACAGCCCAATGGAGCGGTGTCAGACTCACAATTCTGACTAGAATTGTGAGTCTGACAACGTCAGGCTACTGTTGACCTGCTGTAAGGCCCAAAGGCAAAGCTCTGCTGCTCCGCTACTGCCCCCTGTGCACCGCTCTCTGTGCATTGTTTATGAAGCACATAACCTGTCACCTCCATGTTCCAGTGAAGTCGAGCAAACTATAGCAGCGTCAGTGTTTGCCCAGAGATCAGGGATTACAACCACAAATCTGTCCATCCAGCCATTGGAATAGGGAATTCCAGACGGCCCTTTCCAGCTGGTCCTCTTGATCCTGAAGATATCCCAGTCCAGCTTGGATATGTAATCCTTTCATCAAGTTCTAACTCGACTCCGGGATCTCCTCCATGTTAGTCGTGGCCAGTAAACCTACAACATAAGCTGTCCAGGAGGCATCCTGACTTGATGGCAGAACTACTTCCACTATCCACTTTTGACATGAAGGCAAAGCGGTTCTACTCTGAGCTCTCTCCCACAGGTCTGAACTCCTCACCCTATCACTGAGTCTGAGCCCAGCCACCTGATAGAGAATACTCATTTTGACAGCTTCCATTCACAACCTAGTTCTTTCAGTCACTACTCAGAGCTTGTGACCGTGGGGGAGGGTCCGAACATAGCTCCATCGGTTAATCAGCTCCTTCACCAACACAATGGTTCAGTACAACAGCTGCTTTATTGCCATCACCATACTGAACTACCTGTGCATTAGAGAAAATCCAGGTACAACATATTTGGTCAAAACTGAGTTTTAATTTGTGTTCACCTCCTTTACTATTTCATCCATTAATTATGTATCCTGCTTATTCTTTGAGGGAGGTGGATTGTAATATGTTTTTTGTATGTGTATGTCTCTGTGTTTTTGCATGAGTTTGTGTGCGTGTGCTGAGTTGAATGTTTGAGTGTGCACTGTAGGACTTGTTCTCACATTTATTGCACAACGAATGCTAACTGGACATAGTAATAGGGCTATACATCAAGTGATAATTTCACTTTGCATTAAACAGTGGCTATAGCCTGAGCTAACGCTGAAAGGTATTGATCATATCATATTGAGTGTCTTAAATGTATTACCGTGAGAAGTAATATTTACTTATTTATTTTTCTGTAAAATGTTTAATAGTCATGAGTTGGCCAAACATATGAACACTTTCATGTTCTTATAAACGGTGGACTATAAATTACAATCAAAGTCAAATTAATTATCTCTAACAAACAAGTTTAAATGGGTGGGAAAGCTAGGAGGGCACATGTTCTTGCAGAGTGGAGTACCTGCATCTTTGGATGTTGGGTGGGTTCTGTGGAAATTATTTTATTTATTTTTAACAGCCCCTATCTTAAATTGTTTTATTCTCAGCTTCACTGCAGCTTCTATAGATATACTGCCTTCATGAGTCTGAGAATCCGTTATGCTGGACCAGCACAAGCTGGTCCCAGGTTTTCCTGTGAGTAAAATATTTTGTGATAGTTCGGTGGGAATCAGAATATGGACCATGAAAGCACAATCTTAATTTGAAGTATAAGAATAAAAGACTTTAAAACCAGATTTGAAGATTGGAGACCTCTCTGTAAGACTAGTTGTAAAGATTAGTTAATAATACAGGACCACCTTCTTTCGTATTGTACTTTAAATATGCACATTTCCTGAATTTGCAATTTATTAAAATACCAAAACCAAGTGTGCACTAAAGCTGTTATTTCTGGAGGCCTGATGATTTCAGACTCTGGCCAGTTTCCAGATTGGGCAACAGATTTATTACCTAACTACAACCTGAATTGAATACACCTGAAATGTTGGCAGTGTAGGTTAAAGCTCAATCTGATTGTTTGTCTTTAAACGGTTATAGCAATAATTTTGCCAATCAACTTGATTTTGTCTTAAATATACATTTAGATGTTTTTAGATACTGATATTTGGGTATATCATTGATTAAAAACTAATTATCCTTCAGAACTATCATGAAACGTTTTCAGAACAACAACCACTTCCTGAACAATGAATGATCAGTTTTGTTCCATGTTAAACGATTTATTTAAGCAAGTAAAGGTATGTAGGCATGTGGCACAAACAAACACACAGACAAACACACAAACACACACACACACACAACCATGATTTGTTTGCTTGAACACCTAATCCACAAATCCATTCAATATACAAATATTATTAAAAAAAACATATGAGCCAGCCATAGTCAGGAATAAAGCCTCAAACACAGTTTTTTAATAAAAAGGAAGGTGCAGGCAGCAAATAAGACAAACATTGGATATAGCAGATAAGGACCAAGGACAGGATAGTATTGACCGTACTGTACGATGTATTTTGACTGAGACACATACAAATAAAAATTTGCTGTGAAAAATAAGAATGAAATCAGTCTCTCAGTCAGCCTCACAGTAGTTTTGCACTATGGAGCTGATACAATCGCGTCCAGTAGCAGAACATAAAAGGGGAAAAAGTTAACAAGCACTTGCATGAGTGTTAGATTGTATAAAACAGTGAGCCACAGTAACAGCGAACCACTAATCCAAAGAACAAAGTCATAGATATTGATGATGGTAAGCTCACACTGAGTTTGTTTTCCTGACCAGAATCCTAACTTATCTCCTCAAAATCGACAAAAACAATAACTTTTAGATTAAATGGGATGAGTGCGGCACCAGGGAACAGGAAAACATTGTGTTACCTCAACTTAAAAACACAGTTTCAAGCATCCTCTGTGTGTTGGACTGGTGCTTCATTGCATGAAGAGTCCGCCAAAGCAGGACAGCAACCAAATCAAAGAGAGAGTAGAACCAGAAGGTCCCACCCAATGAATTGAGCATGAGAGCTGCACAAGATATGATTGAGTAAGTGGCACAGCGGTGTACCTGTTGTCAGGCTTCAAGTGTAAAGTGTAGGTTAAAAGGCTGCTACAACACACTGCACACGGGTGTTTGCAAGACAGAGAGGTGGGAAATGGATCTGAAGGAACAGAAGCAGGAGAAGAGCACAAAGAAATAGAAGGTGGCTGCGAAAGAGACTGTTTTATAAAGCTGGGCTGATGTCAAGTGACACCAGTGATATAACTCCATGATTTTAATTTCCGACATGTGGACATGTGTGTGACTTTGTGTGTGCGTGAGACAGTCTTCACCTTGTTATTAAACCTTGTTAAGAGATGCTGCCCATTGAGCCTGAGATCATATTCTTTTAAACACACACACACACATTCACAGACACACATACCTTCAGCTTCTTATTGAGATGCTGGTTTGCTGTTCCAAAGCCGCCCACTCATCCGCCCTTTATCCTGCCGCAGGGCAGCTGTACCAAGCCAGCCCTACTTTGTAGGGCAGAGAATGTGTAAGACACATGCACAGACACACACACACACACACACACACACACACACACACACACACACACACACACACTTACTGCCAATGTAGCAGTGCACTTTATCCAATCTGCAGCCACTTGGGGGGAGAAGATTACATGGTTATAACGCAAAGCTTGCGGTGTGTGTATGTGTGTGTGTGTGTGTCAGTGTGTAAGTGTGTATATAAGGCCTAATAATACCCATACCTAAGCTAACCTCGTGTTTAGGTAAGACCAGAACATTGGATGTTGTCCTAAATCCATTTATTTTCACCGGCATGTCAGTATTGTTTATCAATTTGTGAGGGCTTAAATTTCCATAAAGACATTTTGAGCTTAGAGCAGCATCTTTGTTAGTCCATTGTCAGTTTGTTCCAAGCCAACCTCCTGTTAGGAGGTACATTCCCAATGCACGGAGTCCATCCACATTCCCAGAACCCAAAAGAAGAACTTTGTTTAGTTTCACTGAACAACACAGCACATATATTACCATACATAAATCTCATTCACGAGTGTCAAGTCACCTTTCTAACTGTGCGGTCCTGGTGTGCAGCTTAGGCCACAGCAGCAGTTTTACCGGCCGATAATGGTCAGGAGCTGTGTTAACTGTCAGTAAATCAGTTATTTTGCTGTATAGTGAGTCTGCTGTCTAAACAGCACAAAATAATGCAAATATGCAGTCAAGCCTTCCAGCACACTGTATTTGCATACTAATTTCCAATTTCAACTACTAGCGCTTAAGAAAAGCTAATAGGCATTTACAACCAATAACAAGTCAGGGATGTGCTTAAAGTTTCTAATGAATATTCTGATGTTTGTATAAAGCTGCTGCTCCAGCACAAGGCTCACACCAGTGATGTCAAATGCATGAAGGATTGTCGCTCTGTCACCAGAGGAGGGGATTTATTTCCTCTTAATGTGTCCCTAAAAGTCTGATTGCAGAGCTGGGAGGATTCAAACTAATGTTGTTAACGTGTAGCTTGAGTACAGTTTGTGTCAAGATCAGATTTAGTTGAAAACTTAACATGCATCACTTTCTCTAGGTAAATTTGTGGCCATGACAGTTTGCAATGAACGTGTCTTGCTCCCATTTTGACATTATATTTTTGACAAGGCACTGTCCTGACTGTCCCACAACTTCTCTGAATGGCATTGAGTTTGACGCTGTCACGACCACCTGCCATGGCCTCTGGGGGCGTTGGCCAGTGATCTGATATGTAATATACATACAGTGGGTATTTATACCTCCACTACGCTCAGTTCAAATAATTCTGTGGAAGATAGATCATGTCACCATGTAGTCATATGTGCAGTCAAAAGTTTGTATCCGTATTATTTTACTTTTTGAACGTTTTCCTATGGTACGTACTCTGTCACCTGTCAATGAAACTACATGTGCAGAGTATGGAATAATAAAATAAAGAATTCACAGCATGTACAAAATATAGGTCTGTTTAAATATGGCTGACTAAATAATAATTACGCAGACTAAATAATCTCAGTAAATTCCTAAAAGGAGGCTCAAGTGTAACATTTATTATACAGTATGTCCCAAATTTCAAATAGACACCTCTCTTACTTGCTTTGGCAGCATATTAGGCTTCCTTAAAAGAATATTGTGACATTTTGAGAAATACACTTGTTTGCCGGACAATTTCTTGGCAGTTGCGATGACTTTCTGTTGGGTTGCCAGGCAACCGGGGGACCTTGGGTATTACCAGCCAAGAAATTGTCAAGCACATAACCTTTTTTAAAACTACAAATTGTCAAGTTGTGCAGATTAAATAAAGTCTTGCTTTATCTAATGTGATAAATGTTGAGTTGAGAGGCCATGCTTCCTTTCTTGATGCTAAGCTAAGCTAACCGGGTGCAGGCAGCAGCTTCATATTTAGCTTATATTATAATAGACGTTTCAACTTGCTTATGTCACATGTAATGAATTAGCATGTTTACCATTAGTCAATGACCTGCATTGCTGCATATTTACTCGTTGCTATGTAAGTTAAGAAAATAATATGTCTGAGTTGTAAAAGAGAGTGTAATGTTGCTGTGCACTTTGACAGCTCCATCAAAACTCCTGGTAGTACATGCACCAGCCTCACCTGGCATCACAGCTGCCTGGCCTGATCAGCGATGCCGACCTTTGACCTCAGTCGTATTAGTGAGATTGATTGGCACGGTAATGACTTGTGTCCAGGGAGATCAACAATGAATGACAAACATGGCTGGAAGCTTTAAACCTGCTCAGAGGTGCTTCAGCAAACACCCACACGCTCTCTCTCTCGAACACGCACACACACACACACACACTCCTGCATGCAAAGACCACCAGCCACAGGCCAGTGCTTGTCCAATCAATAGAGATATTAACAAGACAAATTAAATTGTGTAATTACAAGACCCTTGCAGAATGGAAAAACGTTTGCCAGCAGGGGGTCAGACAAGGACTGGCAGCAGTGTGCGTTTACTTTTAACACTTCCCTTGAACCAAGAGGAACATGTTCTCATCATTTTGAACAGCAGGACATTTCTCCATATCAGGAAGGAGGACTGAGCGATGAATACAGAGCACGAGTTGAGGAAAAATGTATCTAGCGAGCAACAGCACACATGAACAGATTCACTTTGGCATCGTACACATTTTCCACTGAGCTGTTTCTTGGCAGAGCCCCCCACCCCGCTCTCGCTCCTACCCCCCAGCTTTGCTCTGCGATGGCTTTCAAATAGGAAGTGCTGCTGGATGCAGGGATCCAATATGCGTTGGCTGCGGGGCTGGCTATAGTGAGTTGACAGATCGTTTATACAAGAGGCTCTCTGCTCGGCACTCGCTGCATCACCTGCTGATTTGTACACAGGCTGACTTCTCCGGGCATTAGCGTGTATGGGGCTGGCTCTCCGGCTGTGTGGGAGACGGGCGGGTGCGTGTGTGTGTGTGTGTGTGTAGCAGTATGATTTGCAGTGCTGCTTATGCGGTCGGCATGCTCGCGGTTTGACTCCTGTGCATCCCCACGCCGTCAGGAGGAGGAGGATATTTTTTATGTTTAAGAGCCCCCAACTCTGTGGGAGTTCAGGCTGCCGCATGCACACAAAGCATACACATTTACTCGTCTCTCTCCATCTCCCCCTCTCCTTCTCTCTTGTGTGTCTCAGAGTAGGAGGTAATAAATTACGTATGAGGAGCAGAAAAGAAGCCTGGTCATCTGGATACGCTCTTTAAGAGCAAAGTCTTGTCCTACCCTTTGTAAATCCAGAGCATTTAAAATAAATACTGGCCCCTATGAAGAAGCATCCCTTCAGCCCATCAGCCTGTTTCATTCCCAGCAAGACTTTTCTAGCTCACCTCACATTATAATTATTTCTACTTTACAGTTTAATGTAACTCTGCTAATGATATGAAAGTAATCTAGAAATCTATCCATCCATCCTTTTCACTCTTTGTCCTGCTTTGGTGTCTTTTCTACATGCGTTGGCTAAGAGGAACAAACTTCAGAGGGACAAATCCTGAAGCAGAAGGTCTTTCACAATGAAGACTTTTTTAAATGTGGATAAAGTCAACCCTAAAACGCTGAAACCAAAAGAGCTTGACTTTTAGTTTTATTCCCCTGAGTGTCACTGCCGATTGAAGCCAGAGCCTTGCATTGCAGACAAAAGGTTGTTTGACCAGTGGGAAAGGGGCTTACTTGGTGACTCATGAATGGTGCTTCTCATTTGTTAGTTCCCTATTTACTACAAGTATATGCTCAGCTTTCCTCACAAATGTTGTTTTATAAAACGGAAGTTACATACTTACCATTCATATTGCCTAATCATAGCATAATAATCCAAGGGCATGTTTATTTTATTTCTAAATGTATCAGCAGGAAGCAGCTTTCCGCTGATCATATACATTGTGTGTCAGGGACTGACACAAATTAAATGAGAAATGTGCTGCACTTACAGATCAGATTGATGACAAAACATTTTCGGTAACATTGTGTTGGTTATAGTCTCGTCTAGGTTTTCTCTATCTTAGAGGGTTGAAATGTACGAATAGAGCTGTTTTCAGATATGCACTAAACTTGGAGATCCTCTGCAGTTTTCTCTGGAAGAGTGTATGTTTGAATGCAAATGTCCAAGTGAGCCTCCTGAGTTCCTGCAGGTTTTCTCTGCCTGGCCCCTTTAGTATTAAGTCATCAGAAAGTCCTGGGGACTTTTGTTTAAGAACAGAAGAGGAAAGAGCAGATGGCATTGTCTTTGTGCTGTAGACTAAAATACGTGATCTCCGTGGCAGAATTGTTCCGTTAGATTCTGCCTCTGTCTGCTGTACTTTCCCCTCAACACATTCCCTGCGTTGTGAATGTGTGAAAGCTCAACTGCAGAGATAGTCCAGAACCAATTCTCCGGAGTCCCTCCACAGGACATGTCTCAAAATGTCTTAGCCTGGCTGAAGGGGTTCAAAGTAGTACCATTTGAATCTATGTGATATAGCTGCCTAACATAATCTGAGTGGTTTCCAGTCACACATCTCTTCATGTTCCTTCCTGGGTAAAACAAAGACAGCTCCTAGTAGAAATCTGCATCTCTGTTTTCCGGCCTTTATTGCAGAATCAGCCTTGAAGAATAATTCAGGCTCGTCACATCCTTTGTTTGAAGCATAGAAACATTTGAACTTACACAGTTTTAATTGCTGCAAGCCTGTTTAGCTCATTAACTGAAAATAATATGAAAATGAATGACTCACATGAATCAAGGACTGATTCACACTCGTTTGATGAAATTAGAGCCCCAGAGCATATCCTCAACTCAGATTCTCTCTTTCTTTGCCTCTTTCATTTGCTTTCAGTTTGTCCTCTCTGACTCACCCTGTCCTTATGTTCTCTATTTCTGATGTGCCTGCATTGCTTGTTTCTCATTTGTTTCCCCTGCTGTCCATCATGCCCCCTGTCACCTCCAAACTTGGCCTTCCTCTTAGCTTTGTTGTAAATCATACTTTCTCCTTGTTTTCCCTCTGAAAGTCACTGTTCGTTCCTGTGTTCCTACTTTTCCTCCGTCTCTCCTCCACATCTCCCTCTTTCCTTCCTGTGTCACTTTTGACTCTTAGAGCTCCTTTTTTAAATACTTTCTCATTTTGCTGCTTCACTTCTCCCTGTGCTCCTCCTTTGAGACCACTGAAGTCTATCTTCATGTCCCAGGATAATGTCACGTCAATCTTGACAAGAACGCTCCTAAAGTCTACCAGATGATCAGCTGGTTATTCTTCCTTTTAACTTTGTCTGTGTACGAGCGTAGCTTTGGGCACGTTTTCTGAACATGCCTCCATTTATCATGCATGTGTATGAGTAAGCACATGTGTGAAAATACATATTTTTTGTCAGGCTTATGCAGGTGTCCTCCATGGTTGTGATAGACCTGCCAGCTTCGACATATCTGGCTGCCCCAGTGCAGGTGGAGAGGGAGGGCTTGGGGCGATACTGTTAGCATACATACTGGGGTTCAAGAAGAGAAAGAAATCCCCCTGAGGACGGAGGGGAGGCAGCCGGAGGAATGGAAATTGAAAGAGTGAGATGAGTGACATAGAGAAGAAAGAAAAGCTAAAGGGCTCCATGAGGGACAGTAAATGGGAGACGGGAATTAATGAGGTAACCAAGATTTTGAGAGAGAGTGAGGTAGAGTCTAAAGATGACAACGGATCAGTTAAACAAAGGAGGGAGGTTTCGGATTGAACTGATATATTGAATTTTCTCTGTTCTTTTGGGTCAATTATCTAGCTCCTGCCAATATATTAAAACTAATTGGATCATTCCTGAAGTGCGGCAGCAGCTCATCTTGCAGCTGGAATAGGCTGAATCAACTCCGAGGTAATTGAGGAAAAGCCGAGAGGCAAAGAGAGGCTAACAACAAACTTGCGCTTGCTGTGGCTTAAAAGCCGACTCTGCCGGGGCATTTTACCTGTATGAGCGGCAGAATAATGAAGTGTGGGGGCACTCGTCTCAAAGACACATCTCAGCTTTGACAAGGCAATTAGAGCGGAGCAGCATCTCATGTAGTCAACAGCACCTAATTTCCTGCAGCTCAACGTGAAGACGTAGTTAGATCCATCATATGAAACCTTTTGACGAGGTGGTGAAGGTGTTACTGCAGACAAACAGCACTGCTTGGTACATGTCACAGGAACGCTTGACAGAAAACAGTGGTTCCATAAAGGCACACTTAAAAAGCAGAATGTCAGTAGAACGCGTTTGGGAATTATTTGAAAGCAGCACAATGTAAAAATGTCAGTTACTGTGAAAAAGTTCATGAAAGAGTGAAGCAAGGCAGGAGGTAGGAGAGAGACAGGAGATGAAAGAGCACCAGGAGGCAGACTGACGCTGCAAGGAGTTGCAGCGAGAGGGATGACGAAAGCTCAGATGGAGCCACGCACACACGCGCACAGACACACACACACACACATACACACGTAGATTGAAGAGCAGTAAGAATTTCTTTCTGCCTCTTTCGACTTCCCACTTCCACTCAACCTAAAGCACCAAGCCCCCAGAGGCCTTGGTTTACAGTGACTTTAGAATAGCTAAGGAGCGTTGTTTGGCACAATGTAGAGTGGATTATGAACATTTACCTGGATATCTTAAATGTATTGTGCAACTGTTGAAGTAATGTTCGATTACTTTAGCACTTCTCTTTGCTGGTACAGGGATGTTTTATTCTGGTATATTTCAAATGTGCACTGCCAGAAGTTCAAGTATTTCAGTATGATTGCATGGACCATTCAGTCTTTTACAACCAGATCTGTAGTATCTGGAGAGATCACCATGGTCCATCATCATTTTCCTCTTCAGTTAAAATGCGTAGGCTTGTTTATATTTCTGTAATCAGTCACAATCAGTCAATCTAAAGATGCAGCCACAGTGTCCCAACAAACTGCATCATTTGTACGTCTGGAGGTGATCACTATAATTACTGTCAGGGATAATACAGCTCAACAGTGTGGTACCCCAAGTAAAAATCCAATTCATTTTCTGAATAGATGTTTTTTATGATCAGCTATAATATTGTAACCATCCAAGGCAAACTGACCACATGTTTCCAGATTGTGAAAGAGAAGCCTCAAGTCCAGAAATTATATACTGGTAAATTCAAGATAAATTTGCTGAAAGTCATTGGAAAGTTATCATTCACAATGGATTTTGGGATGCATAGTTTCTCTTTGAACCCTAAAATTATTAAGTACACAGTCTTGTACCTTTGGCTTTCTTCAGTCCTACAATATTTTTGTGTTAATGAACTTGATACAGCTCGTAGCCATTGGTAGAAATGAATAGGATATTTACTTTCAAATCAGCAGTCATTCTAAAAGTGGGTGTTCCCTGAAAATACAAAACTGTTAGCGATGGCATCTGTGTGATGCACTGATGCAAATCTTCTTTTAATTACAAGGTGTAGGTTGCAGCAGAGGGTTTTTTCCCATAGTGACTGGGATTGTGCTAAAAAGGTGGGAACAGGTGGGAAACAGAAGGCAGGATAATGCTGCAGTAATACTGTTGTTATGCTGTCACAGGTGTGTGTATATGGAGCATCTTAACCACCGCTTTGGAAGCAGCTCAACCAAATAACAATCAAGGAACAGAGCTATCTGTTTTATAAATGAAAACAAATGTCACAGTGGAGCGTTTTGTCTCCTGTATAACTGTTAAATTAAAGGAATTCTCATACACACAGTGTTCCAAACTCATTTGGCCAGATCAGGAGTTAGGGAGCACTCAGAATGAAACAGGAGAACAAATGCTTTAGTGGAGAATGAATACTTAATTCTGGCAGTAGGAGTGTGGGGGTATAGCTTCAGGGTGTCACTGGGGAAAATTGGGAACAATGAGCTATTGGACATGAGCTGTGACGGCCTATTATTATTTTTAATTGAATACAGCCAACAGAGACATACTACTAGGCTTGACAGAAGCCATAATTTCAAAACAACATAATTACAACATTTTTATTTCTGAATTCAATGCAGTCGTTCTCATATTTCTTGACTTGAATTCAAATACATCACTCTCTTTGGCTCAGACTTTTCCGTGAGTTTACTTTTTGTCCTCGGTGCCACAGACTGTGGACTGATGGAAAATTGAAACAGTTGATGAACAATACAGGGAAGACTTCAAGCCACTGCCATGGGGGACGGTATTGGTCGAGACATCCTCTGTTGGTCTGATGGTGTCAGACATGTCATGGCTACAGGAAGAAAAATAAAGGAAAAACTTCTAATAATTGTTCAAACCTCTCATAAATGACCCAGGAGAATGTATGACCGCTGTGGAACCCAGAGGACTAAAAGGTCCAGGTATTGAAATTGTTGTGTCAGTTCTGATGCAGTCTCTTAACCGAAACCACTGATGTGTGAAGTTTGACGTCACCAGCACCACACTACACGTAATCAGGGACAATATGACATTTAGCGTTGAGTGTTACAGTACGTGTCTGCATGAACTTTTTTAATTCTGCACGTTTGATGATGGATTGCCACTGCCGGCTGGTAGGCATGCGCTCCCATAATTCCTTACATATGGTGCCGAGCACACAAGCAGTCTTAACCACTTCATTAACTTTTAATTTCCCATTTGAGTAAGTCAGAAAATAGAGTGTAATACATTTGGTCCGACGTCTGTTGACTGCCATGAGATGTGAAGACAAAAGCTAAGTCGTGACAGGCGCTGTGCGATAGCTGTGATCTACAGACATTGTCCGTTTGTGCTCTTTATCGTACAAGCTTTACACATCATTTAATTACATGGCACGTATCGGTTAAGTTGGTGTCAGTACTGCTTTAGAAACCTGAATACCATGCACCAAACACCCGTTGTCAACAAACCAACAAGTGTTACAACCAGCCTCTTTGATAGCTGCTCGCAAAACTCAGAATTTCCTAAAACTCAATGATTTCAAAGAAACTAATCTCACCCCCAATCCTCCCTGTCCTTGCCTTTCTCTCTCTCTCTTTCTCTCTCTCTCTCTCAGAGCTAATAGATGGGACCCCCACCTTGAAAATCAACCACGGCTCTGGCACAGTGGTGCTACAGTTGCCAGGCAACGTGAACGTGGCAGACAGACGCTGGCATCGGCTGGATGTCCGCAGCAACAGCAAGGTGGGTCACTTCAGCCATTTAACACCAACCACCATCCAATACGCTTCAAGTATATTCACACTGAGCTTTACAGTAAGATGAAAAATCCTTTCAATTTGTTTTTTTACTCCAGCTGACTTTTAAATAGATGTGAGATGGTGAGCAGTGAAGCATGTTATTGATATAAACAGCTAAATTGCTCACTGCTTTAAGAAAAGCAATGAAGGTGTGTAAGTGCTTTTTGATCATCAATGAGCTGCCATTGAGCAGAGAACAGGTACAATGCAGCCTCTGTTACCGGTTGTTCTTTTGAGATACTGTCAGCATTTTGAAACTTCTACCATAATGTTGCTACATGTTTGTGGATGAGGTAAACAAAACCAATACACCACTAACACAACGTGGGTGAGGTGAAGTGCACTGTATGAACATTTGGCACCGGGAAACACAGGCAAGACTGAAGTAGCTTGTTACAGGAGCCTGAAATCCTACTTTTGGGGATATTTTGTGAACAAAGCACCAGTCTGAACCGTAGGTTGACATGGGCCAGGGGTGGATCCATGGGTGGGGCCAGGGGGCACTGGCCCAGGCGGAAATCTGATTTGCCCCCTGTCGCTGTTTTTTCAAGAATATGTCACCTACTAACAATAGCACTATCTTGACCAAGGAACAATTTTGGCTTACCCAAAGCTTTAGCGCTAACAGTAAACAAGGGATGACTTAAATGGGTGCCTTAGTCATTTTGGAATTGTTCATGGATATAGGAAATATAATTGACCCCTCTGTGTAAATTGCCGCCCCTCGATGGCCCCTGATCTAGATCTGCCTGATATTAGCACAGTTAGAGCAAATATAAAGGCTGCCTGTTAAATATGTTCTGGAGACCAGTTGCAAGAGGGACATGCTCGATCAGGGCGCAAGTTAAATAATAACAACAACATTGGAGTAGTAATTAATTTATTGTTCCAGATATTTACTGTCATGATTCTGTCCTGTGTTAACTTTTGAAGGACTTGTTTCATAGGATCCTAAGAATGTAAACAAGGTTTGTCCACATCCCAACTTCTACAAAGAAATAAATAAAATAAAAAAAACAGGAAAACAACAAACAACAAAAGATCCAAACAGTTTGTCAAAACGACAGAATCATGCCATAAACTACACGTCCCATTTGTTAACTGAACCTTTCAAATGCAAACAATGTGATCACACTTTTGTCCACTGAAACGTAACAGCTGGATTTTCACCATTATTCCAATCCTTGAAATCCAAATATCACCTATTTGGCCCCATGCAAGCCCACTTGACACACTGATTTCCCAGGGTTCCAAATGGGTAAGAGGTTATTTTCTAATTAAGCCTTGCAGATCTGTCTGGTCTGTGCCGTACAAAGGGAGACAGTAGTGGTGAAAGTGAGACAAATGATTGCAGTGGACCTCCTTTGGCAGTCTCCACCCAGGATCATTCCTGGTGAATTAAATTATAGTGGAATTAAGCTCATCTTCATTTGACTGAGAGACGCCCAGAGCTCTTCACCTCTAAGGACACACACGTTACCAGTGCCTTACGCTTGTTCCTCTTAAATATCCAGACCACAGCCAATGGTCCTATTTTTAGTTTTTTGATATGAGGCAGGCTAAAGAGCCTTGCAGCTTCACTTCAAATATGTTAAGACACTAAAGGAGCTGGAATGGCTGCATCTTAACCTTGTTGTGGGAAAATCAGCCCAACGTACAGCAGCTGAGGACCACTTCAGTCAAAAGAACATGTCTGACTCACATTTTTGTCAGCACTTTTTTTTATATTCATAGTCAACACCATCAAAAGCCTCTTATAAACATAAAATGTAATCATCACATCGATGTCACAAATAAATTGGCTTCATATAGCTGCTTACTGAATGACCCCTAACGTCAAACACCCTTTTAAAAACACACGCCCCACATTACATAGGCTAACAATTTTAATAGAGGACCTGTCATCAGGAACCTTGGCTTTCCACTAGACTGCCACTGAAATGTTTGTTTGTGTGTGTGATGGTTGTCCTTTACCAAACTATTATGTACCACACAGTTATTGCCTCAAAAGTTGTCTTATTAGCTTTGCTCATTACATTCATTTGTTAGATGTCTTCACAGAGAAAGAAAGCAGCAGCACCATGCAGGGAACCTTTTTCCTCAGTGTTGAGAATGAGAGCGGTCAGATGAAAACACAGATGCACTTTGAGCGATACAGAGACATTATTCAGCATCGCTTGAATACATGAAGGCATTGGGAATGTTGTTATTACAACCGGAGATTATTCTGCATCACAAAGGCATTATTCTCAATCACATGTGAATCTGTTCATTTGTTCTGAATGATCAGCAGCAGCTTATCTAACGTGGCTGCGTGACGGGCCTGAGATCAAACACGGACAGAGGACGGAGCTGCTGTCTGGAGATGTACTGTGCAATTCAGCAGCCAGGAGCCGCACCACACACATCATACAACAAAGTTGAGCAATTAATCAGATATTGCCCGAGCAAAACATGTTTTTTCATGTAAATCTCTAGGCGTCTGAAATCATGGTAATGAAACAGTCACAGAGCTATCAGCTGGCACACATGCTTTAAAATAAGCAATTTCAAGACATGAACTCTAGAGAAAATGAGTCACTCCACCTTTTTTTGCAGATACTTGTATTGTTTTTTGTTTTATTTTTGCGTCCGTCATGTATAGAAACGTCATCAACATGCTATCTTGCTTGCGGTGAAGGCTCTCTTATGGTCTGCTGTGTTCTCACATGGGCTCGCTCGGACATCGACCTGCGGGGAATCTTCGCAGCTATTCCTCAGATATTTGAGTTCTCACATTTAGCCTGGATAATGCCAGGAGATCATCCTGAGTTCAGTGCATGTCTAAAAGCCTCTTACTATTAGCCTTTGTGTCATGACACATGTAGTGTACCTCCTGTTGATACATATACAACCACTCATGATACAGCTTGTCCTTTGAGGGTCACAGGGGGGGCTGGAGCCAGCTGACATTGTGTGAGCGGCAGGCTACACCCTGGACAGGTTGCCAGAGGGACACAGGGCTTATACAGACAAATGACCAGGCTCACTCACATCCACACCTCTAATTAGGTCTCCAGTTAACAGATAGTGGATTTCTTTTGACTGTGAAGAAAACCCAAAGAAAACCTGAAAACTCCAGCAGGCCATCAGATTCTGAGCTAAAACCTTGTTGCTGTGCGGTGGCAGAGCCAACCACTGCTCCACTGATCTCATTGGTGGCTTTGTTCAAGTGAAATTATAACTTTGGAGTGACATACATATGTAATTTTATATAGATTAAAAGAATATGCTTTCAGCCACAGATAAGATTGTTCAGTATCCTCACTCCAACCTCTGTTTCAGAGAGGTTCCATCCATGAGTCTACCATATCATAATCATGTCAGTTTAAAATTGCCAACTATATAATATTGTCTCTCCCATCTCCTGTCACTGTTGTCTCCTGTCAACAGAAACTTTGTGGCAGATCGTTTACTGTTAAGGTTTTAAAGGTTGTCCGATTTAGCTATTTGGAGGTGTTGATTATGCTTATGATCGCGTCTGCGTCAAAGCTACGCCTTAGACAAGCACTTAGCCTATGCACAGGGTCGATCTTTCATAGTCGTGCGTCAGTGTGTGTGTGAGCCTTGCTGCGATTACACGGCCAAAATACTTGTGGCGGTAGGGTGTCTATGCTGGTGTTGAGTGTCTTTGATTTTCTGGTCGATGAGTGTTAGTTAAGCGATTAAGATTGACTGTTCAGGGCTCTTAACTCATCCTTCTATCTAACTTTTAAATGTCTGATTGTCTAAGATACTAAGAACTAAAACATCTGCTCTTTGGACAAACAGTGGAAAAAAGTTTTTCTGGCTCGTATTCAGACCACATATGAAAGCTTTTATCTTAGATGTGAAACAAGTCTGTTCATTACTTTACTACTACTTTACATTACTGTGTATTCTCTCAATAAAGGACTAATGGCCAGGACTGTATGCCAAAGCAAACACACACACACACACACACACACACACACACACACTGAGTTGTTAACAAACTACTCAAATAAGACACTGTGAGTCTGCTGCCAATGGACTCAATCACAAACCCCTCCGGGGGGTCAGGGATGTGATGTACTTTTTGCGTACGAATTAACATTCTTTAACTTTGATGCTACCTGCCTTTTGTTGCATCCCGTTTTTCACAGTTATTCATTGTGCACAACAAGAAAGAAACAAATAAAGATTATTAGATAAAGGTCGACATGGCTTCAGCTGAGCTTCTTTATACGTATATAAACATTTACTGCATCATGCTGGTTAAAGATGTGAAGTCTACTCTTTTGTCTCCTTTTTTGTGTACCTTAACAGGCCACATAGCAGGCAGCAGCAAAGCAATATGCACTGATTAAAGAAATGTCAGAGTCACAAAGGCATATAGCAGAGGATGTTATAGTAACTATGGTAAAAGAGCGAAATTAAGTATATTCATTGTCATGAACAAACTTTGTGTAATTTGTTGTTGCTTTTTGCCTTCTCTGATAACATTTGTTTTGTATACAGTAGCAGGGCCTGATCTGTGTGTTCTATACAGGAAGTGCGTTTCACCCTGGATCGCTGCTCGGGAGCAGCAGTGATGGAGATGGAAGGTCTGGGCAGCTGGCTGACCACAGAGGACCACTCCTCCTGTGAGGTGACAGGCGTCACACCCAACACTGACAGGTACACGCAATTCCCTGAACGCACAAACACACACTTCTTTTACATGTTGCCACATGAACGATTTCCAATTTTCCAGCAAACAAAGGACATAAAAAGTGAATAGCCTAAGGGATTTGATTTAGTTACAGACCCAAATAATCATGATATGAGGCTCAATTATTAAGAGTAACATGTTAAGGGTTACTAACGGTGACAAACTGCCATCACCATCTCTGCTATCCTGTCATCTCTATCTGATGGTCTTTCAGCACATTGTTAGCCTGGATGCCAGACGAACTTAGCCCCGCCCACAACAATTTGGTCGGGCAGTTCGGTCTGGAGTCGCTCCATTGGGAAAAAATTATGGCCCGACCGGGCCAATCAGATTGTCAGGGCGGGCTTTATACGATGATTGACAGATGATCAACGGTAACGTAATCAACCACGTCATCACAGTGCCCTCGGGTTGAATTCGTTTTCAACAAACATGCCTGCCGCTGGCGAGCTGAGATGTGTAGATGCTGCCATTGAGTGTGCTTTAGAAGACATCGACAGCGCATTCATTTTGAAAGAGGAACACAGAACGTGGAGGCTACGCCAGAGCACCGCGCTAATCCCTATCACCCCGGCGCTTGGCTGTTCACAACGGACACTGAAGCGACGCTGAACCGCCGGGCAGCGCTAATAATATCACCCGTTGATCCAGTAGATCGCTGCACGGCTTTGTGCTGGTCACACCGGAGGCTGAAGCACCGCGCTGCGCCAAGGCTGCCTCGCGGTGCTTCAGCCTCCAGTGTGACCGGCACAAAGTTTTAACATGGGAGTGGATGGGAGCCAGCTGTTATTTAAGGCTTGGCGCTGCGCTGAAGTGTCCGGTGTGAACCCAGTAAATAACTCACAATGCGTTGCTTAGCATACGTCACATACTACGTTGCTCTGATTGGTTGTAGGTCTATCCAATTGAGCGAAGAGGAATTTTACTTCCTGGTCAGTTGAAACACGCCCCATAATTTTTTCCCAATGGAGCGACTCCAGACCGAACTGCCCGACCAAAATGTTGTGGGCGGGGCTAAGTTCGTCTGGCATCCAGGCTAGCACATTGTGCTTTGCTTGTCATGTTTGATATTCTGTGTTGAATGCCAAAAGGCTGATGAAATTGGGCTAGTTCATAGGTTCAGCAGTGGCTACAAAAATATCACTAATGATAAGTTGAAACTGTATTCAGTTGTTGTCAAAGTGTCGACATTGTCCCTCTTTCATCAAGTAATTCTCACACTTTTATCCCAACGACAGGGATCTGACATTGCATGTATTAAATGTACTATAAATGTGAGCTGTGATTGACAGTAGGGGATGTTTACGTCTCTGTGTGTGTTTGCCGGCGCCTCTCTGTTTGTTTAGACACCTGAACATGAGCCAGGTACTGCAGCTCGGTGGTGTGAACGAGGACATCCCCTACATCTACCCTCAGCTTCAGCACAAACACTTCACCGGCTGCATCCGCAACTTCATCGTGGACAGCAAGGTGATACACTTGTACACGCAACAGTGACACACACGCGTACCCACACAACCATTGGCATAGCCAGATGCAAGCCAAACTCACACCTGCACTCCAGCTGATAAATGGCTTAATAACAGTTTTCAGCATTCACAGTACCCTTGTGCCATGTAAGAGTGTTTTTTTATGCTTTTAACTGTAACCTCAAAGCACTTTCAAATAGTACAGAGAGTACGTGCACTCCCAGGTTGAAATGGAATGTGAACCTTTCATATGAACTTTTCCATTGACCATTCTGACTTCAAGTCAAGAGTTTCAAGCAGCTCTCGACTGCTCGGCAGGAGGCAAAAAATTCAGGGGTTCATGCTCAGCAATGGCGATCTGAGCCCAACCCCAAGAAAACCCATATCTTTTCAGTATGAACACTGGCCTCAGGTATGATAACCTTATCTAAACCTCCTTCCCTCTACAGTCAGAAACTTTGTATTTCTGCAGCAATTTTAAGTTCGGCATCAAACGCACAAAGGGAGAAATTCTGCCTTTGCGTTTCTTGAACTCTTTAGCCTGAGATATCTGGTATTTAGACCTAAATGTCAGACTGAATTTCCATTGATGTAGAATGGTTAAGATGTGGAGTTCTCTGATGATAAGAATTGTTTTGGGCTTATTGCTTAAATACACAATGTGTTTAGCTCACTGAGGAATAGTAATATGTTGCCAGTGCCATGTTGCTTGCAGCAGTTATGAAGTGTGCTCCACATTCAGGTGTACGTTGAATCTGATCAGGATATTTTTAGAGGGGAACAGGGAATCTCATCTTACATAGGAGGCGCTGGAAACTTTGACAGGTTGTTTTTTCCACAGTCGGCTTGCAGCTGCATTCAACTTGGCACCAGTGACTTCTTCCAGTTGGGCTGTGAGAGCTGAGCTCTACTAGTACTGTACGAACAGAACTTGCTATATGTATATATATATTTTATTTTAAATTAAGCTACCTCTCGAATTGTTGAAGTGAAGGGTTTTGGATAAATACATCCTCTGAAAATCACATTATATGGCATGTGAGCAGGACTTTAATTAAAGCTGAGTCACTTATGTATTAGCATTGTCTTGTTAAAAGGATGATTTATATACAACAACATCCCCTAAATGAAAGATAAAATGCATATAGACATATACAATGACAAATCTTCCTGATCATCCTCCCTCTTTACTCTGGGTATTTGCCCAAACCCTGCAATCCTCAAAGGGTAATATCATTGGGATCATTCATGTATATGGACTGTAACATGAGGTTTTAACTATCCAATGGAGATGTTTATACGTTAACCTTTGTATTGGTTTCTGCTTTTTGAAATGATCTTGTGCACCACAAATGTATGAGGCTGTATATCAAGAATAACAATAGCAACTAAGGAACAGTATGTTATGTTATGATATTACAGGACCACTACCATAGGCTGGCATTGGGCTATTTGGGTGCTCACCTTGAGGCGGCATCAGCGATGTAGCTCAGTCAACAGTGAGCAGCCCAGGAAGGGAACAAATCTGAAAGATAGTCACCTCAACAGACCTCAGAAGAAGACTACAGGGTCACTCACATGGAAAAAATACAGCTGTGTGACACATGAGCATTTACTACATGTGATCCTCTTAAGTGACCTGATCAGAGTCGCCAGGAGAGAAAAGAGAAGAGAAGGAGAGAAGAAAGTCAATGGAGTCTTCAGCTCTTAGACAAACTAATGGCCAATACTTATTCCTTTTAATGAGGTCAGTTTCAGCTCTTTGCATCATTGGAATTACCTACTCTGCACAACGCACTGGTCTGATTGCAGTGTGAGCATAATGTCACCATTATTTGGTGGCCACTTACTTTTGTAACCTGTTGCTGAAGACACAAATAAACTACAGTTAAGACATCTAAACTAGCAGCAAGAGGGAAAATCTGTATCATACATAATTGTGCAAATAAATGTGTGTGGACAGTGTGGAACAGAGTGGGGACATTTTGGCTGGTCCATCCTTTTTTCAATGACTTGACATTTTTTTCTTTTAGTTTAGGTCAGGATTAGGGTTAGAATGAGGGGTGACATGTGAATTCTAGTCAGGTTAGGGTTTGGAATGAATTGATCATTACGTTACGTTAACGTCCTGTTAAGGATAGCTGCGCAAACCTGTGTGTGTTTCCCTGTTCTCTAGCACTTCTCTAGTGGCCCACTCATGTTTAGCTGCTGGGGCCCATCTTTAATGCATCAGTGAGACACGTTTTGCTTGCACGTGTTTTGTCGATTATACAAACCCAAAGGTTTGTGGGAAAGGGTTTTGTTCTGACAGTTATCCTCAAATGAAAAACATTGGAAGTCACTTGGTCGCTTACGCAGACTACTTGTGTCTACTTGTCTAGTTGTGTGTTGGAGCCACGGTGCCTCTGTGCTCGGTGGAAACTGTAATCTTCTTACCTCTATAAACACAATTTATCTTTATCCAGACCTTTAAATTAAGA
Organism: Pleuronectes platessa; assembly: GCF_947347685.1. NCBI lineage: Eukaryota > Metazoa > Chordata > Actinopteri > Pleuronectiformes > Pleuronectidae > Pleuronectes > Pleuronectes platessa. The sequence goes on along the minus strand of NC_070626.1, from coordinate 5,582,694 downwards.
TCTCAAGAGTTGGGATAAAAAATGATGCGAGCACCGTCTGCTCCAGCGCTAAAGGCTCGTAGTTGATGCGCTGCACCTTCACTGGAGACGTAGCGGGAGGCTGCACAAATGTTGTGTTCTAATGAGAAAAATCTGCGTGGTGCGTGTGGGCGGACATGAGGATAATAAATCTCCAAAGAGCAAGCATCAGTAGGAATACTAATGATTAATAATGGTGATGGACATTATAAGGTTTTTGTGTTTTTCTCAATTTTTTTCCTGTGGTGTTGCCGTTTTAATTATCACATAATGTTCTATTGTGAGACATTTGTTGCTATAGTAACATCATCTGTTTCATTGGAGGTATTAGGGGCTATGTTGTGGAAAGGATGGCTGACACTGAAATCTGCTCTCACTGTGACTGACCTCTCTGTCTGTTCCCCTGTTTGCTTGCTTTTCTTCATATGTCTCTATGTTCGTCTATGACTTTATTTCAGGCAACCTTTATATATTATTATACTGTATGCCATTTTCCTGTCCCCGGGCTTTGTACTGTCTGTTCACCCTGACCTTGTCTATATGTTCTTTCCATATATGTGTGTTTTTCCATTTGCATTTTTTCTCTGTTTTCGAGTCTGCAGAGATACAAGATGTCCAGAACATGTCAGCTGTATTAAACCTGTTTAAGTACGATGCAGTGTATGAGGGTGAGGATGAGGAGGATACTAAAGTAGAGATGAGGATTTTTTTTTTTTATAAACGAGTTTCTATTCTGGAACTGGATCTTTCTCTGACTGTCATCCACCATTGTCTGTTTTCAGCCTTCTCGCCCGTTGTCCAGTCATTATTCTGCTCGTCTTCTCCCCTTCAGCTCTCCGTCTAACATTATTGCTTTAACATTTTTTTCTTGTTTTGACACAACTGTCACTCACATTTTAAGTATGGAGGTGTTCAGTTACAGGGGTTGAAATTATGTTTTTTCCCGCCTTGAGTTGCAGTTCAAAATTAACAAAAAAGTTTGACTCACAACAAGAGTTGCAGAACATTCCAGACCCGTGTTGAAAACTCAGTTTCACACAGCCAGCCTTCTGCACTGTGTGTTTCAGGAGAGTCATGGTCCAGATTACATATTTCTGTTGTCGAGGCAAAACCAGAAATATATTAAAGGAGGGGTAAGCGATTACCCAAACAAAGACACTCCTCCCTTCACTGCTCTGTTAGCTCCACCCCCCACAATAATGCAAGATCAAGATGAACCAGTGATCTCAACTGTGGCAGTTGACGATGCCACCGGAGTCTCCCCACAACATCCAGAGAAGAACCATTCACTTTTCCGTGTTCTTTTCATATATTAAACTGACACCAACATGAAATCAAAACGAAACCCAACTCAAAGTGTCCAGCGGTCTTTAACTTGGCAGATCTTCTGCCTTACAATGGCTGCGAAGTGCCACGCAGCGCCAAGGACGGGTCTTGCTCTCCAGCAATGTTTTTTTTTGGGGGGGTTCTTGGATTTACCTGCTGTTCCAGGTTTCCCCCCACATGATGAAATTTCCACATCTGCCAATCAAGTACAAGCACACAGGCAGACAGACACAGAGAGAAAGAGAGAGGTAAATGATGAAGACAGAGAAATGCACGTCCTTTGTGAACAGCCAGGCGTCTGCATCCGGTGTGAAACCAGCGTTATGGATCGAGGGTAACTGGCCAACTAATCTCAGCTACGCCAATTAACACTCCCTAGTTCACCTGGAGCTTCTCACTGGGCCGCCTCCACACCTACTAGTTGGGATTAACCACCACAGACATTAGCGTTATCTGTAGACCAAATGCACTCTCTGTATTTACACAAACTACAAATTGAAAGACCAGTATCAGCCGCTGCATTGTGTGTCTGTCTGCACTTGAAGAATCAGACGTATCGTTAACGCTGCAACACCAGCATTACATAATTAGCTGCTGCCTCCCCGGAGGATGTCAAATAGCGGCATGTGGTCGCTGTGGTCCGGGAGCAGTACCTGCTTAACGTGAACAGGAGTCTTTGCTGATCTTAAGAAGTTGGAATTAGTCTCCACAAACATTAACAATCTCAACACGATACTGGTTCTGCTAATTCAAAATGAATGTTACCCACCTGACAAGCAGAGACAGAAAACCTCTTCATCCCTTTGCATCACATTGAACTCCTGCTGGTTTCTCTTCACCGTTAAAACAGTCTTAGCTCTTTCGTTATCTCGTTATCCTCTTTGGGTCACCTGTAGTCTGTGGTGCTGAGCATTTGGAGCGCTACTGAAAACAATATTGTTGGTATAAGTATTTATCAAGTTCTGAAACGGTAGTGGTGGTGTACGTTATCTGAGGCTACTTTTTTGCATTCGTCCTCCCACCCCTTTGTAGAAGGCAGAAAAATGATTAAATTATTTCAGGTAATGTTTCCAGGTGTTTTTATTAAAAATCACTTCAAGAAAGAGGACTAATATAACCTTACCTATATTGTATATCTAGGGAAATCACTGTTTCTGGCTGACAGACCCCTTTGTACCCGTGTTGCTGATTGGCTGAAACAGTGATGTGCTGTTTGGGTATTCCAGCTTTCTTTGTCTCCCAAGTACAGAGCCAGGGCTGTGTACAGTATTCAAACCAGCAGACCGTGGGGAGATATATCAGAAGTTGACCAAAAAGTGTATTGGATTGAAATTGCTTAGCCTACATTTATTGGAAAGAAAATCCTCAAAACATTTCGGACCAAGACGGGTTCCCGAAGGAGCAGAGGCCCGTGAAGTTCTGCAGTCAGAGCCTCATCAGTCACATATGGTTGTAAAGCTTTATGTGTTGCTCACGATCATTTCTCCCCGCTGAGCTGAGACAGAGGGATAAGGTTCAGCCCCTTGTTGTGAAACTGTCATCACTGCACTCGCAGTTGTATACTTTGTATTTCAGTTTGGACTTTTGATTTAGTTTCCTGTGGACACCTGAAAGTAATTGTTTTTCAAATAGGGCAGCCCACAGTGTCTCTGTGTGGGGGTGTGACACTCTTTTCAGCTGAAGCCACAATTTGTAATATAAGGAGGATCCGGTGTATTTCTGCATTTAACTCAAGAGTTCTGTTCAGACACACACACACACACACACACGCACACTACAGTCCTAAAGATGCACAGTCAAATCAATTGCACACGACAAGGTGTGTCTTTCAGTCGTTGATTGCTAATGTCTGTATTTCACTCCTAAGCAATCAACGTGATCATTCCGAACCCTGTAGGCAGACAAGCCCTAGCTTTTAAAGGTCAGCAGCCAATAGGTGTCTCTTTGCTGGAAGTCAGAGCCAATCAGCAGCTCCCGGCCCGAGATGACTCCCTGTCAGATTTTACGATTCCTTCATCCTCGCGCAGCACCAACAGTCCTCGTAAAGTTTGGGTTCGGGAGGGAAGAGATGGGACATATTAATGTCTTTTATGACGCAATTTTGTGGGGGACACACATTTAGCCATTCAAGGTTCTGATGTCCTTTCAGCTCTGTGCAAGCGGCTGTGCTGTTTGTGTGTCCGAGGATCAGTCCAGTGCTTGGTTTCATCACTGTAGTGGGACGAGAGAGAGAGGGATGAGAGTGGAAAAGAAGAGAAGGCCACGGTGTACCCTGAGCTCATGTCCGACAGCACATTTGAAAGTTTTCTTCCTCTTACTTGTCTCACTCTTACTCCCCTCTGCTAAGTACCCAAATCCACTCTTCTCTGCTGTAACTTTGTCTTTTTGCTTCCTGTTTGTAAGTTACTTACTTACTGGAAACTCTTCCTTCCTCCCATCCTCTTATCCCATCTCATCTTTCTGCACCCGTTACCTATTCTTTCTTTCTTTTTCTCTCCCCTGTCCTCTGGGTTTTTTACCTCTCCATCTCCCTATCTGTATCCTTTCTTCTCCTCTTCTTCCCATTTCTATCCCCTCATCTGTTCCAAATGTTCTACCTCTTTCTCATCTCCTCATCTGTATCTCCTCAATTCAGCTGTATGATTTGGGCTCCCCGGCCGATTCCCAGTCCAGCTCCCCGGGCTGCCTGACCACGGACAGCAGCTGTGTCAACATGGGCTATCCGTCCTGCGGCCACCGGGGTCGCTGTCACGGCGAGTGGGGCTCCTTCAGCTGCCAGTGTGTGCCTGGGTACACAGGACACCAGTGTGAAGAGGGTAAGCCCAACTTTATTATTTTTCGGGACTTATTTTCACCATCAACATCTAAATCTTCCATGTGCTCAGGACAGATCATGTGCTCTGTGGCCAAAAACATAATATCTGTGAGGTTCTTCACATAAAAATAAGTCCGAGCACAGATAATATAAGAAAACAGGTTTGTAGCACTTAAGTAAAATTGTTGGCAGCGTGTAGGTCTTTAAGTTTTATGTCACCAAAGCCCAACAAAGGATTTTTTTTTTAAGGCTTGGCCCCAATTCAGCTTACTGTGCTGTGGAGGAAACAGATGGTTTCTCACCTTAAACATCTTGCAAGATATAAACCTGTATAAATGATAATAAGGTCATAATTATTATAATTACTTTTTATTTGAATATGGGAGTTTACAGCCCACAGAATATCACACTTAAAATAAGCACAGCACCACTAGTGTCTCATTTGAGGAATCCAGAGGATAGAATGCATCACATTACAAGCTGTTTTTTTGTCTTGCACAGCAGAGAAACTCGCTTGTTTAATTTGAAGTGTAAAGTTTGAGTCCTCGAAGCCAATTTGTGAATCTCCTCCTGCACATTAAGGGTGGGAGCCTCCTATTGAGTAAACCTAGATTCAATTATCACTATATTATCATTGTTGGACCTTTCCAACCAGCGTCAATTATACTACCACTGCTGTGTCCATGTCCCCACATATTCTCACACCACCCGTTCTACCCGTCCTTCAGGAGCATTACTCTAATGAGGCTCTTGCTGATCGTAGCACTCTCTGTCTCGTTCAGAGTGGGTAAGCCTCTCCAACAGGACTCCATCAGATGCACAAGAAAACAATGTGCAAAATATGTGTGATGCAATAAATCTTCTATTTCAGAAAATTTGCTAAATTTCCTTAATTTAACAGCTGAACTCTCAGTTGACACCCTGTTGGTCTTAAACCGCTCTCCCGCTCCACAGTGATTTCTTTTGTCAGTGAGTCATAATTAGTGTTACTGTGGACATCTACAAACAACCGAGGGCAAGTAGACACATTTTCAATGAATAATTAAGTGGGCGAATTAATGAATAAATGACTGAAGGAATGTGAATGAATCACGCTCCATATTCATGAGCTGATTCCTATCTTTTTGGAAGAAAAACAGCAAAGTCTGGAGTCAGTGGGGCAAATGGAGGGTTTTGGCAGCCAATGAGGCAGGAAGAAAATGTAGTGTCTATTCTTTTGATTTCACACACAGGCTGTGTTTATGGGATGTTCCTTGATTACTTTTACAGGCCTGTGAAAACACAGCCTAGATGCAATCTGGCAAGACAGAGCAAAAACAACAGAGAAAAATCTGTGTAAAAAGAGAAAATCCCTTTTTAACGGCTTGTTCCTTCTTAGGTGTTAAGATGCTGAGCGTTCACACAATGTCCCCACTTTGAAACCAGCTGGGGATATTTAATGCATCTCTCCATCGCCATCATCTTCTGTCATCTGTCTTCTCTCTGTCTGTGTTTGAAATTGATCTATGTTCCAGATTGTGCCTGGAGATGCTTCAGCTCAAATGTGTTTACACCTGCTCTAGTATTTAATTGTAATGATCATATTTTGACTATATGTTCTTACGAACATGAAATGACCTGTCACTCAGTAATATTTAAACATGAAAATGTACATACATCTAGTAATGTGCCTCCCCGGCCTGAATGTGGCTTGTTTGGTTGGGCCGTGTTGTTTCAGGTACTGGTCAGACAATGAAATGTAATCCAGGGATTCCAGCTGGAGTAACAGCCATGAGTTTGAACAGTAAAGTGGTTTGTAGTATTCCGATGAAGGATTTTCTTGCAGTATTTTAAATTCCCCAAGATTCATGAAAAATATAGATCGATACAAATCAAAGTAGCAGTGAAAGAATACTCACACTGCTGAAGGTGCTTAACTTCCGGGATTTTGTCACCACACTCATCTATACTGAGCAGTCTATGTTTAGACTGGTAAAGGTTATTGGTGTTAAATTGAGACGTGCAGTTACCAGGGAAACACAACGCAGAGATTTAAAAGATACAGCCGGTTGCCTTAAGAGAAACACAAAATTTGACATTGCCTTCGAGCAGGATGTCCTGAACCACTCAACTTTGTGAAAGTTTCATGCAGGAGAAGGGACAAAGAGGGAGAGTTGTGGAAGCAGTTGATGGAAAGAAGAAGAAAACAACTAGCAGATGCTCTGAGATGGAAGAATGGCTTTAAGAAACATTTGAGGTGTGCTTGGTTAAGTCTGCCAGGCTTCCACAAAATCCACTTCTGGGAGCACGAGAGTAAAAAAAGAAGTCACAAGCGCGCATCTTGTGTATTTTGCATATCCTGTCGTGCCTCTCTGCGTATGAGGGGAATCTAGGGTCTGATTTAGCTCAAGTTACTCAAAGTCACTTCCTTCTGGAGTGAAGCGTCCTGTGCATCAATAAAATGTTAATTGTGTTTATTCTCCATTATATCCCCACCTGACTGGTTTGTGTCCTGCTTATATGTGCGTGTACCAACACCAGAGGTCCCAGAGTTTTCCTTTGACGGACATAGTCACGTGCACTACCAGTTGGCATCCCCGCTGCCAGCCCGCAAGACGTGGGTTCAAGTCCTGGTTCGAACCCGCAAACACAGCAGCACCATCCTCACGCTGATCTCCAAGGAGCTGAGCGAATACCTGCGACTGGAGGTAAGTCTGCTGTGTGCATGTGTGTGTCTGACTTTGTTACAGCTCTGAATTCTTTACAGTAGAATGTGATTTATTTATGTTGCACAGTTCCAGGTTTTGTCAGACCTGTAAGACCAGGTCGGTGTCTTTATCCCATGGTTGGTTTCACATTGTATAATAGAAAGTGGAGTAAAATACTTTTTGGACCAATTTACATCTGGTTGTCATACGTGGGCTCCATAAAGGTGCCTACTTATACTTGAATTTGACAAGAGCATTTGTAGACAGTTTTGTAAATTCCGCTATTATATGCACATATTTTTTGATTAGCATTTTCCGCTCTCTGTTCCTGGGCTGAAGGTCTTTGATCACATTCTCAAAAAGTGAAGGCTGGTGACTGTGGAGCCTCCTTCACTTTGTCTTAAGTGGGTGCTGTCATTCCTAGGTCTCCCTCTTCACACTGTGACAGCTCTCTGAGACACGAACACGGCCGACACCTCTGTCACCTGCCCACTGCCGCAATGTTAAAGCACACACTGTATTATTTTGTCATTGACAGGGATACACAACTACGTTTTACCTGGGGCCAGAATTTCTCTGAGCAGACACTGTGGGGGCAGAGATAATACAATACAATGATATTACAATAATCACAATTATAAAAGCTAAAAAATGTTGTTCTAATTAGCTTTTATAAAACAAATATTTAAAATTCACTTTCTTAATTGCTGTTTTTAGTTACCCGCTTCAGTGTTAAAAGACTCATACACACACATATATTTGGCGTCTGTAAATCGTCTCTCATTAAAATCTAATAAGATACATTTTCATCAATATGTGGGTGGGGGTTTTGTGAAGCCCTAAATTATATACTATACACTGAAAATGTTTTAATTGCCAGGTGGTGACTAATAAATAACTGAACAATACACAGCTCCATTTGTGTTTGCTGTCAGTTTCACATGTTGCGTCTGCCCTCTCTGGTTCTCCCACAGCAGCATGATGGCTGCTATCCTCCTCATCCTCCTCCTCCTCCTCCATCTCTCTCTTCATTAGCTACATCTATCCCACCCGACCCTCTGGTGCTGCCACAGCAGTGCAGACTGAAGCCTGAAACTATTTGAAACAAATTAATTGGATAACTACTGGTCGGACTGTTCAACTTTTCCACATGTGGTTTCCTATGTTTCTGGCTTCTCTGTTCGGCTGACTCGTCTGGTCCAGACTGTGTTTGTGCCTCCTCAGGATGAGCCCTTTAGAGTCTTTGAACATATTTTTCAATATTCATGTGGACTGAGGGAGTAAACACTCGGACTCAAAGTTAAATAATCAACATTAATGTTAACTACTTGCACAAGCGGTTGCTATGGACTAGCAGCTATGCCAGGTGGCTTCTCAGCAGGGAAGAGCCAAGAACAAACCTTCGACCTGCACATGATGGGCTTTTGATTAGAGTGCGTGGAGAGAAAGGGCTAAGAGAGCAAGAGAAAAAGAGAAAGAGACAGAGAGTGGGGCAAGGTGAGGCTGAGCAAATCAATGTGCTGTGCACTGTGCTTCACAATGAAATAAGATTTGACCCATTTGAAATCGCAATAAAAACATTGAAAATAAATGTGTGGCGTCAATGTTGATATTCTGGTGGGCTGCCATAAATAAATTAATATTTGAGAAACGCTGTTTCAGCCGAATACCCTAATTACCAGAACTCAATTTTGTTTTACTCCTCACATTTTCTGAATTCATTAACATTTTGCTGGTCGGAGAGGTGAAGCTTTAATTGACCTAACGTGGCCCGTTAGGTTCACTGACAGAAGCTCCAACCCATGGATCCATTTTTAGTCCGAACAGAAAGGCTAAGTCATCTGCTGGTGATGTGAAAGGAGTCGGAGCTTTTGTTGGCAGAATTACCTGCATGTGAAAAATCAACAAATCGAGGAGTATGAAACCACCAACTGTTGTTTTTACATTTCTGTTCGGGCCCCAGTTAAAATAACAACATATATATTCTGTCTTTCTTTCATTAGCTGATACAAACTTTTTTTCATCTGGTCGGACTGGGACATGTTCTAGCTCCATCACTTTGGTTTTTCTCATATCACTCTAAACAACAAACTTTAGCATGGTTAGCATATTTTCCACCATGCTAAACTAGTGATGACCAGTGTTACATTAGTTTAACTACTGTAATGTGTCAGAGAAATGATCCCAGTTCAAAGTGCTCTCTCCCTCATTGGGTTGTGAACCTCACTTGGTTGAGTTTGCCATTTTGTCCGGCGCCATACAGTTTATTTGTTTGTAAACCAGAAGTAAACATGTATGAAGTAGAAGGGGGGGGACCTGTGAACATGACTGAGAGGTCGAGGACACTGCACCCATCTGCACCTGCCACCTGCACCAAATGCTTACCATGCTATCTGACTCCAAATAGAATTCCAGGCTTTTTTGAAAAGGGCTTGAAACTAGAGATGCAGACCATAAAATCCATCGGAAAATGTTTACTTACCTTATAATTCAAAGAATTCAAAGAGTTTTCTTATTGACTTCTATAGAAATTAAACTTGTTTTTGCAGCCAGCAGAGTGGCCTTCTTCTGATTGTTTAAGAGGATACAGTTTCCAGGCACCTTGGAGAAAACCTTAGTTCTTCTGCAGTGTATTATAGTGCAGATGATTATGATTAACACTGACACCTACACTGCCAGAACTGAAAACATTAAATGTATTATTTGCTTATGTGGCTTGAAGGTTTTTTTTGCTCACTTTGTTTGCTTTGCTCACACCTGAATTCTTCTCTTTATACATAATGATTATATTTGCTAGCCTCCCTCTGTTTTTTCCTACCCATTTGCATCATGCAATATCTTCCCAGTCCGTTCCTCTCACTGTCTCCTACCCCATGCTGCGACCGCAGGTATTGATCAAACATCAGCGTCTGAAATGATGATGATCATCCATAGCACAGCTGCCGTCGTGGTACAACCTCTCCTCTGATCCCTGTCTGACATCCATCTGTCTCTCCTCTCTATCCATCATTCCGACGATTTCCTCTCCAATGTCTTAAATGTCATACTGCTCCCTCAGCACAGCCCCATGGGGAGCGGGTTCACATCATTTACCCGACATAAATAGTCCATTTATTCCTGAGTGCAGAAAGCATGACAATGTTTGTAATCCTATGAAGTAGCCCCCCCACTGTGAAACACTGGGAACCCTGCAATGTTCTTTGATAGAAATATAACCATGTTGCCTTCTAGGATTAGTTTTTTTAATGCAATTTTCCTATTTGTTTTTAATCAGAAGGAAGAATTGGTATGCGTTACTCATGGCTGTCTGCAAACTCCCAATGTGAGGCGCTCTGTCTCTCTGCTGTGTTTGTGTGACTTGCAACACAATAACATAGACAGCTTGAGATACGACATTTTATTTCTTTTAAGCTACTTTTACCCTCTCTGATTAAAGAGTAGTTATTTTTATTTAGTTTAGAATCATGTGGACCAGATGATATTACTCTAAATTAATGAGGACCAAAATATTTAAATCTTGTTAAAGAGTACAGTGTGACAGTTCTTTCTAAACCACTGGGAATCATTTTTTTCATGCAAGCTTTAGCAACTTTCAATGACAACTTGAAGTCTTGAGCAGTGAGCTGGCTCAGGTGATGTGTGGAAGAACTTGACTGTGGAGGCAGATCACAACCTCTTTTGTGGATGAAAGATGTTCTGTAGTGTAGGAGGTGCTCTTTGATATCACTCAGTGTCGTACTCGTGCTTTCATGTTGTGGTGTCTTTCTTACTACTGCGGGTGACGGGCTCGGTCTATCCCATGTAAAGTTGAGACAGGATGTTTCAGAGGCTGCAGCTCTGAACACAGTGGAGCAATTTTGGTTACATTGTAGTTATTATACATGAAAAATGTATCAAGTAATTACATTACTACACAAATTACTTTTCAAGAAAATTAAGGTGTTACTTGTTACATAACACTTGTAACTCAGCCGTTGAAAAAACTCCATACCGACTATTGCACTTAAACAGGCTGGCCTTTTAATTTCACTAATCTGTCAACACTCTATTAGTTTTAATCACAATCGTGGCTAAACAGTCCTTTCAAATGACTATTAACGTACGCTTGGCATGTGTAGGCTGGTGCAGACAGGAAGGATGTGGTTGGTGTTAGAGAATGAGCTAATTTACAAACAAGAAGCTGTAGTGGTGAGCAGGGATTGATTTGCTTGGACCAAAGATGAGGTGGGACTGTTACTACGTACGTTCTACACTGGTAGCCGAGGCTGATTTCATTAGTATTCTTTCAGGAATGTGTCATGTGAAAGGAACCCGAAGAATCAGCAAAGGCTACATAGTGAAGGAAAAGACCCGATCAGCATCTCTGTTTCTGCCCATCACCAGACTCCTCCAGAACAGCCCTGGGGTTTAAGTTAATCAGAACAAGCAGCTTTTCAAAATATCTCTGTTCTCAAACTAGTTTGGATGCCAGGAGTATCTGTAGCAGAGTCTTTGTATTGTCAAACAAAAATCTGGTAATGGGGATGCAGCCTTAGACCTGGTGATTGCACCAGCTCTCCAGACGTCCTGACCTTAGAATTGCAGTTACATACTCCCAAAGTCTAAAATAAAAGGGGCTGTGTGAACGCTTACCTGTGGTTAACATACTTCATGCCACATCAGCAAAGAAAACTGCTTCACAGCTTTGCTCATTTTGGTAGAGGTTACTGCTAACCCTAACAATCTGAACCCCGAATGTAACAGAGGGGTGCTATGATTAGTAACTGTAATGTTATATCTGAAGCTATAAATCATTTACAATACTTTTTTCTGCAATATCACTACCCTGGAAAATGCTTAACTCAACTCAAATTCTGAACATGTTGATATAAAGTACTGTCTGTCAATGAGCTATGAACAATGTATGTATGTGGAAAATCTACCTACATACATGAGTGGGGCTGGTAAATTGAACAATTATTCCTAATGAGTAAGACATAGATGAAAATAACCATCCTGTGGCTCTCATCACTAGATCTCTATTTAATACACTTTAAGAGACTAACAGACTTTGGACGGACAAGTTTGACCTTGATCAAAGTACAAGAGGAGCAAACATCCTTTGGAACAATCTGTCCTGTAGAGTTTCAGACAATTGTAGTATCTATGACCGGGAGGCGGCTCAACACATTTCAGAGAGCTGACATGTGCTGGTTGCACCTTTGTCACTTGTGTGTACTTACTGCAGCAACAAAGTGTGAGAGCGTGTCAGATGGTGCAGCAGATTTCAAAGAGAGCTCAGAAAAGGAGAGAAAAAATAGCAATGGAAACATTTGTTCAGAGTTTCTGAAGCTGTCGAGTTTAAAACCAGTGGTACAAAGAGCAATCTGATGTCACAGTGTGATATATTGTCTTACATAACTGATAAAATAATTAAATGTACCGTACACAATATGTTGAAACTGAACATGTCAACATATATGTATCATTTCCATGTCATAATATTGGTGTGAGAAACACACTCGCACTCTGGCAGCGATCCATAGCCCTGCTCTCCCACTGCATGTCTCCGATGGTTCCATTGTGATGTCTGATGTGATTGTGGATGTGTGATTCTTGTCTGTGCACTGACGCTGATGGAGTCGTGCTGTTACGCTCTTTACCCGATTCAGGCTCCACCAGCTCTGCTGTTTATTAGAGCCAATACAATTAAAATGAAATAACAACACAGTGTTCTCTCCCACTAACGTGCTGCAAGCCAACAGTGGAAGCCAAAATTACAAAATCATTTGGTTGACTCAAATATTGAACTCAAGTACGTGATCTGCTGCAGTGTTCATAACCTCGATCTCCGATCTTTAACCAATCATGAGTATGTCCAAGGTCGGGATCCCTCTTCATCTCGCTCACTGACACACTCCATGACCGTGTGGCCTGTCTCGAGCTGTTATTCCTTCCATTACAGTAAATGTTTGGAGCTCCCACTGTGTGCTCCCTGACAGAGGAGCACCCCAAGAGCAGCGCTAATTGTCGGGTGAACAAGACACAACCATTGGTGCCAATTTTGTATCTTTCACCGAGCCTTTCAGGCCGCAGTTGTTAAGCATCACTAACACTGTATCACTCTTTTTGGGAGGAAAAGACAAGTACTGTTTACAAATATCATGTATCACCTGAAATGAAGGAAAGTATAAATCCCCTTGTCTGGGTTCAATATTTCAAACTGTACTGAAAGCATATTACGATGAAGTCTATTGTATGGGTTGGACTCATCCATGGAGAGAAAGTAAGTGAGTGTGGAGTGAGGAAATAGGAGCCCCTGTCAGGTAGAAAATACTCTAAGTAAATCAGTTTTATGATGTGACGCTGAGATATGAGAGCTTTGACAAGTCTGAGACTTCATTATTGCTTCTCCTCTCAGTGAAGCTGCACCGTCTTTTTCTCACTCTTTCAGTTTCTATTATCTCGCCTCTCTGTCTGTTTGTTTTCTTTTGGTTTTTCTTTTGGTGTTGTTGTGTTTTATCAATCATTGCCTCTCGCATCAATTCTTCTCCCTGCATGTCACTGATGTGCGTTTGTGCTGTTCATCTCGTCCCAGAGCTTCTGGCATCTGCCTGCCCTCTTTAGATCATGTGTCAGCTTCCCTTCTTGTCAAGACACTACATTGGCATTAGAGTGACTCGAGTCCCGAATTTTCTCTAGGACCTAAAGCACCGATGACTCAGACTCAAGCTTCAACTTTACTCTTTACTCTCTACTAAGTTTTTTAGCAGGCCATAATAATTCAGCTTCCATGTAGATCCATATCAGAGACGGTAAATAAAGATGGACAAAAGTACTGCTCCCCAAAAAATGAAGCCAAAGCTTCTTGATACCCCCTGGTGGCTGGCTGCAGCATCAATCCATGGTCATTCATGCTAGCAGCAGTTAATATATATCTATATATATAATATATATTTAAGTGTAAGTTTAGCTATTTTATTCCATAAAAATGGGATGAAACACCATTATTGATTAATGCTTAGACAGACTCATGATTGGTCCAGAGCTTGCATCAGCTGTAACTAGATATTTAGGCTCCACCTGACCCCCTAATAATTGACATCATGGGTGAAAATGATTGCAGCATTTGTTTACTGAATATATTGGCTTCTTTTCTGCAGTGTGGGAATGTTATGTCCAGAACATGTTGAGGAAACAAATGCAGATACCTTACTCGAGCACAGATCCCAAAAAAGCTGTCTTTAATTGGACAAAGACCGTCCAATTGGTTTTACAGCAAAAAGTCATGGTACGAAAACAATGTTCAGAGGGTAACATTAGAAAAACAGGAGGAACGCACTAGAACATTGACAGGAATCAGACAGGAGGTCATAAGACACAAGTGCAATCAATCTAGGTGGGGCAGATATTCAGTTATGGTGGGAAAGCAAACAAAGACAGGAAGTGGCTGTGGCTGAGGGGGTAGAGCGGCCATCCTCTAACCAGTCGGTCAGCGGTTAGGCGGCAGTCTTCCCCGTATTTCCGGTAATAGAAAAAGGTGCTGCCCACAGATGCACTAAATGGATGTGTTTGTATGGGTGAATGGCAATAAGCGTTACTGTAAAGTCTTCAAGACTAGACAAATGCTAAAAACAGACCATTTACCATAATAGGGCACAGAAATTTGACAAAAGGGTCTCAAAATAAAACAGAATATAACTGAATGTGCGATAACAGAAAAAAAACTTAACTTAACTCAGGGAGGAAACAACAGAGACAAAAATCTAAAAAACAATCGCAAGGAAAGGAAACCAAATTGGTAAAAGTCCATAAACACATAGATCTTATCTCAGACTCACCTCAGACTTGACCACTGGGAACATTGGGAGAGGAAAATGTTTGGTTATTATCATAACATGTACTCCAATCAAGCACATGGTTAAAACAAACTATGCTTATTACTTAATATTATGTGGAACAAATATGGTAAAAAGAATAATCTGACAGCACCTTTAATGTAGACCCTCATTTCACAAACTAATTATGATGAATAAGCTCTAATATTACATGCAGGGGATGACCTACACAATATACATCACAGTCCAGAATGAAGATTATTATTAGACACTATAGAGGAGATCATCGTTCAACACTTTCATATTAGAATATTCCTCGAACTTCAGTGCAGAGGATAGTAGATGAATACGAATACAGATGACGTGTGCCGTGTTTCCAGTTTTGAAATCATGAGGACAACTGAAAAACTGCATTTCTTGTGTTTACTTTTTTTGTCTCATACTTTACTGAGATGGAGGCTCACATTCACTGTTATGACTTTTCAGATATACACAAAAAGTCAATAAAAAGTCTATTCTGCACATGTAGTACCTCTAATTGTGCGATAGTCTATGTGAAGGCACTCTTGCTTTTACTCTCTCATTTCCACACAGTGGGACAGAACCATATTTTAGTCATCATGCAAGGCGACTAACCACCAGTCAATTCATTTGTACACTCCATTTTTTGTAAGTTTATAGTATTTTTCATAAAGAACACTACAGCCCCCCCGTTTCTGCTCCACCAGCTTCAATGATTATTCAGCTTTCCTTTAGCTGAATTTTATGCAGCTAGGTTTTAAGGGGTTATGACTTGACCATAGCACAGCCACGTACTGAAACTGCTGCAGCTATGCCGCAGGCTATGCTATATATTGCAGATGTCTGCCCGCTTAAAGGTTTAACAGTTCAGAGGCCACTGAGACAACACGTATGTGGACTGGAGCTCAGAGTGGGTTAGTTTGTGCTGCTGGTAGTGTCTTCTGCAGGCTTCTGATGTTGTAAAGGATTACTGATAGTGAGGAAAACCCTGAAGGAAACACTAAACATTCATCATAAAAGCTCAATAATCTGAACACCTGAATATATAACCCCCAAAACACCTTAATATAAAGCAGTCCAGTATAACAGCATCACTGGCCTTGACCTCAGTGCAAATCATTGAATTGTGTCAAAAGAAAACTTTATGGCAGAATATTTTAATTGGATTACATCACCCATATATCGGGTGGAAGATCTGGAGCTACAGTGTGTGAATGTTTGGTTAAAGGGAATCAGAATCAGGATCAGAGTCAGAATCAAAGTCAGAATCAGAAATACTGTGTAAAGTAACACGTGTCACACTGTTCCACTGATCAGTGAACATTAATATAAAGAGTACGGGGTTCAAAAATCTGCTTTGTAGATATTTGATTAGGAAGAACGTGCAGCTCATTACTCTAACTGCATTTTGGTGAATAACACTGAGCTAAAAGATGATTTAGTGTTTGTTTACAAGAAAACTCCACAGGGCTCCTCACTGATCGGCTCATTTATTTTACCAGGCAGTTTGCCTTGACTGTAGGATGACAAGTATTTTGAGGTTTGACAATACTAACTAGATGTATAATCTGTGTACAGGATAGAACACGTTTCACACAATAATGAGAATAATTTCTCATATGATAAATGACCTTTACTTTACTATTTATTTTCATTTAAAAAGATCTAATTCATGGAATATTATATTTTTCTTTTTTTCTTGGCACCAGATAGCATAGGTCTTTCCAGCAACCTCAGAAATGTAGGGAATTTATTCTTAAATTAAGAGAAGCTTCCCTTGAACAAACACTGGGATCAACACCAGGCTGGAGCTGAGTCTGTTTGCACAGAGCATTTAACATAAATAATACTCATCTGCCTTTAGGCTGGTAAGAATTCAAAGTGATGCCATTTGCCCAGCAGCAAATGGTTTTATTTATTTATATTTTTATGTCCAAATCAATATCTAGACCCTGAAGCAGCTCACTACAGAGCAGATAGCTGGAGGTGGGAGAGAAAGCACGTGTGATGTGGACATTGCACAATGGTTTAACTTCCCAGCATAAAATAGTAATAATAAGCATATAATCTGAAATTGCACAAGATAGTTTAATCATGAGAAGAAGGCAGATTAACACATGTTCTGCGCATCTGTGATATGGAGAACCTGCTGCATGGAGAGCAGCCTGTAGCAGGGAAGCTTCTGGGGAAATGAGACTACCCCTGTGGTGAGACTGTTCACACAGAAATGGAGTCACACACCTTCAAGTTACACCTGGTGTGTGAGGCTGTTCTGCAAAAACTCACACCACCTCACCCACCGAGGAACACGTTCACTTATGCACCACCAAGGGAGCGAGGCAGGAGCCAAAATGCTGCTCGCCGCTCAGCTTTAATTGGGGGTAAAATCAGGTGGCTGTGAGTGCGTCTGGTTAAAAAGCACTGGCCCCACTGGATTTTAAATATGATTCATACTTCATCACAGAGCCTTGAAATGAGCACAGGGCTTCAGAAAAACAGACCTGGGGTTGTTGTTGTTTGACCTGTGTTACAATTAATTAACCATCACTCTTAGTAGAATGTGAAATCTACAGAGTTCATTATTATTAATACAAAACCAAATAAACTGTATACAGTATATATACAACCAATTCAATTCAAGTCAGTAAACTTTCTCGGCAGTAAAAATTATATAATTGATAATAATAATAATAATGTTTCATTTATTGTTATTATTATTAATTATAGAATTGTTGCACAATAGTTTTGCTTTTTTTGTTGATCATGATGCATTGGCAACATTTACTATGTTATTTCTCAAATTAATAAACCAATTGTTTACTACTACCAGGCCAAATTTGACCCATCAAATGTTTTAACGAAATTTTAATTAGGCATTAAAAGAAAAGAAAACTAATACAAATACATTGCATTCTATAGACTATTACAAATAATTCCATGAAGCCTAGTTTATGTCAGAGAAATGGAGCGGGGATCGATGCAGCAGATTAATGGGCAAACGTTCATGTGATTTTCCTTTTTTAGTTTTCATTTGTTGTTGACCAAAAACATTGTTGTGTCCTCATTATGTCGAGAGGGAGTGGGAACACTAATGATAGTCGTACCCACTTCTCCTCCCCATCTCACTGTCTCTGTTTTTCTGCCGCTCCCGTCTCAGTCGCCTGTTTACATGGTGGAGAGGAGAAAATTATGCTCAGTGGGACACTTGGAGGAAACAGTTTGAAATTGAAATGAGGATGGAGAACACACCAACCTATTCATCTGAAAATGGCCTTCGGACTTATTCTCTCAAACTTGATCGCTCCATCCCCCCATCCCCATCTCACACACAAACACACACACACAGACTGCTGGATTTGTTTTAAATGAATACTGCTCTGTGATAGACATCACTGCCGAGGCAAAATGGAACCGTTTCCTCCTTTAGATTTGAGTGTGGAGGGAAACAACCTGCATATGAGGTTTTTTTGCTCCCTAGTTGTCATCGATGAATTTCCCTTTCCGTCCGCTCCCAATTGTCACAATTTTCATCGGCAGGTTGTGCTTCTTCAGTCACTCTTTGCATGCGTGTGTGTGTCTGTGACACTGGCAGCAGGATAAGTACAAGGCTCATAGCAACAAACCAAATGACAACTAGGTTTTCCCCATAGCATATTATGTAAAAGATGTCATCTCTGCTTAGTGTACAAAACTCTGGTTTGCAGGTGTGTGTGTGTGTGTGTGTGTGTGTGTGCTCTTGTGTTTGTGTGTGTGTGTACATGTATGTGTGTCTGTGTGACTTGCTTTTAGGCAAGGGTTAGAATCAAGTTAAGGTTTCAGTAACAATTTCACAAGAATATGTGTGGGCATGTTTGTGTGTGTGTGTGTGTGTGTGTGATTGACAGTTAACAATGTGGAACTTTTTAATTTTCCCCGTGTTTGTGACCCTTTAGAGAGTCGATCTGGCTTATTGGCCAAATAGGCCTATTGATCCAGTCGTTTAACAACCACCTGAACGCTCTTCTTTCTTCTGATTCTCATTTGTTTTAAATCCTGAGACTTGGACTGGGATCAGTTCAACATATTTCCTTATTTACCCACAGAGGTAATGGTATCTTAGTCACCATGCAGATAGTTTTCATTTAATTTAAGGTTGTGAGATCTGTGCTGCTAAGACTTCTGCCACCGTTTCTATATGGAGGACCATACATGACATAAGTAAAAATAAATAAATAAATAAATGTATAAATAAATACAGAAATAAATAAATAAATAAAAAAGGAAATAAATAAATTAATACAGAAATAAATAAATAAATATGTTAATACCAAAAGAAATGTCAAAATAAATGTCTTAAATATATTTGCACATTTATTTATTCCCTGATACATTTCCTTTTCATTTGCAGTGTCCTTATGCTAATGAGAAAGGCGGGCCTAACCGCAGTCTCGAGCAGGATTGGTCACAAGAGTGTAATGATCCAGCCCTACTACTTCTGCCTCTCAATGCTGGTGTCCAGTAGCTGTTTGCAGCGTTGAGCCAGTTCACACTTAAAATGAACTAGTTCAAGTTCAGAGGGTTAGTTAATGTTATTTTTTATTGGGATGATTTAGCTGTCAGTAGTCCTGACTGTGAGCGTCACGTCTGGTGTTGTACTGAGGAAAAAAAAACTGATTCAAGATGTCAACATGATTGGCTGATTGAGATCGTGGTAATATCTGATTGGTTTACCAGGGAGAGCAATAAAGATTCATGAATGAGCCACAGGAAGTCTTCTTGATTGAACGTACACTAAGCTCCACTTAAATACAGTCACCACTGACATTGTATCAGATGGAAAAATAACAACATAAACTGTGTTAACTGTTGAACTTTGACAAACAGGCCTGTTGCCCTTTAAGACTGCAACAAAGGAAATTAGAGTTATTCAGCTGACAAGTGGGAAAAGGCTAAGAATGAATCAGAAGAGAAAATGTTTTGTTTTTCTCAGTCTTAATAGTCGCCGGCTTTTAAGTTTTCTCTCTGCACTTTGAAGATGATGACAAAAATGTATTAGCAAATGTTCAAATGTGCAAAGCAACTGCTTGATCCTTTCATACAGCACTAAGAGGAAAATCTTCCATACAGAGCTGTCTCAATAAATGTCGACTGACTGAACTATGAATACACTGAAGACTTGTTGCTACCAGTTTATTGTTCATCAGTCGTACGTGCATTTATTTTTTGTGTTGACATTTATTTAGCAGAACAGTCTCGACAACCAACAACAATGTCTCAATATGTAGCAGTCACGGCTGAAAGTTGACTCAGAAAATAAACCTTTTTTCAATTTCAGATCGAACCTCTCAGATCAAGGTTTAACTGAGCTTCTAAGCCTCTTACAATACGTCCTCTTCTCCCATTACAGATCTTCCAGGGCCTCTTGTGTATTTTCTACAACCTCGGTGATGGAGACTACAACGTAACCCTGCCCACGTATCGGCTGGACAACGGGGAATGGCACGAGGTCCTCCTAGATCGGCACGACAACGAGATGACTCTGAAACTGGACGGTGGTGGAGGGCAGCGGGAGGTCACGGGATCGCGAGGCCGGAGCCGAGAAATCATTATTGACCCCAGTGTGGTGATTCTGGGTAATAGCTTCCCATCTGCGGTCAACAAAAGCTTCCAGGGTAAGTGAATAAAAGTCCTGTCTTTAACTGAACCAGTTATTCAGCGAGGAGTTGTTAGAGCTTGAGTAGGCACAGACAGATGTCGCCCTGCCAATCAGATAAGAACACATTTCTCTGTGTCGTTCTAGAGGGAACAGACAAAGAAAATATTGTGTTTAATTTAGACAAGTTGTAACATCCTGAGAGGGAATCAGCTATCAGAGAGCATGGACCATCTACTTGTTATGTTACATAGTAGCAAGAGACATAGACAAGTGCCCAAGAGTTTGTAACGATTGAATATAATAAATAGATGTTAATCAGAGTCTTAAAGCATCATATTTTGTTTATTATATGATACAAAAAAATAGTAAGAGATAAACTAATAGGAGTTCTTCTGCACACGTATATACATAAATATGTTTTCCATCCTTATTTGACAATTTCAGATTTTTATTTGGGGTTCATGTCACCCTATCCTCACACACACACACATTCCCACCCAGCTGTGGGGAAGATGCTGGGTGTGTGGTGCCAATAATGAAAATAGATTTTAGGGGGAATGAGCCAACACATATAAAATATCACAATCCTCCTTGAAACTGTATAAATTAATAAAACAGTCAATTTCTGGAAGCACTTTTCAGGAGGAATTCTTGTTGTTGTCTCTCATGCCGGGAACGACACACCAGCATTTTCATTTTACCCTTTGACACATCACACAAACACATCCTCTTTGTTGTCAAGCATGTATTTGTGCCTGGACCTAATCAAAATGTGACGTAGTACAACCTGGACTGAGCATCATTATCACCATGACGACCAGGGTCTTATATGTCCAGCGCCGGCTCACACCTCTGGTTGTATCTAAGGGCAGACACAAGAGCCCTAGCCAGCTCTTTAAGTCGTAGGACTTCCACATTCATTGCAGCCTGCATGAAGTTTGGATGATGTCTACCAAACTCTCCTCAGTGCCATTTTGCCGTTTTATGATCCATCAATTCTCCACTGCAAGTTATTTTCCAAGAATATTTATGCTCTCCTGTGCCATAACACATTTTCCCATTCTGTGTGGAAAAATGTTTCCCTCTTAATTATTCATCCCTGCAAGCATTCATTTGCCTGAGCCACGTAAATATGTCTCTCCAGAATGCTAGGCAAAGTGAATACAGATTTTTTGGGGGGATCAGGACTTTTAATAACTATTACAAATAAGAAATACAATTTGCACTACCAACATTAATTGCATCCAATTATTATTACATTTTTGTTCTCTTTTTGTGCAACAGCCGTATCTTATCTCATTATCAGTTTTGATTAAGTTTACAATGGAGAAAAAACACTGTAATTGAATCCATAGGCCAGGGGTCGGCCACCTTTACTATCAAAGAGCCATTTTTTCCCCTGTTCCACCGAATTACATTTGTATGGATTCGCAGCACATAATTGATAACACAGCTTCTAAAGTTGTATATATAGTCATACAGTATACTCAGTGTTGTGCCATTTCACACTTAAAATGAACCAATTCACTCATTCATTTGTTCTATTTTTTATTAGGATGATTTAGGTGACAAACGTAAGGTCATGTGTTTGGTTCTGAATTGATGGTGTCGGATCATGTCTGCGTGTCGCTCCGCTCATTTTAACGCTGGCCTGATATACGATGATGATTTAAAAAATTGCTTGAGTGAGCGTCACTCAGGTAAACATTCATCATATGAAAACTTTTTCGTTCAGTTCATCGTTCACGAAAAATATGAACTCGTTCAATCAACGGCGTTCATGTACACCAATGTAGAGGGAGCCACTGCAGAGGGACTGAAGAGCAGCAGGTGTAAGTTAGGTGTCTCTCCCTTAAATTTAATAAATGCCTTTCAAACATAGTCCTGGGAGGCGGGGCTAAGACATGCCTTCCTCCCCTCCACACACACACACACACAAACTTACATAAACGATAAACCAGTTTGATTCAGCAACATTTTCTAAACTGCACAGGCAGCCAGTATCAAGACAGCCAGCAGTTCAAACTTACGGTGTGTGCGAGAGACAGTCAAGATTCAAGATTTTTTATTGTCAAATGTACAACAATAACATTAAGCAGTCGCTGGCAGTGAAATGCTTGAGTCTCAGGCTCTCTTCTAGCAATGCTCAAGTAATTACAACCTATAAAATAAAATAAAATAGAAATAGTATAAAATAGAATATCAAAATTTAAAGTAGAAAATAAAGTATATATATCTAAATATATGTATATAAACAGCTGAGGAGAAAATAAAACAACAATAGTGCAAATATGCAAATATGTCACGGAGAGGAGTTTAAAAGTCTTATGGCCTGGGGGATGAAACTGTCTCTGAGCCTGGTGGTGCGGCCCGGATGCTGCGGTACCGTCAGCCAGACGGCAGCAGGCAAAAATGTTTATGGCTGGGGTGAAAGGGGTCTTTAATAATCTGGCTGCTCTTCTTCCTGCACCGCTGGGTGTAGAGATCCTCTATGGATGGTAGCGCCTGGTGATGTGCTGGGCAGACTTCACCACCCTCTGTAAAGCCTTACGGTTCAAGGCGGTACAGCTGCCATACCAGGCGGTGATGCAGCCAGTCAGGATGCTCTCTATGGTGCACCTGTAGAAGTTGCAGAGAATCCTGGAGTCCATGTGGAGCTTCCGCAGCCTGCGGAGGAAGAAGAGCCAGAGAGGATGGGGGACGTCTGTAAATGATGGGTGATTTGCTGTTTTAGGGTTTTAGTTTCAGCATACATCTGAAAGCAGCCTTCCAGATTCTCCCTTTTGAGCAGTCACTGATAGCAGGGGCTGCTCAACTTTGATCTAAGGATGTTTACCTTTTTAAATGTCTATATATAAATTTCATGATGTATAGACATCCCAAATAGTTGACTCTAAGCATTGGCCCGACAAGGCGCAAGATGGTTTGAAACCCTCCAGGTGGCGACTTATTCAACGACTCAAAAAACACATTTACGTTTACAGTACTTCTTTAGAGAGAACTCTATCTTCTTTTTAAGTGTAACATTTTGATGACTTGCTTCACTGCTTGAACAGAAGGATTTTCTCTGCCGTCCTTTTGGAAAGAAAACAGTATTCAAGGGGTGTCTACAAGCACTGAAGTCAGCAAAGGAACGCTCCTTCTCCCGCCTGCTATCACGCTCCGAGCGCCGCAGTCTTTGTGGGTCATCAACACTTTTCTATCAGTTTGAGGTAACGCAGCCTTTCATGTAGGAGTCAACCGAGACACGTTAATGAAACGTGACTTGTGTGCTGCTGATCTGATGGAAAGAGCCTTTTCTCGACACATTGGAAACATTAATCGAAAATTCATTAAAAATACATAATTAATGGTCTGTATTTAAATAGCGCACAAAGCTCTTATCAGCACAGTTTGCCATTCACCCATTCACACTCACATGTATACAGTACATCTATGCTCAGCACTTTATCCGTCACACATCACTCTAACACTGCCGGCACAGCAGGCAGGGTCAATTTGAATCAATATGTTGCCCAAGGACACTTTGGCATGCAGAATGGGGGAGCCTTGGATTGAACTACTGACATTCTGGTCAGTGGTCGACGGACTCTAACTCGTGAGCCTCAGTTTTTCACTCACTCTACAAAGATACATATGGTCAGTGACATATCACAGGTGTCTTCAAGTGTTTTGCTTTTTTTTTCTAAACAGAACTCTGCTTTCTTTAAGAAAAGTCAAACTGCTAAAGAAAGAGAATTTCAAAGTGTTTAATTCCTAAGAATAGAGCAATGAGTTTTCTTTTCTGTGAAAAACACTTTGTAAATGGACTCCCCACGCTTCACCCCCCTTTAGAGCCAATTCGCTCATCTTAATGTAATTATCACTGGGTGAGAACAGAGCAGGTAAGAGGTGAGAAAAATAGCAGATGTGAAATTAATCAGCCATCAGAAATACTTAATACTGAAAATCTCTACAAGAGGAATGGTCAGTGTGAACATAATGCCACAACTAGTGGATCAGAGCATACTTTAAAAAAAATGTCTAATTGAAAGCAGAAGGGAGAGTAGACGGAAACAGGATGTAACAGTCAAGCAGCTGTCCACATCTGCTGAATCAAATTGCACTTGCTGAAAATCCTGCTTGAGGAAGTAAGAGGAAATATCAGCAGTTGCCCAAGAGATAGCTAAGGCTGTGGTATCATTTGGTGCTATGGGACTTCAAAAAAGCCAATTTGAACTTATTGTTGGTTTAACAAGTTGTCCTTCAGTCTCTTGCTCCTCCAGCTGTTCCCATGCAGACGTACTTGACAGCTGCTGAATGTGAATGCAAAGCCTGATGAACTACACTGACACAGGGTAGTGCTGCAGAGAGCTTGGGATTCAGCCGACATTCCAGCTGACAAAAACAAAACAAAGACATTTGCTGCTCCTAACACCTGGTGTGTGGAAAGTCCTCTCTGACACCAGCTCTTTGAGGCTCCAAATGAAGCTGACCACCAATGAAAAGGCATGTGGATCAAAATGTCCAGGTTGTGTTATTTTACTTCTTAGACAAATTGCTAAAGAGGAAGTGATCCGCAGTCATGACACTTCTGTCTGTGTCAGTCCGATATGATGCAATAACAAAAATCAGATTATCAAAATGATCTGGAGAGTGGGATGTTATTGCTGGTGGGCCGGTTTTTACCTGTGGGCCAGCAGTGGCCGACCTCTGCTGTAGATTATTTGAGTATGCAGAAGAAGAAAACTCATTTCACACACGTTTGCTACTCTTCAATGTAGTCGTCGAGTGTGCATTTTCCTGTTGTTACTTTTGTCTTGGTCATGTTCGAGCTTGACATTTCCATAAATGGGCTTTCTATATGTTTCCTTTGGTGCTGAAAGTTTCATCTGAAGACCAGCACTCTCTTATCTGTCTGTTCAGTCGCCAGTTAGTGGAGCTAACATCTGCCAGCAAAGAAATTGGGCACATACGCAAATGTAGCAGTGGCAAAACTTCCCCTCCTGTTCACTTCTGTGTGAGCGGGTGGGTGAATAAAACATTCACTTCCTGCGATGAAGCAAATCTGCAGTGAAACTTAGTTTAGAGTTCAGCTTTGGTGATTTTTGACCTGAGACATTCACCTTTATTTGTGTGTGAGTGACCTCACCACCTGTATTATAACCCTAAAGGTAAAACCACAAGTTGTCCACCTAGTTTTTTTCCACAGAGCTTCATCTTTGCTCTGCAGACATTAGATATCGATATTCTCATTTTACCCCAGCAGGGAAGTAAATGAGATTATTTCCCGAAATGTCAGACTTTTTATCTAAAACTTGCTGGTTGGAACAATGCCAACTCCACTTCCTCTCTCGTGACTAAACCCACACAATGGGCCCACAGTCTGAAAGAATGAGTTCCCCAAAACTGACTTGGTTTAATGTAGGTCGGCGGATGAGTCATAACATACAGTATTGAGTGAACTCTCAGCCCAGGTGTAAAAGAGTCAGAGCGAGGAGCGACTGCACATGAACCTAAATGATGATTCATGCAGTCGAAAAGACTCAGCCAGGAAAGTAGTCTGAATGAGGAAGTACAGAAACTGTAACAAGGTAAAATGCTGTGTGATAGCAGAGAGAAGAGGAGGTCAGAACCATGGAGAGAGACTGGTAGAAAGAGAGAGACAGAAATAAAGAGAGGGAGAGAGAGCTCCCTGGAGTTTGACTGTGAGAGGTGTATCTGACTGTGCCTCAGGCAGTAAAAGACAATGTATGTTTTTTAAATGGACTTTAAAAGTATTTTGTTTCAAAGGAGGCAGATGTGAGAGGTGGTAGGAAAGTGTACTTTGATATGATAACATAAATAGTAGAAATATATGACCTCTGATGCTCATGGCTCCGTCGCTCCGTGGAAACACTTGAGCAACATCCACTACACTGAGGTAGACATGATGAGTAAATGCAGACCATCAAACGTTACCCCAGCCTCCAGGAAACAGATCTGAGGAGCTCTGCTCTGCAGTGAGACCTGTCGGGAGGAAAGCACATTGACATTTCATGTTGGATTTGATATTAGATTAGTGTCTTCATGTGTAATTATTCAATATAAAACAGATTAATTTAGAATCAATTATTCATTTCTAGATGCATAGGATAACTGATTGCTTTTTACTGCAGCCTATATCCAGGGTGTCATATAATGACAACAGAGAATAAGTGCTTTAAGCTCTGAGCCTCCATTGATTGATTAAAACCTGTATTTGAAGTGAACAAGTAAACATAATATGATCAAACACAACAAATTAAATTATAGTAATACGTAAACAATAGGCAACAATAGTAGAAGAAAAAAACAATTATAACTGCAAGAGACAATTAAATGATAACCAGGACAAAGTCGTCATTAAAAACCATCACATTCTACTGGTCGTAATGTGTTAGTGTCGCTCCCCACTCTGTGATACACTGAACTCAGTGCTTCATTGTAGAGAGAAACAAGTCAGAGAGTAGACACAAACTCTGTGTTTCTTTATGTAGTATTCTACATCCATTCGTCCATTATCTATCCTGTTCATCCTTACAGGTTCGCAGGGGGAGAAGGAGTATACCGTAGTCTATACCTTCACATAATATTGTGCTCTATTGATTGATGATCGAATGACTGAACTGTGGCTAGTACAGATGTGTAAAGATGAACCAGGAAGTCTGTCTATGTATGTGTTATGATGAACAGTTTGGTGGGTAAGTTTCAGGTAGGTTCTAGGTGCTAAGTTTAAAAGTTATTTGACTAAACCTCATCCAACTGCTCATTCTTCTTTTTAGCAATGTTAGCATGTTCCCGGACCTCAGTTTGAAGTTTGGCTACACAAATTATAAAAACCTATGTAAATGATTTAATTGTATTCTGCTGGTTACTGTGTGTGCAGCATTGTGCAGACAGTCTTCCAGAAGTGTCTCAGTCATGTACCCCAGAGAAGCATTGAAATTTTTTAAACAGCACAGCTGTCCAAACACCACGGAGCACATCATGTGAAGTCCCACATGTGTGCAAGTCTTTGCCTTCTGTGTTCTCAGATGCTTTTTTACAGCCTAAATGGCATTTTTAAGATGCTGTAATAAACACCTCACAACATGAAGATCAATATAACACCACATCCACTAAAATATATTTAGCGAACCTTGGAAAGCACTGAGTGGGACGGAGCAGTCTGGGTCTTAAAAACAACATTGGATTTATGCAGCGAGTGTTCGCTCACAGGTACACCAGGCTCAGTATAATTACATTGTGTGTCTGTGTTGGTGAATGGAGATAACAGTGTGTTTCTTGTTCCACTGAGCTCTGTTTTCCATTTTTCCTGCTGCAGGCTGCATGAGGGACCTACGCCTCAATGGTCGCTATATGCCAATGGACAGCCAGCCGCGAGATGGGGTTTCCCAGGTCAGCGTGCAGGGCCTCTCCCTCGGGTGCTCGTCTGACTCCTGCAAAAGGAACCAGTGTAGCGCCCCGTTCACCTGCGTCGACTTGTGGAGAGTGCACGAATGCAGGTACAAACACACACACACACACACACACACTCACAAACATACACACAACCCCATACACTCTATGCAACCACGCGTTCACACTTGGCTGATCCACGTACACACTCATCAGTTTGAAGCAAAGGCATGAGGACACATACATTTAACCCAACTCACGCTTCCTCTGAAGCCATTTTCCAGCTTTTGACCTTGGTATTGTTTTTGTTCATACTCACATGAATGTGTTTTAAAATAAATCAACCCTGACCTGCTTGAAAATGTTGGAAAGTTATGGAAGAAAAAGCATCACTTAACCTTTATTTGTTCCAAAGCTGATAAAACGTGCAAATACCAAGACATCGGTTTTATAGAGCCAGAAGTCCATGCTCTTTCACATTGCAACCAATTAAAAGGAATTATTATTATAAAAGTTATTTTTGAATTATGTGAATATGGAAGAATTATTTTAAAAACCTTAATACAACCATAAGAATAATCTGACCAGCCCACGACATCTATTTTCAGCTCTCTTTCATATTAAATATACACAAAACAATTATAATATAAAACAAGAGTGCTGTTTGAGAATTTCCTTTCACTGTCTAATGATCAAACCAATGTGATGCTGTATTCGTGGGTTCCCTGTGAGAGGCATGGTCAAGAAAATGGAAAAAGTTAGAATGCTTCACTGATTCAACTGTGAGAGAAAAAAACTGTCTTTGTCCTCATTGGGTCATTTTCAACTCCCCACTGATGACCATTACAATGTCTTGTGTGTCATTCACTTCCTGTCTGCTCCCTGTTGCGAGCAGGCGGTGCTCTTCCTATCACGTCTGAATGAAGCTGTAGTTGACGTTTCAGCTGACGAGCAATCAAGGCAACAGATAGATGAAGCCAGAAGTGTTACATATTTCATACGTGAAAAGCACTCCAGAGAGTAAACCACAGATTTTACATGAGGATAAATTCATTTTGTATTCTTCACTTAACCTAGATCTTCCCGTAGAGATACAATATGAGATCAAATGCATGCAGATTACACCACAAAAACACATTAAAAAGCAAAATCATGACATGTGAAATGTCTCTTGGCCTCTTCTTGGCTTGACAAGAAGCCTGCAATTAAACTGGGGATGAGTTTTGAATGCCTTGGGTATTTTACCAGGTCCAGTCCAATTTTGCTATGTAGTTTAATTATGGGAAGCGTAGGATCTGGCATTTTTAAAGTCCAGTTGGGGGAATAAAAGTATCTCAAACTGTGCTGCCTCAGTTTGGACTGTTATTCTTCAGCTTGTCTTTGGCAAGTCCCTCAACTTTAGAGAAGTTTTGCGGTAAATCACTGCACTACACCATCAAACTTTTTTTCTGGTGATTACAGATTGCGTGAGCGGCTCAGAGGGGTCTGTCTTGGATCTCTGCTGGATCCCCTGTCCAAAATTTAAGGATTATCGGCCTAGATACAAGATGGATTGAAATCCTACATTGACTGCAGCTACTTCTCTTTTAACTTATCCCAAGGTCTTCTTTTTTTTCTAGATTTAGTCTACTCTCTTTCTTCTTGTCAGGCAAAACGTTTTTTTTTTCAGATAACCAATTTAACCTGCTTTCAGGCCTTTTCGTTCACAAGAAATAAATATAGACTTTGTGTTTGTATTGTCCACATACATAAAAAGCCTTACTTAATTGATTTGTTACTGATCCGGTTCTTGATTGGATAGCACAGGCTGAAATGACAAAAAGTTTGAGGTGACTGCCTGACAAGCTGTAAAAACTGGTTGTAGCTCATCACATGTTATGTGTATTATGTTTTCTTTTTGACAATATTTATTGTCTTTGAAAAATAGCAAGTGTATTAGTAACACTACTACTGAGGTTATAGAGGATTCATACTTCACACCAGTGTCAAAGTCATTCAGTGCATCATATGACTTTGTACATTCATTTTAAGCTGGGTGAGCTGGTGTGCATGTTGCTACATGTTAGTAGTAACAGGAGTTAATCCAATGGAGAGAATTCAGTTGGAAGGCTGAACAAAAAAAAAATCAACCTTAAAAAGTAAAAACCATTAAAACTCTAGAGAGGATGTGCCCGTTAAGACTGGAGGTCGTTCTCTTTAAGGGGTTTGGCAGGTCATAAAAACATCCGTACTGTTCTTTCTTCACTGTCCTAGTGTGAGGTAAACACAGGATTTGTAAGGCTAATGCAGTGCACCGCTTTTCTGTTGAAAAGGAAAAAAAGGTTGAGCCAGGGTTTCAACTTTTGACACTTGTTTTGTTTTGTTACTGTCAGTCGAAATGTGGCCTCAGGGGGACTGTCAACAGTTAGAACCCCATGAGAGGCAGTGTGCTCTGCAGACAGCCGTGTCTTCCTTGCAATTGTGCAAAGGAATATGCAGTGAACCTCACCTGCTCTGTCACCGAGCTAAACACTGAAAACGTTGGAGGTGAAAACAAATTATTTTCCCAGCCCTCTGAACCTGATGGGATTCACACTTTTGCTAGATCAACATTTTACATGCACGGCCGAATGACTTTCTGTAGTCCTGGGTTTGTTTGTCAGCGGGAAATGGGAAATGTCGTGCAGTGAAAAGCTGCAGTAAACTATCAGCCCTCTCCTGTGGCACGCACTGAATCAAACATTGAGTGCTCTTAGCCACATACACTAATCTCAGCAATTTTTTCTGCCACTGGAAACATCAGCCTGCATTGAGTCTGTGCAGCCTCCTGGCGTTTAATCTTTCCTTTCCCTTTTCTCCCACTCCACTGATCCACTCACCCACATCATCTATCCACCAACCTATCTATATATTTATTTTTTCACAACGGCTCTGGCTCTCGCTCTCTGCTCCACCATTTCTTGGTTTGTTGGGCTCTCACCTTGCTTACATCCGATTCAGTTCAGTAATTTAGCCCCTGTCCGGCGGACACATACCTACCACTCAATATAAACATGAAAACTCTCCATCTTCTCCCTGCTTTTTTTTTCAAAACTTGACCTGAACTCTGAAGGATGATAAGAGTAGTAAGTGGTCTAGTGATTCCTCTAAACCCAAGTATTTCCCCATAGTAGTCAAATTGTCTTATGTCATACATTGTGTGAATAACAATTCTACCAATGGATCTATTTAACGCACAAAAACATTGATTTGTCATTGTTATTGATTTGTTTGTTTTTGTTATTTTTGTTTACTAAAAAAGCCGTAACAACAATTGTTTAGCAAGCCATGTCAAAAGAGTGCTTCCCATTGATTATCTACACTGTGGCGGCCCAGCATTTAATTTGTTCTGCCACAATTTGATATGATTATGAAAAGAAAATATTCACACTTAATTCACAAATAAGATAAGAGATCCCTGACTTTGGGTTTTGCACCCTTACCCATTGTATAGCTGTGTGCAGCGCAATGTGACGCATGCTTGTGCTATCAATCATAACATTTTTCCCATCCATAGACAGTCTTTAAGTTACCTTTGCCAAGCTGGTTGTTTTTATTTTTGTTTGTTTGAGTGCGTGCAATCAATTCTCTCTCTTAGCCTGTAACTCTGACTCTGTTGCGTGTGAGAGCCACCTTCATTCTTTTACATGTGCACCATGATTGAATTAGTTATTCGCTGCAAAGTAAGCAACACTAAATTGTGGGCTCTCCAATTATTCAGATCTGCTCCAACATTTAATGGATTCGTCCTTGGGCCATGTCCCATCCCTCCACAAATTTCATGGAAATTTGTGCAGCTGTTATTCCTCTATCCTG
Source organism: Pleuronectes platessa (assembly GCF_947347685.1). Classification (NCBI taxonomy): domain Eukaryota; kingdom Metazoa; phylum Chordata; class Actinopteri; order Pleuronectiformes; family Pleuronectidae; genus Pleuronectes; species Pleuronectes platessa. Next base: position 5,551,143 of record NC_070626.1, on the reverse strand, counting down.
CTAACTATTAATCAAATGCTGATGAAAACACATCCTCCTTAGTGGAGGCAACACATTTATTCCGTTGGGTAAAAGGTAACTTTATAAAAAACCCTGCACAGGTTTTAAATTTCTACTGAATATCGTTCGGCAAACTCCAAGCAAGCAGTCATGAACCTTTTAGTCAAGTGGCTTCTCTCTTGCCACTCTCTTCCTGCTGGGCTCAGTTTAGACGAATGGCCCGCTCTATGAGGAGACTTCTTCTATTTGACAATTATTGAGGCCAGTGTTGTCCTGGAAACACTCAAAGCTTTAGAAATGCTTTCAAACTCTTACCCTGATGTGTACGTCACCACATTTTATCACTGAGGACTACAGAGAGTTCGATGGACTTCATGGCTTGGTTTTTGTCCTCACATGCAGTGTGAATTTACGGACCGTATATATTCACAGGAGTGTGCCTTTATACACTAAATCCAACCAATTGAATTGGCCTGTGATGAAGTTCTCAACACACGTTGAGGATGATTAAAGCACCAGATGAACCTGACCACAGTTTAAAGTGCAGTCATAGAAAAGGGTCTGACTACTTTTGTGAGTATGGGTTATAGAGTGTAGATGAATGGGCAGTAATGGCAATTTTATCCATTTAAATTAAATTTATAACAGAGTAGAGTTTGCAGAATTTAGGATATTTTAATACCTTCTGAAATTCTGTTCCTTTAATATTTGCTAGTGACAGTTGTCTTTTCAGCTGACTGAGCTTATAAGCCTATTGTTAACAAATACAAATCTTTAACAATGTTTTTTATAGTAATATACAAAGAAAATACTCAGGAATAACAGACTAATGTTTGAGATCAGTTTACAAAGGCACATTTTGCAGTGCAACGCTATGATAATTATGTCCAATTACTATCATCACATTATTATTGTTGTTGGTATTTTTCTGTGACTAATTCAAATTAAGAGTGAACATCCTTTTAAAACTCCCACTACACTACACCTGGCACTAAACACGTTGAGAGGGTGTCCATGTTCATCAAAGGTTAGAATAAGACACTTGTCACAGCACTGATTCCATCTCTGGCTAATGAGAGGCAGTGATAAGAGCGAGCAGAGAAAGGAGACACGCTGTCTAATTGACTGACAGGTGTCTTGCATTCCACACCTACTCAGACTCCAACCAGGCATGATGAATACTGAGCGCAGAGCCTTTGCTATGGGACAATAAATCCACCCGCATTTAATTACCTTTTAAAATGTGCTTCTTACTGCTCAATATGTGCTTTCACACATTGTCTATATAGTTGCTTTAAAAATAGTTATTTATACTCTTGAACATTGATTTTAAAGACGATCCTGACTTTGGTTTTGTCAATAAAGTCACCCGACCTGTTATGGTAAAAGTGCAACCACTCAGAGTCTCAGTTCTGATATAAAGTGGCCAGAAGAAGCCTCTTATGGGAATTAGTGTACTGAAATGCTGCAGTAAAAGCAATCAGCAAGACCCTAAAATCAGTTCTGCAGCCGACAGAGAGAGGGAAACAATTTTACAGTGCGTTCTCCTGATGTGGAACACCACTTTCCTCCTCACCACTTCCATCGACCCCATCCCCGGCAGCAGCAGGGAGCTGTTTACTGTGGAAAAGACCTGCGTTAGACCCTCAGCTTGCAGTAGCATCACAGACAAGGTTGGCACATAGCTGGTGATGGTTAAAGTGAATTGTCCAAAAATAGTTTAGTCAGGGCTGGTTGAGTAAACATCTTGAGATAAGACTTTGTATGAATCATGTGGTACTTGTTGGAAGATGTGTATCAGTCAGTTATTACTTTACTTAACATCCCCAAAAGAAGGGTTAGGGTTAGAGCTTGATATAAAAGATGTGTTCACGTTGGAGTATGGAGTAAAATAAAACTGTGTCTCTATATCGATGCAAATCGACCACAAATTAGACATAGGAAAGTGAATGACATTTATTTAGAAGAGGAAAATAATTATTGTCTAAATGATGAAGGAAAAGGGTTAAAAAAACAAAGAAAAAGATTTTGTATATATGGATGATGAGGATGAGGATGCTATCTGTTTACATACAATTACTCAGTAAACTTCAAACAACGCTTGGGAGAAAATAAGAGAAGCTCTTTATTGATGAAGTCCTAGGTATCTTTAATTCTTGTTTGTGTTTCTTTTCTTTTTCTTTTCCCCTCACATGTTTTGCACATACAACACCCGAGGCGTATATACGGTGTACAATGTATTTTTGGGAAAAAGCCAGAAACACAACTTCAAATCAACACAGCATGTGCAGATGTGGATAATATGTGCAAAGTACATAGGCAAAAACATTGACTGTAACAGCTTTATATGGTGATAATATGCTGTGTTGTGTTTACAGCTTTGCATCAGATTGCGGGGAAGAGTAGCCTTCATTTATCTCCAACTCATGTTTGGTATCCGGTGTTTTACGTTTTGAAACATCCAATGTTTACATTAGTTTATTTCATTCGTATTCTACCCTTTTAATGGACATTATTATTGCTGTTCTCCACCCTGCCTCTCAGCATCATTAGTGTACTTGTGTGCATGTGCATTGTGCATTCTGCTCAAACACGAGACATACTTGATGTAGGCGGACATTTATCCAACCTTTACACTACAAAACTGTGAGTGAACAAATCCTCCAGCTACACAGGAAACAAGGTGAGGAGAAGGATATGGTCAGGACTTTGAAAAGATCAGAAAAGAGCAGGATGAGACAAGGCATGTAGGCGCCATGTCAAACATTTTTACACCTCGATCCTGCATCCAAAACGTTTGTAACGTTGCCGTATGTAGATCACTCATTAACCCTATAGTTGGTCGCACCTCCAGATTAGTTTTCAGGCAGAAGAGGAGCCGTTATGAGATAAATAACTGCACCATCTTTAGTTTAATGTCGCCATTTCATAGTAAAGTTGAGTCAATATTTATCAGCATGGACTAATCTCTTGAGAGCAGAGGCAAGACTCATCTGTGATGTCATCAAAATGTACAGCCCGGAGCTGCTCCATAGACATTGACTGGGATACTGAATTAATGGGCTCGTAAAATGTTTGTTTGAGCTGTTACACCCAAATGAGCTTTTAATTATAGTGGTGCTTTCTGAAGTGAGGCAGAAAATGTGCCCTTGTCTGCATAAAATCATCCTAGTTACTGCCAGAGCCACAGTCAGCGTTTTCATCTCCTCCCATCCATTCTCTGTATCGAGGTGTAGGTCTGTGTGAGATCACTGATTAAAAGACACTAATTTGTTTTTTTTTGTTTTTCCCTCTGGGAACTGGTTACAAACAAGAGAAGACAATAAGACAATGTTTTTAGCCTGTATATTCATGTTTATCTTCAAGTGCTTCAACTGTCCAATGTAATTTGTTTTATTCTCCTTATTCCTCTATTTTTCAGAGTTTTTTTTCTTTTATGGATCTCGAACTTCTCCTGTAAAAGGGATAATTACATGTTATTCTAATCAAACCTCCTGTCACGTTCTGTAAGGGGAACTTAATCTACATTTCATATTGATTTCCCCTGTCGTCTCTTGTCCAACCTTTATTTCAGATGTCCCCCTGGGCACATGATCCGAGTGAACGGGTCCAGGAAGTCCTGTGTCTACACTCTCTGCGCCACGCGGCCCTGTCACAGGGGGACCTGTGTGGCCCAGTCACCCTCCAAATTCACCTGCCACTGCCCGGAGGGTTACAGAGGACGCCACTGCGAGACGCCGCTGGCCATCTACAGGGAGGACGTGGGCCTGAGCTTCAGCTCACTCTTTGCCATCTGCATCTGCTTCATGGCCTTACTAGGTAACATCTACTGCATGTTACACATACACCACTGATAAAGGATGTCTGTTCATCTTGTGATAGCACCTTATCTTCGCCGATATCTATAAAATAATCCATTATATTGCTAAATCACCTAGTAATATTAGATTATACAGTCACTGTGTTTTGCAATGATAATTTGGGAAACACTAAATAATATTTATTAAATATATATAAACGTACAATTATGTTGCTACATTTATCAATCAAAAATTGCATTGGTCTCTTTGGGCTTAACAAGAGTAAAGAAAAACTACAGAAAATAAACTATCAACAGAAATGTGACATTTTCAAACTACCTTGTCAACACCAACGGCCGCATCAAATATAGAAATTTTAAAATTAAATTAAATAGGGGAGAGCGGGGTAATGTGGGACATCGGGTAATGTGAGACACCCCCTGTATCTAGGCAACGGAATACATTTGTGGTCATGTGACCATTATGTTTTCAAGCCCCTCCCATCCCCCCCTTGCCATGAAGGAGAAGTTGGTGCTGGTGCTGTGGAAAGTATGTTTTTTAACAAAAATGTATTTTTTGCATGTAAAAGTAAATTTTCTTACTTTGAACTGTCAAAACAAATAGATTCAGGTAGAAAAACTTATATCATACATGTTGGTGAACTTCCAACATATAAAACCATGTGATTGATGCTAGCTGAAGATTAGCCTGAATTGCTAAGAGATGTTGTTTTTCTAAAACGGTGGCTGTGGGGTAAAGTGGGACACTGTCTCACTTTACCACACCATGAAGCACAAGTTAATTTTAGTCTTAAACATATTTTAGTGTTATATTACATTATATATGTTTTTTTTTTAATGTCATAAACATTGTAGAAAAGCCATCATGCCAAGAAACTACACCAGGAAGACAACCTGGGGCCGAACACCCCTCACAGAGATGGAGAGTGCAGCCGCTGAGGTCATGCAAGGAAAGAAGTCCTTAAGAAAAGCTGGATGGGATAGAAATATTGACAAGACAACCCTCAAAAGATTCATAAAGAAAAAAGAGAAAGGGAAAGTAAAATCAGTAGCCTGGGGTGCAGTAGCTGAGGCAAAGAGAATATTCACAGATGAGATGGAGGAGGAGCTGGCCAAACACTTGAAACCAGTAGTTGACCAGTTCCATGGCCTTGCTCCAGTTAAGTGCCGTGAACTGGCATTTGAATACGCAGAGAAAAACTATATCCCTGTCCCTGCCAATTGGATAGAGAAACAATGTGCCGGTAAGCTAGGGTGTGCAAGACATCACATGAATCAAAAATAATTATAAATGTGCTTAATTTACCTATTACAACATGTGTTGTTATGGTAGTTTTAAAGTGGAAAAAGTAAGTGGACCACTTTACCCCGTAGCTGGGGTAAAGTGAGACACAAGACCACTTTTTTTAAAACAATCATATTTTCACTGCCCTTTGTCCTGAAGACATTCTGATCATTTCCATTGCTAGAAAACATCCTGAATTAATTTGGAAATGTGTACATTTTACTGATATATAATTTTAGCTCGCATAGAGGGGAGCAAATGTAAAAAGTGTCTCACATTACCCCGCTCTCCCCTATCTGGGAGAGCACTGTAAGAAAACTTATACTGAAACAGAAATGTTATATATTTAAATAGGTACCACAAGAGTATGTAAAATGTGAGCAGTAAAAACCACAAAATAAGCTTTTAAATTGAATCTCTCTTTATCTTTCTCTCTCACTCACACAAACACTCACACACACACACACACACGCACACACACACACACAAAGAGAGAGAGAGACGATGTGTTCACCAGATGTTTTGAATGATGCAATAGATGATTCTTTGGTCATTTGTGCCTTATTTCATCCCCATAGAGGTGTTTTGAACTCATTAGTGGATATAGTTAGACCCCATTGACACTGTTAGCTCACTCACACTACACACCACAGTGAATTGAATGTAATAATTGCTGTATGTGGCCTCTGATTAGCTCAGGCTTCTCAACTGCATTCACATCTTAACATTTGTGAAAGGTAGCCAGTGAGCTTAAGTGCTTTGATGCATTTGTGTGTACTTTACGTTTCAGAACCATTCACATTATACACGGTTCAGACATAGAGCTTTTTCCCTCTGACATGTGGGCTGAGCTCTGCCCCCGGAACAAGAGGGAAACACATCAGGCAAAGTAACAGAGTCTCAGCTGTTGACAATTGGGTCAGAAGGCAGTTTTTACTTTAAAAATAAAAATAAATAAAAGGTTAAGTTTAGTGTCAGATTTTCGGGTGAATTGAGTGAATAGTCAGCTCTTAAAACAATCCAAACAGGAATGGAATAATTTGTAAAATGCTCAATGGTACCAGTTTGAGAACATGTGAAGAATAGTTGACATTACAGCACCCAGAGCATTATCTGAGTTGAAGTTAAACATATGATATCCAAATATGAAACGATATACTGTCAAGGTACAGTAGCTTTGGAAGGAATTCAGATCCCTTGAACACTTCATTGTGTTGTGGATTTATTTGTAAATTCATTAGAACGATGTTTTTCGTATCAACCCATACTCAATATTTTATTATGACAAATTGCTCTTAGAGTTTTCCAAATTTGGAGAAAATCAATGACAGATTTCTTTCCTTTACAAAACTGCTCAGGTGTTCCTTATTTCAGTACTTTGTGGAAGCGCCCTCTTTCTTGGCAGCGGTTGAAGCTTCTTGTCTTATTGGATAAGTTGCTACAAGCTTTGAACAAATGACATTTGGCACTTTATCCCATTTATCCTGGCAGCTCCTCTCAAGCGCCATCAAATTTGATGGGAGGCATCTGTGACTGCCACCTTCACATGTCTCCACTGATCTTCTGTGACGTTCAAGGTTCCCTGTTCTCTGGCTGGGACAATCAAGGACATTCAGAGACTTGTCCCAAAGCCACTCCTTCATTGTCTTGCTGTGTGCCCCAGGTGATTGTTGTACTGAAAGATGAACTCTGGAGCAGGTTTTCCATGAAGGGGTATTTCACTGAAAAATCTAAGTTCACTCATTATCTGCTCACCACTGTGCTGATGGAGGGTTGGGTGAAGTGTTTGAGTCCACAAAATACTTTTGGAGTCTAAGGGGTAAACAGTGTAGCAGCCAAATCCAATACAATTGAAGTAACTGGGGGACCTCTTCTTCAAATGTAAAAAACAGCAGAAAAAAACTAACATGCCCCCAGCCTGCTACTATGGTGTCATCCAAGTGTCCGCAAGCCCCGGATTCAAATCCAACTCGAAACGGCGTCATTTCTTTATTTTCTTACGTTTGAAGATTAACCTTGTTTTGTGGACTTTACCCAACTCTCCATTGGCACATTAGTGAGTTGATAATGAGTGAATTTTCATTTTTCAGTGAACTTTCCCTTTAAGGACCTCTCTGGATGTGGCTGCATTCATCTCTCCCTCAACTCTGAGCAGTCTCTCTGTCCATGTAGCTGAGAAGTCCCGCCACTGCATGATGCTGCCCCCACCAGCAGAGATGGTATTTGCCAGGTGATGAGCAGCGGCTGGTGTTCTCCAGAGTCAGTGTTTAGAGTTCCGCCCATGGGCTAATTTTTGTGTAATCAGACAATTGCTTATGCTCTCTGGGTCCTTTAAATGCCATGTGGCAAACTTCAAGTAGACTATTATGACTTTTACTCAAAGTGGTTATTTTTCATCCAGACACTGTGCCATGAAGTCTTGATTAATTGAGTGATATTGAGCTGGTCCTTCTGGCAGCTTCTCTCCTCTCTGCAGAGGACTTATGAAGACCCTGACCAATGTCTACTTGCCCACGTTCGATAGATGGCCAAATCTAGGAGGAGACCTGCTGGTTCAAGACTTCTTCCATTTTACATCTTTGGCTCTCCACATTTGGGCAGCTTTGGAGTTTTGGAGGTAGAGCGGGTTGTCCAGTGACCAGAATGGTTTGGTACCCGGCTCCGCCAGTCTCCTCAGTGTCCTTGAGCAAGATACTGAACATACTGACAGTGTATGAATAGTGGGTTATAGAAAAGTGCTGCATAGAGAGGCTCTGTATGAATGTGTGAATGAATGGGTGGATGTAACTAGTGTTCTGCCTGGCAAAGGGATTCTCAAATACAGTCCATCTGCGATTTACAGCTTTATTGAAGGACTACAGAGAGACTGTCTATGATTTTTTTGAAATGCAGTGTAACTGGTGAGACATTGTGTAGACATGTATCTTTCTAAATGATGTCCAATCTATTCACTTTGCCACAGGCGGATGCTAAACAACTTCTAGACACATCTCAAGGACACTAAAATCAAAGAAGAGGCACCTGAAACCTGAATACAAATTTGAGCACCACAGAATAGGGTCTGAATACTTAAGAAAGCAAAAACATTTCAGTTTGAAAAAGAAATGTATAACTACTTTTTACTTTATCGTTTAGTACAATTTGATCCATTTACAGTTACCTTTCTAACAATGAAATAAGGAAGAGGTTTTAATACTTTCTGAAGCCTCAAAACAACAGCTTTGCCAGTACTGAATATCTTTTGTGTGTGCCTGCACGGTGAAAGTCAATGAAAGCCCTGCTGAATCAGTCTGTTGACTTAAAAGTGTCTTTTAAATTATGAACTGCATTATACAGTTTATACCCAGGAATGGACCGACCATAACTAAGCACTACAGTCTGTCTTTCTTCACCAAGAGCACAAAAGGGTCTCTGGACGAATCTTAGGATAGGACAATAGCTGCTTATATCTGCTGTGGTACTGTACGTGCACTTCCTCTGGCCTGTGGTTAGATAGACGGCAACACACTGGTATCTGGTTGTCTATTAAAATCTAAATGTATCTGTCTGCCTGGCTGTCTCTTTTTCCTTGTTGAATATTCATCTGCCTGTACCTTTTGCTCTGTGTTCTTATTCCTAAAGGACTCTCTGCTGAAAAAGTGCCTCAGGCACAGCCGTGCACAGAGAATGAATTGTCTGTACCATCACATGTTCCCTTTGTCTAATTGATAACAATACAACAGAGCTGTAAAGAGCGGTATGAGTCAGAGCACAGTGCAAGATAAGAAAAACAGATCAGAGCAGAATAAAACAGGGCACAGCACAATACAAGAAGAAAACAAGAGGGAGCTGGAAAGATGTCAACGCTGAGGCAGCGCACGAAACAGTGAGAGAACGAAAAGCAGAAGATACGTGAAGGAGGGTGTCAATGTCAGGCTTCTGCTGGACATGTCTGCTTGTATCACTGGGGATTCTGAGGGTACTTTCCTCCCAACCTGAGGCCGGATAGTGTTCAAATGGTCATTTCTCTCATGTCTATTCCACCGAATCAACATTCAATCTTGGTATTGGCGGCATAATAAATGCGACATCCAACTTTGATCCTGTTGAGACTCTGTCCTGTCTTAGGTGTTAATTACTTGTTTTGTAGGCACATAAGGTGCTGTTTACCAAAACCTGCAGAAATTGAGATCAATGCTCCAGGGACTCTGGTAGTAATTTCAATCGGTAAAGCATTCCTCGCTCGATCAGTCAAGCATTCCTCATTCGGAAATTCAAGTAGGAGCAAGAGTGACTTTTTTTAGACTTTCATCTAATATTGCTGGTACGGACCAGTGTTTGAATAGCAAGAACAAAAGAAGGGCAGCAACTATTTGGATGCAATGTGGAAGGAAATGGGAGCTCATTTGCAAATGTTATGACCAGTGAAGATTAAGGACTAAATCAGCTCTAAAAAGAATTCGTAGTAGTTTGTTTTCCCTTCGTAAGAAGAATTTTGTGCAGACAACTGTGGCTAAAGCAAGTCAGTATTCTTCATTCATGGTTTCCAGAGGATAGGGTTAGGGTTAGGGTTTCTTCTGATCTTGTATCATCATCAGGGTTTTTGCTAATGTTAGCATGGCGACATGGTCAGCCAAGATGGTGAACTTGGTAAATATCACATGTTAATTGTCTGCATGTTAACATGGTCCATGTGATAATGTTAGCATTCTGATGTTAGCATTTAGCTCAAAGCAAATCCAAAGAGAAGCTAGCAAGACGACTGTAGACTTTTGCCCTGTTAATTATTATTGTAGGACAATGATTCAAGAAAATCTTTCTCTTATAAATGTTTAACTTAAAACTTTTAAATGAATTAAGGGAACATTCAGGAGTGATGTTACCTATTGATAATAAATGTCTGTTTTAAGTAATTTCTAACTTTCCATTTTTTCTTTTTATAATTTAACATGGGAAATCTTTAATAGCAGATCATAGTAGATGCATTGACTTTGCTTTTTGTTGTTGAGCTGATGCACCTGATGTTTCCAGAGAGTATATCTCTTTCTCGTCCATTGATTGGACCTGGATATTTGCAGGATTCACCCAGTGACAGTCCCTGTGGTGCTCCTTGAGTTCAGAGAAGTTGTGAAATGCTAGCACAGCTCCACACCATGTCAATGTCCAATAGAGTCTCTCTTGACAACATTCATTCTTAATAACTTTACGCTGAATTCTTCATGAAGCTTGAATGTTGATTTTGTTTTCAATGGTGTGAATTAATTTGTACTGTTTGCTTATTTTGGCGACAACATGTTTGGAACTGCGCATAAATACCATCCTCTCTTCACATGCACCTCCTCATCTTCTTCTTGTGCTTTCATTTCTCTCTCCCAACATTGTCCTCACTCGATTTATGACTGTATGGCGGGGCCTTGCATGAATTTGGTTAACCATTGGTTTCTTCTGTTTTTCTTGATTCATTCCTGCTTCCCATGTTTGATTACCTTCTTTCTTTACAGAAAACATATAATATTTATTTCATAGCGATATACAGAAAAAATTATAGTAATGTATCTATTTTATTCATTGACTTCGAAGGCAAATCTCAATTTATTATGAGATAAGATATTAATTTATCTTTAAATGCAGTATCAAAACTATATATTTAAATTGGATTAATTTAATATGTTTAATGACATATATGTTGTTTTAAAAAAATATTTTGAAGAAAATGATCAGCTCCTTGAGAAGGTGGGTTTAGAGGAAGATAAAAGCCCAGCACAGACCAGGTAAACACAGAGTCTCTCAGATGAGTAGCGATATAAAGTATTATGTATTATAGACATTGCCACGGTTCTGAGATGCTGAGGTTCATAACTTGCTTCAACCTACGACATTTATATTATTGAATTTATATATACTGAGGCCCATTTTTCAAAACATCAGAGCATTTAAGACTGATTGACTATTTCCCCACTTTCTACTTTCATTCACATCCATATGATAAGACAGCCGACTGGAAACCTTCCTATACTAAATCCATCACAGTGAATGTTTATGCCCAAATCAATTTGGTCCAGATTTCTTTTTGACACATAGTCATGTAGTTACAAGCAGGAACTGTTTAGAAAACTATCACTTGTTGGATCAAAACAGATATAACCTGGAGCACCTGATAAGAGCTGTCTGCTGCAAATCACTGGGAAACAAAGCTCTGAAGACAAGACATGCCGAGATAGAAAATACAGCACAGTGAGAACAATAGAGTAAATCATGTCATTTCTTGTATTCAAAAGCTTGATGAGTATATCAGAAATCTTGGATGGTTGCAGTCGTATTCAAACATTTGATGCTGCCATTAAGAAACTGGTGGCAATTCAATGTCATAGAAATGAATGGGAGAAAAATGCACAAGACAGACAACATTTCCCCATTCATTTAGACAACATGAACTCTAGGCTGCCTTTGCATGAGTGTAGATGACTGCAGGGGAAGGTGACCTTACTGATATTAAAACAAAATTCATCGAATAACCCGAGGTGTCATTTGTAAAATGGTCAGCTAAGCACTTGTGGTTAATTTACGGCGATCCATATCAGACAAAATCCATGTGGTGCCTGGCAATCAAGCCGACTTAAAGTGCAGAGATTAGAGAAGGATATCCGATTAATGACACAGATGTTGGTCAATGAGTCACATACTGAATATATCACAACGATCTCCTCTGCCAGATGAGCCACGCAGCCAGTTCAGTGATTGCTGCATTGATTCAAAAGTACTTCAAGGTGAAAATGTTACCTGGGGTATTTTTGAGGATTTGTGAGAGTTTGCAGCAGCATAACAAGAACATAGAGATCCTGGACCACTCTCTGCGTAGACCAGGAGAGCAGCCTTCCAAGCATCATTTTCTGGAAATTTATTTAGCTAATTAACCAATTAATTAAGAATATTAAACAGCAAAATAACTGAACTGCAAATGTTTTTCGGTTATGTTTTAGCTCACACCCTTGTCAGAGCTCTGAATCAAACACTCCAGTCGATTGAAAGAAAGACAACAATTGTGTTATTTCCCCTAAGACCTTGTTATCCATTTAATAATAAGAAACTATTCATCATAAACAATGTCATTTTCCTGACTGCAAAATAAATTACTTAAAAGTGTTCAGTGGCCTGAAACAGAAGCATTGTATTCATTGTACACACCACAGACTGTATTTAAACATGCCTGACATTCCACTTCCCCAAAGGTGGAGCCAAAGCATCATCATCGCCACCTGGTGGCTGGCTGCAGTATGAGTTATAAATCAAGGCAAAATACACATCAAACTTACCCTCAAAGGTTTTCACCATTTTCTGTATTTCTTATTACATTAATGTTTGTCCAAGTGCTCAAATTCCTGTGAAGTTTGGTTGTAATTAGTAAGTTAATACAATAAAGTGAGTTAAAAAGTTATTATTCACAACTGAGACTGACTCACGATGTGTGGAGCGCGTGTATCGGTGGGACCTCGATAACACAGCTCCATCCCCAGAATGCTACTGCCCCGACTCTGGCTCCAAACGTGCAAAATGCATTTCTAGATTGTGTGAAGTAGTGGAAGCTCGCTGTCCATCTTTATATATCTATGGCTCACACCAGATGAGCCTCTGTAATTGGATTGATTAAGATGCCAACTTTTAAATTAATTCAGTTCTCTTACAAAGATTAATCCGTTAAGCTCAATGCAAACAATCAGAGCAAAGTTATTTATTCAACAAGTTACACTAGATAATTAGACATCACTCGCACCAATTAACTTTACATTTAGACGTGCTGCTGGAACAGAAGAGACACCCATTCTCCAAATCAGTCTCAATCCCAAATTACACCCACCAACCACAGCCTGATTCATTCAGCTAATCCTTCCATAAGGAGAAATCAGATTTATGTCTTTCATGCAAGGATTTTGGTAATCATTTCTGGATACATGATCCTGTTGCGGAGAACATTGGGCACCAGCACCTTGTAGAGTTGGCTGATTGCACACGTACACTGATAATAATCCTTCTGATTTTTCTGGATAATCTTCTAGGCAAAAATATCCTCAAGCATAGACAACACTACTCAGAGGCTGGAGGGAGGCTCATCTTCCCCAAAATGCTCATGGAAATATTGTCTTGAAATATGTTGTGATTTACTTGCAGATTGTTATTCAGGCTGTAGATATGTTAGGTTTTATTAATACCTGCACCCAGCCAAGCTGTTAGAAAGTCAATTAGCACCGGCCAACCTGCAACAATATGGGTTAATCAATCACCCGAACCTCCAGAAATATAAAGTTTAATGTGATTAAAGCAGTTAAGTAGTCTGCATTGATTGATGAAGATCGATTCTAACAATATCTGTCGCTCAAAGCTGCTTTACACTGCATTACAAGCTTCTCCTTCAGGTCTTTAAATCCATGCAGCCAACAGGACACATTTTAATGAATTTTTATTTCAGCTCTTTTACCATGTGCATCATGAAGTTTCTGATGTTTCTCACCAGTGTTATATTCCAGAAAGGCTTTGCAGTGCTAATACTGTCACATCACATTTTTACATTTTACAGTACACACTGCTTGCCTAGTTTTAGTATCAAAACTCCAGGGCAGTGCAGAGAGATGTTTGGAAACAATGACGCAGAGCCTCATAACCGCTTGCTGATTGGGTCTTTTCACTCACAACATCGCCGTCAGGTTATTATCGCATGACCCCCATCCTGGGAGAAATCAGCCGGCATAAGCCTCAGCCATCAGCCGAATTGAAAACCTAGTAGTATGGATGTAGGCGAAGTGTTTCACAGAGTAAAGACTGAACAGATGCAACATCGTTACTCTGGAGGAGAAAGACCAATGAAGTGAAAACCAATTGGGAGCATAAAGCATTTTCTTTCGTAATAAATGGATAAACAATAAGATAATTTAACCGAACTGAAAATCATAAAAAACAGCGCTTGTTGTTTCCAGTGATATACTCTCCAAGGCACAGACAAGTTCAGTGATCCAAGACCCATGCTGATGAAGTGAAGTGTATAGGGAAAACACACATACATAATTAAAAGTACTGCATGGAGTAAAAAAAAGATGAAGAAAGTATCTATTTTTAAACACACCAAGACTTCACTGAGAAGTTCTTTAACTTCTCTATCTGTGTGTTTGCTATTGCTCCCGTAACTTGTAACTTATTTAAGCTGCTCCCTCTCTTAACATGAGAGTTCTGCTCTGTTTTTCACTCTTGAATTACTTTGTAGTGAGGAGAACTCTGTGTTTTTTCACTACTGTTGCACAGCAACAGTTTTTTACTCCTGGTACTGGCTGATCAGCCGATCAGATGGCGACCAGAACAACCAATGTGTGTTGAACAATGGTCATCAGGAGGATGATACACAGAGGAACATAGTGATGGGGGAAGAGCTGGATCCAAACAACAAAGACTGATGGAGAAGAGCATATCTTCCTTTAATCATCATGACATGAAATTGTTGAACAATAAAATAGATGAGTTAGAAGCTCCAGTGGGAAACTTACTGTTGTGTTCTTTACAAAGACATGGTTAGAGGGAGAGTCTCTGGATCCCAATGCTGCCACTGACAGATTTCACACAGCACGAGTGGACAGGAAGAAAACCATTAGCAAAGAACAAACAAGGCGTCATGTTTGTTGCTGTTGTTAACAACATACGGTGCCAACTTGGAGACGTACCCGTAAAGGAACAGTTCTGCAGTCGAGACATTGAACCTGAAATCGTAGACGTCGGCTGAGTAGGTGTTGAGAGCATTTGAGAGGATGTGGTCACGTGTCCAAGGCGACCTGTTAATGTGGTCTGAGTGATCGGAACTCAGGACGCATGTTGATACAGGGTCTGAACACTGGTCTGGTCTCTGTGCTTTGCAGTCATGTGACACATTATTGTTTGCACTTTAATATTTGTACGGTGTATTTATCATTATTAGTCAAAAAAGATTAGTCAAGTTTTTCCGATTATGAAAAGCAGATACGGCCAAAGATAGACAATAGATGTGAGCCAAGTTGATACATGAGATGGATATTGGATTAAGTATTATATGTTATTATATGAACAAAAACAGAAATACACATCAGTGACACATTGACTTAGAGCTCTTTGTCATAACAATAGTCAGTGTGGACAGAGTTTGTATTTCTGAAGGGGAGATTGTGTTACTAAAGAATGTTTGAGCTGAAAAGAAACACAACACATGCAAGTTATCAGTGAATTGATATTGTTTACCACTATCACTTTCCTCCAGTCATTTGAAGCTATGGACCAGTGGAATCAGTGGCATCAAAGTGTTCGTACTGTTTGAGGAAGAAAAGAACTGTCACAAACAAGAGCAGTGAGACGGGTTGTAGATACACAAGGCACATGACGGCAGATGGCTGCGGTAAACAGAATTATAGTTTGATGAGGATAAAGTCCATACTGAATTATTGACTCGTGACGACGTGACACTGATCTCATTGCAGATATTGATCGTGTGAATGGGAATCCCATTACCCACACTCATTCTGCGCCATTTCAAATGCTCATAGCACAGTGGATTTCCCTTATCATCAAGTCACAGGATGGTGGGTTTCATGAAGGGGCAGTGTGGGAGTTTCAGGATGCGGCTGCAGGACATCTTACTGACATCTGTCTTTTCATCTTCAGATATGTTCCCCTTTAATATTTAAGATAAGAGGAACTGAGAAATAATTCATTTCAAAGGCTTTCTGTACTTCATGAGCTACAATGTTTGGTTTTGGTCAAATTTGCAAAAGTCTGAAGTAGTGCACATGAGTCATGAAGCTGCTCAGGAATAGCTCAGAGGTTGGATCAAATGTCTTGGTTTGTTCTAAATGCTAGTGACATCAGTGGAAAGTGACTTTAAAGAAGGGATAAAGTAGAGTAAAGTAGATGAAGAAAAAAGTTACAGGTGGTTAGACGGAGGAGAAGGGGGTGTTAGTAGAAGGCTGGAGAACAAGTTAAGCAGAGAGAGAAAGGGAGAAAGTTAAACAAAAAGAGGAGTGATGGTCAAAGAGACCGTAGGACCTTGGAGGCATTGTAAACAAATAAACACATAATCTCTCTTTTCAGGCTCACTCTTCACTCTCTCTCTCTCACACACACACACACACACACCGTCAGAAATACCAATAAAATTCTCAATTTCTCTGTTTGCCCTCTAGAGAGAGCCTTTGTACAGAGCAGATTCATCTTGTATGCCCTGACCTCCAGCTTTCTTGCTCACTTCCCCATGGAGCTCGCACTCGCCACTTCTTCAAACATACACACACACAGTTACTCACACATGCACACACAGGGCGGAAGGAAGCAAATGTAAACACATTGAGACAAAACCTCCACATGCAGCGACACACCTGTTGTATTTGCAGTTTCTCTGCTTCCATCTATCTATAGGGTTTTTTTCCACTCATAAAGGCATAAGCCCTAATGCATAGAGGAGGATATAGGAGGTATTGATCCATGCAGCACAGTCTCCCTCCCAGCCAGCTCCACATCCAATTTCTTTGTGCACCTCTGTCCACATTGCATCCCGGCTCTTTTGCTGTGTATTTTTTCACCCCAGTGAGAAAAAAGAAATATTTAATAGGGTCAATGTGAAGTGTGTTGTTTGTTTGCAAATGCACGTGCTTTGCCGTATACACAGGGCATACTGTACTATTTACTACAGGACTTTAGAAACCTGCTTCACAGAGGGAAATGGAAATAAAACACTTCAGCGTGATGATTAAGATCACACCAATAAAAGTATAGATCTGAACTTTGAGACTCAGTACATCATTATGATTACTTACAGTCTAGTAGTGCAGAAGCCGCTAGAGAGAGGTGTTCCACAGTCGGCCTTGCACTGAGCTCAAGTGAGAATCTTCCTTCCACCGCTGCAACATATATGTAAATTAAATAAGTCTGTATTTATGTTGCACTCAAAGTACACATTCATACAGTGCATCCATACGTGAAGCATTTTCGCTGTGTCACTTCACAGCCAACAGGGGTAATTTAGGGTTCAGTGTCTTGCCTAAGGGCTCTGCGGCTCACGGATTGGGGGAGACTAGGATCCAACTGCCAAACTTTTGGTTAGTAGGGGACCCACTCTAGCTGCAGCCATCCCAGGTGTGCTTATTGGGGAGTAAAAGGAGATATAGATCACAAAAAATATAATCAGGTAAAATTATTTGAACAGATATATATAAAATATAAATATATTTAAAAGAAATGGTATAATACACCTGGGTCTTATCTTGATAGCCATCATTTATATCAGTTGATTATAGTTGATTATAGTTAATTGATTTGTACTGAGTAACAATGAGTCCAATGTAACAGAACATTATTTTATTATTTAGCTTTTCACTTCTTCTCCTAATATACTAGCTGCGTCATTTACATTAATGTTTGCTGGCCAGCCATCTTCTTCTTATCTTGCCTTTACTAGAGAATAACTAAATTTGTGTCTGTCCCTCAGTAAAATAGCAATAAACACATCTTTAAAATAAATGCTCTATGGCACCTCAGATGGTCAAAAAACAGGCACAACATCTCCATCTGCACTTGTTATTTTGTCGTAACCATTTAAGTGTGAGTTGTTTATGGAAATATGGATGTGCTAAGACTCTGATTTATGTAGATTCTGTGGAGGGAGCGTGTACAGTGAATTAAATAATAGTACATTCTGTTCATTATCTCATTCTGTCAGAACAGAGACAGAACGTATTTGTATTATTCTATACAACCCAGCCTGAAGTCTCGTATTCAACATGGCTCAGGAAAACTCCAGGCTGATGAGAACCATCTCAACAGTGCCTCTGTGTTCTGGGTAGCTTGGGCCACCTCGCAGTAAATGAGGACCACTGCAGTCGGGGCAGGGAACTGAACCACTGACCTTGTTTTTGCCAATTCACTGCCTCTCTAACATCAAACTCTCTCTGCAGCAGCCAGCTACATGTGTCTTCTGCCAAAAGTCTGTCCCTCAGGTTTTTTTTTATTTCCTAATATAATGTCTTCTCTTGATGGCTGTCATTTAAAGCCATAATGCCACTCTTAAAATGAAACGGTGAATCTCTTGAAACAATTTAATCTAATAAATCTGTCTGACACAGGAGTTGCGGTAAGGACGACATGTTGACAGTAAATGAATATTGATTTTCCCTCTCGCAGTGTGCAGCTGGTTTCTGGCTGAGTGAGTTTACTCTCAGAGTTGTCAGAGGGTGGGCTGTTTAATGGAGTGTTATCAATTCACAGGGAGTTTGAGTGTCGTCTGTTGGTAGGCTTACATGATGGATTGGCTGCTGCCTGCTAGTTGTGATGTAGGAGCAGGATGTGTGGATTTAAAAGAAAAGCAGAGGTGGATGGAGAGGGGGAGACGGGAGCAGTGCGTGTTGAGAAGATGTCATGGAATTGTTTAGATCACAGATTTTCTTTTGATGGCGAAGTCTTACATCAGATTAATAGGATTTGAGCAGCCGGCGTATTTATAGTGCTGCCAGTTAAAATCGTTTGCGGTATATGATTGCTGCTGTTCTCAAATGTGATTAAAGGGAGCTCTTTGTGCGGTCTGTGCAGAAACAGATTTGAAGATGGGGAATGACTCAGAAAACAATTCAGTCAGGATTAATAAGTGACACATGTGAAAATGATTAAATATGATCTCGACATTTTATCTTCTACAAGTTGCTCCTTTAGCAGTTGGAAAGAAGAACTGAAAAATTACTTGAGAAAAATCTTTGTATCAAAGGGAAAAGAGAGTAAGTCAGGAGCATGTCTAGGTCTAATTAAGATGTAGTGAAAGCTGTTGTGAAACTCTGATTAGCATATCCATGGTGCACTATAATGTCAGCCAGCCCTTCATGTTTGTGTCTCTCTTCTCTCTGTGCTCACATATACATTGTTTAGCTGGATTCCCTACACAGATGTTCTCATTTACATGTTTTACTGATGTATGAAATAATGACATGGCCCATATAAACCAGAGGTTAACCAGCAGGCACTCCCTAGTCAGTTTCAAGCTGCTGCTCTGCATTGCTATAAAAAGGTGAAGAGCGTGAAGACGAGCTACACTGGGGTAACTGCTGTTTCTCCTCCTAAAATGATCACGAGAGGAAGCTAGAAGTGACACAGTTTCTTCTCTTATTTGAGCAATATTGACAAATGAACCCCAGACAATGTCGAAAGTTGTCTTTTCACATGCAGCACAGTCCAGAGATTGTCATTATGAGATGTGTTCTCTTCTAATGGAAATACACAGTGAATTCTCTGCACGCTGACCAACTCCATTCTCACATCTGCTCAGTCGGACAAAACACAGACCTTGTACCAGGGAGAATAGGTTTAAGTCTATTTATTGTCTCATTCAGCCATACACTGTACATAAAGATAGATGACGTGTCTCCACATCCTCCCACTATCTACTAAATGGAGATAAAATATTGAAAATGCAGGTCACCTTCTTGTGCATTTGGAGCAAGAGCACTTGAATATACATCAGTGTGCTAAGACCTACCTAAAATAACCAAAACCATCTGTCAAAAAATGTATCTGATGAGTACTTTGACTTTTTCATTTGGCCCATATCCCATCTACTAACATGGAGGAGGCTGCCAGCCACCAGGTGGCGAATCCAAACGTTTTTGGCCCCGGCCAGTACTTTCATCCATCTTTATATAGGACTACACAGACTATGAGTTTGACTTATTCCTACATTTGCGTTCACACATACAGCTCCTCTGGGTAGTGCCTCGAAAGGTTCAGGGTTACACTATGCTTGAAAGAAGCTTTCATGTCTCACACAAGACTCATCCTCTGTCTGGGTAACAAACCTCTGCTCTGCCGCTCTTCCACTGAACAGAGGAGATGTAAAGAGATGTGTGCCTCTCGCTCTCAGGGCAGAGCTGGTGATTCAACTTAAAGTAGCAAAAGTTTATCCAAAGAATCTCTAGGTTTGTCCTTTTGAGACTTTTTGTAAAGCAGTGGCCAAATAGCACAGGGTTATATGTGTGTGTGTGTGTGTGTGTGTGTGTGTGTGTGTGTGTGTGTGTGTGTGTGTGTGTGTGTGTGTGTGTGTATAAAGCAGGCTATTAAAGGCTAGTGAATTGTGAAGTGTTGACTAAGGCAAGAGGAGATGGGAGACAAGACACAGGATTTATTGTTCATGTGAAAAGGTCAGAGCAATGCTTGAGTGGGAAAAACATGCCAGTGGGATGAAGTCTGTACCTGCTGCTCACTGACTGCAATAAACCCACAAATCAAAAGCTATCACTTTTTTTTAGCTTCTCCACTTATTTTCTCTCTTGCACACTTTTTTAATTAGCATCCATAACTTTTGCAATGTTAGAGTCATGTATCATGAGAATAATTCAGATTTGAACACTGTCAGTAATGTGAAAGAAAGTAGCTCTCGTGAAAGGTCGGACCATTAATTGACGGCGCTTCCACTGACCTGAGCAGCATCTTTGAAGCGTATTGAATTTAGAACCAAACACTGTCATTAGATAGATAGATAGATAGATAGATAGATAGATAGATTACTTTATTCATCCCCGAAGGGAAATTAAGTCGTCATAGCAGCCGGTACATTTGAAATACAATACAATAGAATAAAAATAAAATTTTGAGGTAGAAAGAATAAAAACAGAAACACAAGATAAATAGGTAGATAAGGTGCAGTGGCAAGATGATGGTAATAGTACTGATGATATGCTGGTAATGTTATTGTTAGACAGTTTATAAAAATAGTAGAGTATATATAGATATATATATATATATATACAAATAATATACAAAGAGTATGATATAATATGATATGATATATAGTAGAGGTATAAATATAAGTATTTGACTATACAATAGATAATATAATATACTATGAGTGTGAGAATATGTAGACAGTGTGCAAAAGACAATATTATTGTATGAATGATATATAATATCAATATGGTTTATATTAACACATATCACATATGATGTGAAGTAAGTGTTCCAGTATATGGAGCGGAGCGTTGTACAGGGTACACAGTGCAAGGAAACAGGTATATTTAGAGCAGTTCTGTGATGGTGGCTCTGACAGAGGTAGAGGAGTTGTATAGTCTTATTGCGGTTGGGAGGAACGACTTCCTGTATCGTTCCTTAGAGCAGCGGGGTTGAATGAGTTTGTGGCTGAAGCTGCTCCTTAGCTTGTCCAGTGTTTTGTGGAGGGGGTGAGAGGGATTGTCCATGATTGCCAGCAGTTTTGCCAGCATCCTGTCCTCCACCACCTCCTCCAGGGTGACAAGCTTAGAGCCAACCACAGACTCTGCCTTCCTGATAAGTTTTTTCAGTCTGTTGGCGTCCTTTGCCTTGATGCCCGTACCCCAGGACACCACAGCAAAGAAAATGGTGCTCGCCACAACAGACTTATAAAACATCTGCAGCATCTTGTTGCAGACGTTGAAGGACCTGAGCCTCCTCAGGAAATAAAGCCGGCTCAGGCCCTTCTTGTAGACGGCCTCTGTGTTGGTGGACCAGTCCAGTTTATTGTCTAGTGTGACACACAGGTACTTGTAAGCAGGGACCACCTCCACAGCCGTCCCACCGATGCAGACAGGAGAGGGCAGGGGCTTGTTCCTCCTGAAGTCCACCACCATCTCCCTCGTCTTCTTCACGTTGAGCTGCATGCGGTTCTCCCCACACCACTTCACAAAGCGGTCAACCAGGTCCCTGTACTCAGCCTCCCCTCCCCCCTCAACACACCCCACAATGGCCGTGTCATCAGAGAACTTCTGCAGATGACACGTCTCTGTGCAGTGCTTAAAGTCAGCAGTGTATGAGGTGAAGAGGAAGGGGGACAGCACAGTTCCCTGGGGGCCCCCGATGTTACTGATCAGACGATCAGACACACAGTTCTGTAATCTCACAAACTGTGGTCTACCCGTCAGATAGTCAACGACCCAGTTGATGAGGGGAGCACTCACCTGCGTGCCCTCCAGTTTGGCCTTCAGCAGTGGGCTGGATGGTATTGAAGGCGCTGGAGAAGTCGAAAAACATGATCCGGAGTGAGGTATTGGGTCTGTCCAGGGAGGAGTAAGCCTTCTGCAGCAGGTAGATGATTGCATCATCAACCCCAACATGGGGCTGATATGCAAACTGCAGGGGGTCTTGTGATGGGCACACCAGCGGTCTGAGGTGGGCCAGGACCAGTCTTTTCCATGACCTTCATGCTGTGAGAGGTCAGTGCCACCGGCCTGTAGTCCTCCAGTGCAGCAGGACGTCCTTTTTTGGGCACTGGGACCAGGCAGGATGTTTTCCAGAGCACTGGCACTCTCTGAAGGTGTAGGCTCAGGTTGAAGAGGTGCTGGAGAACTCCACAGAGCTGGCTGGAACATGCCTTCAGCACACGAGGGCTGATGCGGTCCGGCCCCGCAGCTTTCCTGTGATGTGGAGTCCAGACTGGGGGGTGTCAGTGGTGGGTTTGAGGGTGCAGAGATGTGTGTGTTGCAGGAGGTGGTGGGGGGCTGTGGGTCATGTGAGGAAGTCCTGGGGGTGGGAGGTGTGAAAAGGTCTGTGGTGAAAGCCAGCAGGGAGGTGGGGGGAGGTGGTGACGGGGGTGGTGGGGGGCAGGGGGAGGTGGGGGGTGCTGCTCAGAGAAGCAGTAGAGGCAGTCATAGAGGCAGTGGAGGCAGTCGAGGGTCCGCTGGGGGTGGGGGGGTTGGAGTTGAACCTATTGAGGAACGTGTTCAGCTCGTTCGCACGTCGTTCATTCCCAGCTGCTCCCCCAGCTCTCCTCTGGTGACTGCAGGGGCTATTATCTAAAAGTTCTTCGCTGCCTACAAGGTCTGTCATGTAATCACAGTGTTATAAAGACCAGAGAGTGGTGCTAAGGACAGGCTGTGAATCAGAATTATAATTTCAGTCAGGTGAATATTAGACTGATATATATATATATATTGTATCTCAGATGAATCAATTGCTTTCGGTCCGAAACGTTCCTGTAATGATTCCTGCTTTGACGATCCTCAACAATTTTGCTCCGCTATGGTGTCACTAGACACAGTGGGCAGAAGAGTGAGGGGTTGTTGGTATATGACAATGTTTTGAGGGGAAGTATAAAGTCAAGTGCAGCTGTCCCCCTCCCGAGATAGATTCAAGATTAGTTTGAAAGGCTCCAAGCATCATTATCAGATGAAACCAAGACAAATTAGCACATTTTATCTCATTTTTTGTCTGCAAATGATGCTCAAGGCCTACTCCATTAAATAGCAACTCTCTCTGTGGCCATGCCTTAATTGGATGAAGGATCTTTTAATTGAATTGAATTTAATATGTACTGCTAATGCCTGCACTGATTAAACCTCCTTTACTGTCTGTCTCTACCACAGTGCTGCTGCTGGGCATTTTCCTCTACACCCGCTGGAGGAGCTACAAAGGGCTGAAGGAGGGTGTTTACCACGTCTCAGCACACCATGACGGGTGGGAGGACATCCGAGAGAATGTCCTCAACTATGACGAGGAGGGAGGCGGGGAGGAAGATCAGGTACAACCCCCACACGTACACTCACACACATGTTCTCACTATTAAAACACCTTTATACTTGCGCTTGCATGAAGGTGAATTATTTTTGAACGACACAATTCGTAAAGCTTCTATCGGTTTTGATTATATTGGAAATACTAACATATGCAGTGGATTCACTTTGTTAGTGTGTGTGTGTGTGTGTGTGTGTGTGTGTGTGTGTGTGTGTGTGTGTGTGTGTGTGTGTGTGTGTGTGTGTGTGTGTGAGTGCGTGTGTGTGTGCACCGTAGCGTTTTAATTAGGCCCACGCAAAATCAAGCAACCACTGAAACCCACAAGTACTCAACAGTCCTCAAGCGCTTGTATAATATTGAGGCTTTGATCGAAACAAACATACATAGCCACACACACATATGTGCTGCTAACACACACTTGAACTCACACAGACACACACACACACAAACAGACAGAATTGGAAAAAATACCGTCACACACAGGTTGTTATCACACCTGGTATCCAGAAGCCCTCAAGGTCTTGTTCCCAGTGCTTTAAATCACCTGCAGTCAATCACACAAAGAAAACACACACACACACACACACACACACACACACACACACACACCCCGATCCCCTATAGCCGAGCAGATGCTGTGGTTAATTCTCAAGGGTCCTGTTTGAAAGCTCTCTTGAGGAATAAAAACAGCACTTTCCACTCATCACATAATCAGTTTAACAAAGCGACCCACACCTCCTCTGTGTGTATCGTCTCTTCCTCCTCCTCCCACATCCCCCTGTTTTTCGGTCTTTTTCTCTTCTTTTTCATCTCTGCTGCCTTGGTTACAGTTTTGGTGAAATCACATTAGCGCTCAAGAGACTGAGTACAGTGGGTGAGACTGTTGAGCCCAATTCCTGAGGCGGTGTAGATATCAAATGCTGTGATGGGTCCACTTGGCTGCATCGCCGCCGCTTCTGTATTGAGTTGAATGAACAAACCCTGACGACTTCCTTCTTTTCCTCGTTGAAGTTCTTAAAAAAAAAAAAAAGAATTGCTCTTCAACATCTATCAGCTGCAACTCCAACACGATCCGCTGAGTACCACTCGCCATTACTCTGAATTAAACAGAGACACCAGAGACGTTGTAAATAAGCGGACCAGAAACCGGAAGCCACTCAATACCAGCATAGAAACTTTACCACCACTAGTGGCTCAGCGGTGTAATTGCAGCGACTCACACACACACACCTTCAGCCAACTAAGACTGCTCGGCCCCGTGAGTAGGTTAGGTTGGTAGGTTAAGTGCATGTAGCTTCGACGCAGGAGCATGAGTTGGGCTCAATGGCAGCTAATAGTATACCCCAGTGTATGAGGAATGGATGGAAAGAGAGAGATGCCCTTCATCACCTGTCTTAATCCCCTCCATCATATGTTTTATCTCCTCTGCCTCACACACACACACACACACACACACACACAGTAAACTCAGATGTATGGTTATTATGTGAGATAGTAAATGGAGATAGATTTGAAACTTAAACAGCTGAAACGTTCACAGTGAAGGTAATGTGGAGAGCTGATTGTTTTTCACCTCTTTTTTCATTTCTTCTCTCTCACTGCCACATTTCGTTTTTTCAGTCTTTCTCTCCTTCCTCTCCTTCAATGCTTCTGTGCTAACTGGGACTCTTTCTCTCCGTTTGTGTCTGTGTGTTTATTTGAGTGTCCAGAATGCCTATGACATGGCAGAGCTGCAGAAGTCCCTCCAGCCGAGCCCGGCCCAGTCCGTCCAGTACTGCCGCTCCAGAGCCCTGCACCACCCTCCTCCTCCCCACCATCACCACCACTTGCTACATCATGCGCCCCCTGCCCCTCCCTCCACCAAGCCGCTGGACTCCCTCAGTCGGACAGCCAGCTCCAACACCCTGCCCCCCTCAGCAGCCTCCTCCACCGCCACCACCACCACCAGCATCCGCAGGGATGTCCCTCCTGCCAGGCTCCCGGCCCAGGGCCAGGCCCGGCCCTCCCAGCTGGCACGTCGCTCCCTGTCCTTCTCCAGCCAGGACCTGGCACGCTACCTGTGTGAGATCATCCGTGATGCCGACCAGCATCCAGACACTGGGCCTTTCGACTCCCTGCAGGTCTTCTCCACTGAGGGAGGGGGCTCGCCCGCCGGTTCCCTCAGCTCCTTCAGCTCGGCAGGGCTGGACGGGAGCAGTGGCGGGGATGGAGGAGGGGAGGCGAGGAGAGAGGAGACACTCGGGGAGTGGGGGCCTCGCTTCGAGAAGCTGCGGGCCTTGTATGAGCGCGCGGAGGCCAGCGACCTCTGAGTTTGGGCGTACACGACCACAACTGATAGGACCTTGAAAACCGGCCCGCCTGAAACAATCAATTAGCTGACACTTAGCGGTGACCGAGGCAGAAAATCAGCGAGAGGCTGAGTGACAGAGAGACTCCCAGCACTTGCTGACAACTTATATGGAAGGTGTTGTATTTACTGGATGATGAGGCCTGTCAATCAACGCGGTGGCTTAACGGACAGATGAAAGTGTCCCTCTGGAAACAGCCTGTCGCTCTGTGCTCCCTCCACCTTGGACAGCAATTTTGTATGAGCAGACTTTATCAAACCTGCCAGTCAGGTTAAAGGCTTCGGAACACGACCCTCCACCACGAATACTCACCATGATGGAGGTTAGCTTCACTGTCGGGAAAAAATCGATTAAAAACCCAATTTCCTCTGTTTTCTAACTCTAACATTGTGAGCTGCTCTGGACTAAAATGTGACACTAAAAACATTTTGGCCGAGTTTTACATAAAATGTATTTTTAGCACCTTGTTGCTGAATTGAATCTTTGTAAATAAAGAGAGGACCGTATATTCCACACTGCACCGTTACATGATGAAGCAGTGAAAATGAGTGGGATCATTCTGAGTAGCCCTTATGATACAGTTTGGATTTTCACTATTTAGTGGACACATGGTGTTCTCACTGCCTGGCTGTACACAGCTTCTATCGATGTTTGTATGAGACAAAGTGCTTCAGCCGTCACTGGGTTATGGGGTGATTTTGTTTTTGTTTTTGTGTGTTTCGCTGAGTTGAGTAATTCTGTATTGGTTGGGTGTTTCAAGTTTCAAAGCTCCGTGGGTTGTAAGACATCAAGCTTTCTACTTACTACTGCACCCTCGTGTTCATTTGATTTCCTTTTCTCGTTCGCGCTCCTCCGCTGCTCGTTCCCCCCCACCCAGGGGAGGGTGCACCAAATTTCAAATAGCTTTATTACAAAGAAATGAGACTGGACGTGCGGACCGCAGGAGGGAGGAAACGCCTGCTCTGTTGCACTGCTCCATGCACACTCTCCATCAGGCTGACCAAATAGGGTTGCATCTTCTCAGACGCTTGCTCGGTAGAACACAAACAACGACAAATGGCTTTCCAAGGTGTCTACTCAATAATTACAAATGGTCGGAAGGGGAGGATTTAATGTGTAATGATTATACATATATAGTTCTGACCTGTCCTACCTGTGCCATTCACATTTCAGACACACTCTTATGCATTGTCCCTTGCTAAATTCACAATCACTGTCACCTGGCTGAAAGTGTGTCATAATCGTGATTGTGGGGAATTGGAGTGGAGAAAATTACAAAGAAATAACACTGCAATTACTATCCGAGCTGTGGGCACAGTGGCAAGCGTTCCTCCGGTCTGCGCTCCTCGTCACATCAGGGCGGAGGATCTTGTTTTTCACCCCTCTCAACTTCACAAAGAAGGGACTTCCTGCTGTTGTGGGAAAATTAAGAAAAATGGCCCAAAAAAGAGGCAAAGAACGATAATAAAACAGGGATTGGGGAGAGCGGAGAAGGACCGGTTCTTTTCACCTTTGATAAGAGAGATGATTGCAGGGTAGAGGGTTGAATCAGAGAGTGAATGAGCGAGGGAGGAAGGGAGGAATCATCTTAACAAGTGCCTGGCTCTGTGGTGAACTGTGCCACAAGTGCACCATGGAGCTCAGTGGCTCCGCAGATGCTGGGAGAAATGGTTTTCTGCCGGAGCGGTTCGTTGCACAGCAAATGGCATCCTACGCCCCAACAACAATCCACCCCCTCATCCCCCTTTCTTCAAGCAAGCATCCCCCCCCCCCCCCCCCAAAAAAAAATAAAAAAATAAAAAAGCTAACCTGGCATTTCAGGTGGTCTGATCTGCTGGAAGCAGCAGCAGCACCTTCATCGTGCTCTTTTTGTTTCATTCGTCTTCACATTGGCAGAGCCGAGCCGGTTGGCAGGGAGCATTTAAAGGGTAGGAATGTGTGAAAACACGTCAGGCCACTAAGCCTAATAGGAGCTGATGGCTTGCTGTCACACTTGGGAAATAAAACCAAAGGGATTGTGGGTACTTTAAAAAAAAAAAAAAAAAGTCCACAGAGGAGTTGATTCCCAAATTGTGTCTTTCTGGAAACGTGCTATATTCTGGAAAGCCACAGCAACAATCTGGATTTTGGAAATAAGAGCCTTTGCTGTCAGGCGAGTGTGCAGCACACTGTGGGATGACACCTGATAGGGAGACACAGGCTTCTTTTCTTTTTAACACAGAGTAGGTATTTCCTAGGCAGGGATGTTTTCTATTCTCCTGTAGAGTGAGGCTGAGCCACACAGAGTGGTGGGGGATGAAGATGCTTCATGCCTCACTTCTTCCTCTCTGCAGCTGTGCAGCGCAGCAGCTCAATTCCCATCTCCATTCATTTGTACCATAAAGCAGCTTCCTAAATGTTGTGTTCTGGGTGCAGACCTGTTGTGAACATAGTTAATGTTTTTACCTCATTTGTAAATACAGAGATAGATCAGTTACAATTATCGCTGTGTGCCAAGAAAAGCACCATAAGTTTAAAATGTGCAGCTTCTAAGACAAAATGAAAAGAATCTAACCGGACATATCATTCTTATCATCATGATGGTGATGAGCTTTGGACAGTCATGTAAGTGTTTTGTATTTGCTTTGATCATTTCCTTTCCTCAATAAATTCTTTTATTTGCACCAGTGACTTTGCTGCATCATGACTGCATCTGTAAAGAGGAGAAAATGAAGGTTCTGACCACACATACTGAAAAAGAAATACTTTTATTGGTCATACTGCCATTGAACATAGATTTATCTAATAACTACTACTGGCATTGAAAAACTCAGGTTATCTTACATATCACTTCCACCAGTACTTTGCTTGGCACAAAAACAGTTTTGTTTGGGTTGTAAACATTCACTAGTGTGTTTGATGTCTAATATGAAAAATGTCCTCCAGTAGAAAACCCAGCTGAACAACATGAGTTAAAAAAAAAAGCAGATCAAAATAGAGGAAATAGCCAAAGGCACTCACAAACATACGATACCATTTTTTTAATTTAAACCCAGAAGTCATCTGTTACCACTCAGACCGTATACCTGTATCAGTGCCTGTGCTCAAGATGATAATGTTCAGGGTCACAAGGTGCAACAGTTTCCTGTCTGTCACTTCTGGAGTACCAGTGTGAGCACAGGATAAAGTGGTCTGTCAACACACACGCTATGAAAACCCTTACCCTCCCTGTGGAAATGTCACATTCACAAATAGTTGCAATGTTTTTAAATGGCACAGACTCAGCGAGAAGCCTCGGTATCGACCCTCCGAGGAAATAACTCGTCCAAGGATGGCACATGCAGCAGAACTTCAGCTGGTCAGAAATATAAATCCTCTTTTTACATTGATCAACATTTAAATCTGAGCCAATGACATAATGGCAAATGAGAAATGTATCAGTCTCAGCTGTTCCTTCTGCTCGTGGTAATAACACAAACACATTAAAACATGAACACATGCAAAACCAACTCTGATCTGTGATAACAGAAATAACCTACTCGTGCCTTCTTTCTCTAAAATGATACATTTCTGAGACAAACAGACAGAATTCAAGTGGCTGCATTTGATTCAGCAACATGTACTCGTTCTTTACAACGAGGCTCAATGTAGTGTTGAGCTGAATTCTATGTGCACACAACTTAATGGCTTTCTTCATCTCACTTTCATTACGGAAACCATAGGCAGACAGCACGTCTCCGAAATGAACTACTAATCCCAATATGTATGGAAATTAACAATGCTGAAAAAAAAAAATCACATTAGTACACTCCTATTAGGCAAACATAATGGAATCACTTCGTTCAAATAAAGCAATCAGACATCTTCTAAATTTAACATCCAATATGGAGGCGGGGGGGCAAGCGCCGCCGCCTCGTTCTGATCGGATTTGTATGCATTACGATGTGGCTGCGCGGCTAACTCACACGTTACGAAAAGCCCCACAACAGCTCAGCAGGAGAGTTTGTGTGTCTGCGAAGGTGTGGATTATCAAAGACACGGGTCCTTATTAACAAGTGTACAAATATAGGCTGACTGAGATGAGAGAGAGGAAGTGTGTGTGTGTGTATGTGTGTGTGTGTGTCATTCCCACATAACGGCCCAATGTGGCATCAGGTGGCCGATCAATAATTATCGACATCGTACCAGCCGCTCAATCGCCCCCCCTGCGCTCCCTTTCATTTGAGAGGAGAAAGAGAAAACCAGGGAGAGGTTGAGATCATTGTGAATCTGTGTTCTGATGCACTCCTCATCCCTCGTCCGCTGCTGTTTAAACATGAGCCTCTTCTCTAGCCTCCCCCCCCCCCCCCCCCCTCCCCCCTCTTTCCTCTCTAACCACAAAGCCGGAGTTTGATATGCAAGTGTTGGCCCTCTCCCTTTCTCTCCCTCACAAACTATTTTGGATTGCGGCGGGGAATCAGCGTCGTTGTCAGCCTGCTGCAATTTCCTCGCCACTTACATTATTCATGTGTGATTGTGGCTGGGTGTGTGTGAGAGACAGAGAGAGAACACAGAGAGGGAAAAGGTTGTGGCTGCTGCTGATGAGAATCACAGAGACTACAGGAGAAAGAACGGGAAAGAAACACATGACGGCAATCACAACAACAACAACAACACTGTCACAAATATCACTTGGTTCCAGCTTTGACCTCGGTTTCTACAGCAGAAAGACATTTAGGCTGCGGGGAACCTGTTTCCACCCAGACCAGAATCGAAACTAACAAAATTATTTCTGTCTTGTTTTTCGGGCTAATTGAGACCATCTATCACTGCAGTGGCAAATGTGCTCAAGCAATGTGCTATTCCTTTTAAAAATGAACCCAAATTCGGAATATACTGTAATAAGCATTTCATTGTGTCTGATCTGTGACCACAGAGATAGTAGTTTGACAACACAGTACACAGTCAGGTTCACACATGAACAACGCAGCAGGACATTCTCCGCTCAGGCACGTTCACAACACAGGTCTAGGTGTTGACGTGAGGGGAATGCATCTTAATTCTGCTGTGGAGATCACGTGTTTTTGTTTACAGCGACATCGACTCCAATCTCAAAGTCTTTTCAAGGTGACATCTTCGTCGGTGTCTTCTACATCTATGGCTCCACTTTTTCACCCGGAGATGTTTGTATTCTATTTGTTAGTTTTTTTAGTTTCACATCATGTAGCGTGTCAGAAACCTCCACACGCCCGCTCGCTCACTGTGAATCCTCTGGAGATTCTCCTGCTGTGTTCTCAAATGGGCTCATCTGGAAATTTCCCATAGTTTGTTCTCACACTAAGACGGCAACTGGCTCGGACATTTGCGTTTCCCCTTCCAATAACTTCAGGAGATTATCTGGAGCCCACTGCATGTCTGAAAGCCCGTAAGTAGACCTTCAGTCGGGATAAAATTGTTACATCAAATGTCAAGAATAAAATGTGCACTTTTAAATGAACATCTAAACATGCTGTGGATGAAAATCATAGACAAACCAGAACCTTCAGAATATAATTAATTCATTACAGTGGCTTTTGTGGGAAGGCAGAGCCACAGGGTCCGAAATGGTCTCCCCTGATAAGAGAAACTTCTCAACGAGCATTAGTAATACTACAAACGTGGTAACTATTGTATTGTCCTATTAGCCACATGGCTACAAGGTCAGTTTGCTTGTTTTGTCTTGAATAAAAGTCTTTATTGAAAGAAATGTAATATCTTGGATTAATGTCAGTCCAAGGTATTGTGACTAGCAAGTCTTAGCTAGCTAATGTGTTATATGTGAGCTCATTAAGCTATGCTAGCTCACAAAGAAGCCCTTCAGGTAGTTACGAAAGTAACAAAGTTTTGGAAACAAAATGTCACTTTCTGGTGTTACCAGGACTTAACACTCACTACAGTGCTTCTTTAGTTGTATTGTCTAATATTAGGATAATAAGAAAGAGCCCATTGCTTCAGTGTTGATCCACACTCTGCAAATATAGCAATTTCACTAACTGGCAGTATGAACTTCCATCAGTGCAGTGGCTCGGACTTGAACTTTCATAACAGAAAAACTGTTAAAGACGGTAGGGCTCCTATAGTGAGCTCCATCGGGGATCTAGCTAAAACTCTTTGAACATAAATTATGAGATCAACAAAATTTTGTGGCAATTCTTCGATTTCTCCTCATATTTCAACTAGTAAAAAAGATCTGTAATATACTGCATATCCAGAAAAATGCTCTTTTCATCAGTATGTGGCGAGTATTTCATAGTCAATAATCAATAGTTAAAATAAAAAAATAAAAGTGATAACAAATTCTAGAGGGTTCTGATCTGATGTTGGCTGTCGAATGCTTTTGAACCCCAAACCAATTATTCTAATAACTCAGAAGTACAGGAGCCATGACTTTCATCCTAACTTCATGATGCTCTGTATGGAAATGGCAATGTTGACTTCATATGACACTAAATCATTAGTGGTTAGTCGTTCCAGACTCCGCCTGTTGCCAATTGTTTCTGTCTCTTTTTATCTGTGCCGGTGAGAGCTGGGAGGAGAGCAGGTGGACGGGTGGAGGCAGAAACAACCCAAAGCAGGACTCTCTACAGATGCTCCCACACTCCTCTAACTAAAACAATGCAGCCCCAAGCTTGAACCGGCTCACCGCTCCATCACCACAGTTCACAGAGCCGTGTGTTAAAAAATAATGGGCATGATCACAGCTGGGCACTGTGAAGAGAGGAGACAGAAGAACAGCGAGGATTCAGTGCTTTTATGTCTCTCCTCTCTGGCCTCTGACGGGGGTTTTCTTACAGCCCGGCTCCTTTTATTGAGTCGCACCGGGCTCTGACAAAGTCTTGGCACTTTTCTTGCGTTTCTTCTTGACCCGGTACACGTGGAAGGTTTTTGTTCTGGAATGTTCTGGTGAACAGAGTGGTGTAACCTGCTGGGTCCGTCTTGATGGCCTCGCAAAATCGAGGGTGGGAGGCAGGGGACAAGGTCTGGGTCATTCTCCCCAGGTCCATCCATGATCTGATGGTACAGAGAACAGCAGCAAGAATAAATTCTCAACATATTTTAAGGTGTATAAATGTAAACAAATAGCGGTAATAAGGTGATCAACAGTGAAGCGTTTCACTCTGTGCTCCTGTCAGGTGGATTTAGCAGACAAAGCATTAAGGCAACGTCCACACGTAAAACAAGAAAGAGCTTAATGCGGATAAGCTATTTTAGATCATCTCTGACCATACTAAGAATTAAACTGCACAGTCTGCACCTCCAGACTTAAGTATATTGTAGGTGCTTGACAAGGCCACAGTAGTCTGGACCTATTAGTGTATATTTAGCCAAAGACTTGAAAAAACTGTTTTTACTAAATAAATAAAATTCGGCTCCCGCACTGCAACTTCATAAACTTCAACTACACATAGAAAAGATATGTCAGACATCACTAGAAACCCTAGAATTTTTTTTTAGGTTTATCAAAACAGTAATTATTTTCGGTAGTATCCAAACAAACAACTAAACATTGAAGAAGAGAATGCAGTATTCTAGAAAAATAAATTGTTTTGTCCTTGATGGTCGAGTGATTGTCACATATCCAAACGAATTATCCTACAAGAATGAATGTCATGGAATCGGAGGCGTTAGTGGAAGAGGCAAACACACATTTTGTTATGCTACAGCAAAGACATATTAATATAACCCAAAGAAATGTGATATGGGAGAGTATCTGCGAGAAAGAAAATGCTGTTAACTCAGAGTTTATAGGAACCTGAGACTCTTAGACTGGGAACATGCAAGAGCCACAGGTTGAAAACCAGAACTTTCTTGTTCACGTTGCACTCTAGATTAATAACATTTAGTAAAAGATGAGGTCTCTGGATTAAACAAGAAAATAAGAAGGCAGAAAAACACAATCACAAAGACAGAAAGACAAGGACTAAGAACACAAAAAAGGAAAAAAAGGACCAAACCCATGAGAGAGAGAGAGAGAGCAGACAGATAGATGTATTCCTTCAATAAAGCTGTCTAGAGGTCCGATGTTGTGTTTGCTGTGTGACATTTACGCCTTCACAAACACACATCAGCTACGTGTCTCATGTGTCTGACACCACACTGAGCCAGACAGCCAGATTGAAGCTCGTCTCGCCGCTAGTAATCCAAATAGCCAGAGTGCGGCATCCAACATCAAAATAAGTAGAGACAGTGGGAGGTGGGGTGGGGGTGGGGGGGGGAGGCTGAGAGGAACGAAAAGAGAGAGCGACGGCGAGAGAGTGAGAGACAGTGACATGCAGATGAGAAGTGAAACTATTGATCTCCGTGGAGGCTGAGAGCTTTCACCCAGTCGCAGAAGTGGGCCGAGGGGGCGGAACATTCGGCCCCACACACACGGACACACACAATCATGATGAGTCACTTTAAACAAATGCCACCCACATGTCCGTTGGCCAGGTCGAGCAGGTCCCGCAGTCTGCAGCCTCGCCTGTGCCTCCGCTCGTAACAGATGCTGTTCTCCAGCACCACGTAGTCGGCTCCGGCAGCCCTCAGGATCTCATGGACGTCCACCGGGGACTGACGAGCGTACACCTGATACACCTGCTCATACACACACAACAATACAAATGGATTTGTTTACGTAGATTTGCGATTGATTTTTCTACCTAAAGAGCATCTGGCTTTACAATTTAACACCAATGTTGCTGGAGGGAGAAAAGGTCCAGGCGCGTTTACTTTCTGATTTACAGATTTGATGAAAGTTAGTTTAGATTTAATTATTACATGTTTACTGTGAGAAAAATCTGTATGAAACCAAATCCATTCCACATAAGGGAAACAAAATCAGAGGGAGAACAAAAACAAAGGTGATAACGATAGCAGCACTCAGCTTCCTGAGATCAGTTATTGTTTTATCTTTTATCGGCAAGAACTAAAATAAAATAAATCTGACCCATTTCACACAACTTCAGTTGAAAAGGGACAAATTATGCAAACCATAAATACTGCATAAAACAGATGTTTAACCAGGACAAAACTGAGTCTATAAACGGAGAAGTGAGCAGTGGATTAATAAAGGAAAAGGTTTTTACATTAAACAAAGACATTAGTTGTGACTACAAAGGGCACTGCAGTATATTTACCTATTTATTTGAATGTCTGAATTCTGAATAAATCATAGTGACCTCAGATATTCCCAAAATATAATAAACACTACATTAGATTTTGTATTTATATGGCGCTTTTCTAGTCTTGATGACCACTCAAAGCTGTTTGCAGTACAGTTTTACATTCACCAATTCACACACACATTCATACAGTGCATCTATTAGCAGCACTTTGTTGTTCTATGAGGGGCAATTCGAGGTTCAGCATCTTGCCCAAGGACAATTCGGCATGCAGATGGGGAAGACTGGGGATCGAACTGACAACCATCAGGTTGGAGGACGCCCGCCCTACCCCTCAGCCACAGCCGCCCCCATTTAAAAAAGGCATGGAGGTAATGACAACTGATCCACTGAGCGGGCCACGTGGCTTCCATAGCAGCCACCCCTCCTCTCCTCCCCATTTTTCTCTAGTCAGCCCAGCAGGTCGAGGCAGATGGCCGCCCACACTGTGGTTTTCTTAACATTTCTAAATTTAAGGTCTTGGTCTATTTTTTTACAAATTATTATCATTATTATTGTTATTATCATTATGATGTTTGTGAACACATAATTTTAGATGCAGTGTAAAATGTACTTTGACCACTTAAGAACACATATTTATCATATTATATTTATCATATTAATTATTATATTAAGTGTACCTAGCAGATTTCTGTCAAGCAGTGGTTTGCACAAATGACCAATACACATGTATTGGCTCATACAATTACAAACTGCAATTAAATTTTCATTTATTAATTTCCTCAGTGGGTAGCTCAAGGGCTGTCCTTTTGTTGGTGTTGTTTTGGTCTGAAAACTTAAATAAGATTAAGATTAAGATGCATTTATTCATCCCAAACACATGCACAGTCATGCAAAGGCACACTCATGCAGGTAGGGAAATTTAATCTCTGCTTTTGACCCATCTTGTGCAGTACACACAGAGCAGTGAGCAGCCGCGTACAGGCGCTCGGGGAGCAGATGTTGGGGGAGTAAGGTGCCTTGCTCAGGGGCACTAGACAGGGTAGGGAGACTCTTGGATTTTTGGACAGATCAATCCAGGTTCGTCTTTTGTTGTCTCTCCGTGGAGTCGAACCGGAGACGAACCAGAGACCTTCTCTGCCCATAGTCCAAGTTTCTGCCACTAGACCACCGCCGACACACAAACTCTTTTCAAAATGATGAACTGCAGTGCTGAACAACAAGCTTTTACATTCTGTGTTCCAACTTTTAAATAAGTCTGGTTGTATTCTATACTTATTGGCATCTCCTGAAAAGACCCAAACCAACAATTACGTTATTCTGTATTTTGTGTCGGTAACAAATTGACAATTTGAACCTGATTGGGTAACATTTGCCAAAACCTACTGTGGCTGGATGTATTATACTTTCAGTAGGAACAAATTAATTTGGAGTTAAGGTCATATGATGGGATTTGTTTAAAAAATATGTAGAAAAACACCAACCATATCTTGAAAACCAAAGGAATATACCAAGGACTTCCATTTTTTTGGGACACACAACCTTTTCTGTTCTTGGAACCTTGCAGTGTTATTTATGAAGGGTGTATTTCTGCTACATGACGTTACACACGCTATCTGAATAAAAAAATAAGTCACCTGTATCTCTCATTGTGATGTATGTATGCAAAGTAATTCATAAAAGCAGAAAAAGGGTAATTACTAATGATAATATCCACTAATAAATTAATTTGAAGTCACACAAGAAGCAGAGATTTTAGCTTGTCAATGTAATATATGCAAATGAAGAAACACACACACAGTCTAAAGGGTCAGCAAAAGTGTTGTGGATCATTAATGAGCTCCACACTAATCTCTGGCCTCGCCAGTGGCTCAGCATGGCTGACGATACGCTGGGAGGCAAAACATGGTTTCAGCCGCCCAAGAAATGACCCACCCATCCATTGTAAAGTACACACAGACACACAGACACACACACGACGTAGAAGCAGAAAAAAATTGATAACAGCAAAGCTAATTGACTTAGGCTGACTATGGCTTTAATTGGTTGTATGTGGTTGTTTTATACAATGTTTTAGCCTGAACAACTTTGTGTATTCTTTGTCAATTGTTTAATTATATCAACACACAGTCATATTAAGCCCATACAGTTAATTGGTCAAATACAAATAATAAAGTGGAGCTATTGCTGATAACATCCTGTGCGGTTAAGGATATATTGAGTGACCGGATGAAAGACATAAAACCTTGAGGCCTTTATATTCAATCCTTCAAAAGCACTGGATACTGTTTATCACCTTGTGCTGAAAGAGTGTCTGATCAGTATTTGGTTTTCTGAATAGGCTATTGGAATTTTAAAGTGTTGGTAAAAGTTAAAATCAGATAGGTTCTCCAAAAGGAGGTCTGAGAATTGATGGCACTTTTCGTCTCGGGTTCCCCGAGGTTATGTTTAGGGACTAACATTCTTTTTTTGGCTCAAAACATCCCAAATTTAAAGTCTCAATGACCATGTAGTGAGTGTACTGTTATGGAGCAAAGCTTGCTCAATGAATTGTGTATTGGTATAATGTAAAGACATTTACATGAATAACATGCAAGGAAGGCAGACTGAATTAGTGATTTGTTGAAGTAATAAATCCTGCTTTCCCCATTTTCCTAAGAAAATCAAATGGTTGATGCTACTTTCCTCCCTTTGCTTGACTATGATGATTTGCTGTATATGGATGCCTCCTCCCAGTACTTGCTATAAGTCATAATTGTATCCAACCTTTCAGAGTACACTTCAGTCTTTTACTTGTCTATCTTGTTTAAAACCAATATTTGCTGTTTCCACTTTAATGGCAGCCTTTTACTGGCTGTCCCTAGGGTTTGCAAAGAACTTGGCAAACATGCTTTTATGTTGTCTGCCCTTACGGCCTAGAACCATTTGCAGACGGATTCAACGCAAGATGAGCTGATCCCAATTAGGGCTTTTAAAAATGTAGTGAAATGTTTAAAGGCAGAATCTATTGGGATTTGTAACTAATTCTGCCTGGCTTTTTCCAGGAGTATCATCCTATAAGTTGTTATTGTGCTTTTTATTTATCTTTTATCTTTATCTTTATTTCATGTATTTTTAAATGTTTGCTGTATGTTCCTTGGAGCTTTCTTTACCAGTGCTTCCCCGTAAAAAAGACCACATAATCTCCATGGGACTCATCTGGTTAAATAAAATTAATAAAAAATACATAGTTTGACAAGTGGTCTCCTCCATTACTGACACGTTTTGTATTCACATCAATCCCAAACAATACAATAATCTCTAATAGAGCATTTTGGGCTAAGATGCACTCAAGAGCTAGCGCCACCATTCATCTCCCCTTTGCATGGAGACAGCATTTTTAGGTTCAATTTTCCTTACATTACTATTCAGTCCGACTTAATGGATGCATCTCGTACTCACTACGTCTTCTGATCCCATATTCATTCACACAATCACTGCAGGTCACTGGCCCCATCTAAAGACAATTCCCTGGCTCTCATGCAAGACATTAGCACAGAACTGAGGCAGACGGATGGTTGAGGCAATGTGGCTTTAGCTGCAGCTGCACAATACAGATTTCTCTCTTTGTTTAGTTATTCATTTAGTTGTTTTTGACCTTGATACAAATTGTGAATTATTTACATTTAGATAAATAAATCAGCTAGTTTTACTACACTCCCTGTTCTTGTTGATATGAATAAGATCTGATGACACACACCTTAGGTGTCAATGAATACTGCTCCTCTATTGTATTTTACAGCATAAAGTTATATTTAGAAGCAGCATTGCTGTAATAAGTCGACAGAAATACAGGAACAGAAACAAACACGTAAATTTGCTCTTGGCACTTTTAACATGGAGAGAGAGAGCACATCCACCTCAGCTGAAAATGTTTCATCTTGGGCGATCATTTGTAGTTTTCCTGAGTTTCACTGACACCATGAATGCAGAGACAGCACCAGAAAGGAGTAGGAAAATAAGAAAAAGTGGAAGCCCTGGCAACTTTGGCTGTCAGAGCTGTCACACAGTTGGGGGACTTGTCCACTGGATGCTAGAGGACAAAAGATTACCAGAAAAATATAGTAACACCATTCCAGCGGCCCCTCGATTTTCCTTCTTTATTGAACATTGACATTAAGCACACAATTGTCTACAGCTCATTTGTCAAACGCCCCACAAAAGCATGATGTTGAATAGACAACAATACGGTCGGAGAGGCTGGTTTGCTAGTTGCTAGTATGGTTTCTTCTTATTTCTTGACTGTACAGAACCTGGAAGTGCTGGGCTTTCTAAACATGACCTTTAACCCAACTTAAGTTATTGTTTATAATGCAAGGATTCATTAATTTTATTTTTAATTATGACAATATGTTTCCCATAAGTGGCCAGCCATATTCAAATTTTTCCTGTTGTAATTTCATTATTAACCAAAACGTTTTCAAATTTCTCAGAATAATCTAAGAGATTTCCATCTTTGTGTTTTGCTCCATTAATCATTGTATAAGCTGTGTGCTACGCTATTAGCAGAATGTCTACTATAGTGGCTAAAGTTTTTACCATACAAGCAGACAGTCAGACGTCATAGTAACAGCTTTAGTTGTGTCTCCGCAATTTGTAATGTAATGTCTCTAACTCTTTAGTCTGTGTACCTGTGTCGGAATCTGTTAAACCTGAGGTCGGCGTTGGTGATGTCAGCTACTGCCATAGAGATAACTCCTTTTTTCAAACTAAAATAACCCTGGATATAAATATCATACCCACTACAGTTTCCAGAATCAGCAGGTGAAGAACACAGCTTATTGCTGAGGAAATCTAAACTTATCACAAACTGAACACAGGGCATAAAGATCGAAGATTAATGCTGTTTCAATGTTAGGTAAACCCAGTGGCTAGCCTAGTCCCCCTGACGAAAACAATACAGTATTAGGTCTTGTGCCAATTTGAAGGGTTTTGAATAGTTACTGAAGCAACTGTATGTATATATTGTAAAGGACTGGTAGTTCATGTTCTGGTTGACTGCTATGTGTTTGTTGTTAATGACTTAGAGTTACAATATTTGTTAATAAAGTTCTGAAGCGTCAAAGTGTCAGTGAACAGGTCAAGGTGGGGCACGTGACAGTTCTAGACCAATGGCTGTGGGGTTGTGTGAGATGGCGGGCTCTCATTGGCAGGGTGACTTTGTTGTTGTCGGGTCAGGAGTGAAGGAGGAGGTAGAGTGTGGGAGAAGACGAGTGTTACATGTGTATGAGTTTCGGAGCGATAGAGAACGAGAGTGTTTCATGTTCTTCTGGACTTGTTAACGGCCGACAGTAACCTGAGCTACGTTCTCGAATAAAGCTGCAAATAAGGAGAGGAAGTCTTGTTTTTTCTCTAAAGCAGGGACGCTACAATAATTAGTTTTCCTTGCATCATTTTGAATATTTCTAGTTGTTGCTGAGATGTTTCTGTTATATCTAGCTTAAAATACCTAAATAACATAAAATGCATAATAAAGAGGTGGACACACCAGCTGTGCCTGATTAAAGTTCCTCAGCCTAACAACTGCTCATCAGGGAGGAGGTCTAGTGTCTACAGCATCAAGTGGTCTTAAATTGAATTTCAAACTCTAAAGGGTGCTCTACATCATATGATATCTTACCGTATGTTCTGTGTGAAACACTGATAAGCCAACAGAGAATAAACAAATCCCGCCTCCTCTAGTGTTTGTCTCGTGTTCCATCTCAACACACAGCTATAACTCCTACACCCCCGCGTTAGAGCTCTCAGCTCTCACAATGCTTTGAACACTCAAATATTAAACTCATCATTATTAACTATCTTAAAGCTAATACGAGCTCCTAATTGGTTTTCAAACCCACACGACTCCTTTGTGTAGCTGACAATGTGATTACCTTACGTCAAATGTATACTTCATACTTGTATTTACTGAGTTAACGTTAATTTGCAGCCCCTCTGGTACTCTCCACACCCTTGTGCATGTTCTACAGTGAAGTGCAGCCTGTGTTACCTGTCTGGTCCTCTCCCGCAGGTCTTTATCTTCATAATGGGGGTGGTTGGTGAGAACTCTGCCTGTGCACAGTTTGATGCCAGCCAGCAGCTGCATGCTCCCTGCGAATACAGCCCCCTTATGAGTCTTTGTGCTGTGGACAAACAGAGAAAGAAGGGAGTGTGAATGACACATTATTCACTGCTATACATATAAGGATAATGTTCGTCATGACCAAAGTATTTAACGATCTACGAGTATGTTTGATAGCTTTGTGAACGAGTTCAAAACAAGAGGATAGAGGAGAATAAAAAAA
Organism: Pleuronectes platessa; assembly: GCF_947347685.1. Classification (NCBI taxonomy): domain Eukaryota; kingdom Metazoa; phylum Chordata; class Actinopteri; order Pleuronectiformes; family Pleuronectidae; genus Pleuronectes; species Pleuronectes platessa. The sequence goes on along the minus strand of NC_070626.1, from coordinate 5,509,765 downwards.
AAATTCTTCTGTAGAAACTTTCTGCAGATTGAAGGTGATGAACTTTGAAAAGTACGCAGGTGCATTCAGCCATAAAAAAAAGTTTGATTGAATTTTGCTTTTCTTTTCTCTCCTTTGTTATTCAGTCCATATGCTTTGGCTTTCTGGATTTGCTGCAACAACTGGGAAATATTGATGGCATTTAGAAGTTTTCTTTCAGAGACGTAGCTTCGAGGACAGAGGCTACATCAAGAACAAACACAAAAAAACACTCTTTGCCCAGTCAATTGAAATCAAAAAAGAGATTGTAAAAGATGTGCAGCTGTGTTATATGAGGTAAAGAAAAAAGTCTGCAGGCACAAGGACGAGCGTCGTGAGGTTTTGGCATGTTAACAAATTATGTGAGAACTTAGGTGTGTGAGTTATGTAAATCTGTGTGTTGCTTGTAAACCAAACCTGACCTTAACTGGCCTCTATTATGAAAACTCGTACGGACACACGCCCACACACATATATTCCACCTGTAATGTTAACCTTAAGGTCATTTATAATCTTAAATCATGTCCACACACAGCTGCTGAAGCATTTCTAGGATTGACAACAATACTGGACCACCTCAAGAGATCATGGGATGTTGACATAGGGTTTAGTCCCAGCATAATCGAACACTTACTAAATACTGGCTGTATGGCTGTGGTTTTTACTGAAATAGTAGATTGTCTACATTTATATAAAAGGTTTTAATCTTGACGACCAAAGTGCTTTACAGTACAGGTTTTTTTTCCATTCTCACACACATTCATACAGTGCATATATGTGCAATTTGAGGTTCAGTATCTTGCAAGGACACTTCTGCATATGGAATGGTGAGACTGGGACAGCGGACCACCCCCTTTCTCCCTGAGCCACAGCCACCGCCTGTCGGTGCAATGCATGATCGTCTAAACTCATGTTAATCAATTGTACATTACTTTCAAAAGTGCATTGAGGGGTTATTTGAGATTGCATGCAAGAACAACACTGTAACAAGAAACCTGGCCCATGCAGTTGGTGTAGGTATTTTTACAAACTGCCCCTTAACGCTGAATAATATGCAACAGTCGGTAGAGAAAAGGGGGAGGAGACTTACAGGCTTCATGTCATCAGAAAAGTCATTCAGAATCATCATACTTAATATTTATTGAAAAATTCTTTCTATCCCACGACTGCCTGAATTCTTCAGGCCACAGACATCCGCAGACACGTATCTCCCCTGGTGATTGCACAATGTCAACAAAGACTCCATATGCACCTGATATTGAAATATGCAACGAATTCTGATTGGATCGAGATATGATTTTAATCAGATTACATGTACAAAAGATATTAATGAAATTCCTCTGTCCACATTGAGATGTGATACAAATCTGATCGCTTTGTCCAGCTCAAGTCACATCTTCCTCTTATTTGCACAGGACCACAAAGCTGACAAACCACCAGTCCTCAATGTGCCTTCAATTTATATCTACATTTTGTAGCACTAGCCAATCACACAGTTCTAATTCCAGATGTAAACATGGTAATGAATGCCCTGGTTATAGTCCAGTTACACTGCAGTGTTGAACATAGGCTAGTGTACATGTGCTGGGTGTACAGTGTGTGAGTGAGTTATAAATGACTGATTATTCCACAAACCTTACGTGTTTGAAATAGAGACATTTGCTAAGATTGCTGTGCATCTCCTGGGGTTATCATACGTTCTCTTTGGTAACGCGTGGGTTGAGGTCCTGGCCTCCTTACAGTAGAAGTGGGTCATTTCCATTTCCTTCTGTCAGTATTTTAATTTAAACTCTTGCTGCAGAAATCTTGTATTCCCTCCAAGTTAATTTAGATTTAATTTCACATTTATATTCTCATATGTCAATGTCAGAGGGTACTAGAATGCACCGTATTGACGTTATAAATATTAGACATTTAATCGTAGTAATTGTTTATGTGTTGTACAAATGCATTTGGAAATGTTCATTATGACCTGTTGCTGAACTTCAGAGAGCTCCATTAAGAAGACAAAACAATAGAGGAAGAGGCAAAAGAAAAATAGATACATGCAGTGTGCATCAAGTGCGAAATATGAATATGAATATTATAATACACTGCAACATCGGCACCCATATTGAAATGATTATGCTTTTGAGCAGGAAAAGCACAGTTGTTATGAATAACATTAAGTTGCGCTAATCTGCCTTTCTATATTAATAATGGATAAAATGACATCGTCATGTGATAGGTGTTTTGACCCAACCGTGGCACATTGGTTATTTACATTGGCTCTCTTTCACCTATCTCTTCGCCCTCATCTAATATTCCTGCCAACCACCAATAGGCAGCGAGACAAAGTTATCAAGTAGCTAGGACACACACAGCAGTAAAGCACAATGCTCTTTAGTCCAACTCTCCATCTCTTTCCCTCCCAAACACTCACTCACTGTCAGACTGACCATCAGCACTGAGAGAATCTGTTCCACATCGGTGGCCATTACTCGTCGGCTGGTGGTCAGTGGCCATCCATAAAGATTTTACTATCTCTGGGAGGCAAGCAGGATTCAGAATGCAGGAGTGTCATCCCACACACCCACGCCGCTGAATGATCAGCTACAAAAGTTTAATCACATGATTCCCTACTCAAGTTATTTTGCTCGCGAGCTTGCACACACACACGCGCGCACACACACAAACAAAGCTCTATCTATAGTTGTGAGGACACTCATTGACATAATGCATTCCCCAGACACTTACCCTAACCTAAACCTAATTCTAAGCTTAAAAGCTGGTGCACAACCCCTAGTAAAAAATTATCAAATTGCCTACTGCATCTTACATAACTAAATCCAACTAAAGATATATTGTATGTATGTGCATAGTTTACAGCTTGTTGCCCCAGATACCAAAAACATCTGTCAGAGTAGAATTAATGATGAAAATATTACATTCAAATGTCCTATTGAGCCTTGTAAGAAAGACAGTGTGAGCAGGACCAGGACTCTTATTTAGTCCCGTTGTATTTCCTGCTACTATACAAGATTCAATTCACAATTTGTAATCGGAAAGAAAATTGAGCGAAACAAAAAAGGTCTAAAATAACTAGTAGTTACATGTTAATATAAGAAAGAAAGAAAGAAAGAAAAGGGGCATGCTAAAGATAATAATGGTAATCCATTAAAGATCCACCAGGATAGAGCATGTACATATATACACTAATCAATATGCAAAAAGATGAACATCCATAGATACAATGTTCTGTTCAATAACTACATACATATGATGTGAAAATATATTTTCTAAGCTACTTTGTTAACTTAACCAACCATGAGGTTTTTAAATCAAACATACTGAAATATATATATATATATATGAACAAAAAAAATGCAGAAACCACCAGCACATCCATTGAAGTGCATTGGATTTTGATAAGGCTGACAGTATTTAAAACAAACGGCTTCTATACGTAGTATCAGGGGCTCAAGGGCCGTTTCAATTTGTATTACATCCTTCGAGTGTCATACTAAATTATTGAACACATATATAATCACACTAACCTCTTTAATGCAATGGCTGACACTGCTTCTCTTTAGCGAGAGGTCTGAGATAGACCCTTCACCATTATGATATTTGCAGCTGGTTTTATAGGTTTATACGTCAGTCATTCAGAGTGGACCTGAGTCCAGGTCTGTTTTTAAAAGTACCGTCCCAAATCAGAGATACAAATTTCAGTTCATGTTTCCAGAGAATGGGAAAATCCTCCGCCAAGAGTTTACAGCTCCAGCAGAATGTGGATGTACCTACTGTAGCTTAGAGCTCGTTGTTTCTATGCAGCTGAACAATTTAATGTTGTAGGTCCTCGTGCACATCAGTTGGCCGCACATTAACAAAATAACTATTATTATCTCGTTCACTTTTTATGTTGTGAAACCTCTGATAAAGGCTTCTGAAGGCAAGCTTCTGTCTTTGCACAATTGTAAAATGTACAGTTTTTCCCCTTTCCTGTTGCACTTGCCAAACATGCATGGTTTGCAATAACATTAAAGGGATAGTTCATCGAAAAATTAAAATTCTCTCATTATCTCCTCACCACAATGCCGATGTAGGGGTGGGTGAAGTGTAATACTGCACAAAACACGTTGGGAGTTTAAGGGGTAAACAGCATTGCAGCCAAATCCAATGCAATTGAAGTAAATGGTGACTCCTTCTTCAGACGTAACAAAACAACATAAAAACAACATAAAATGCCTCCATACTGCTCCTGTGGTGTCATCCAAGTGTGGGGGAAATTCGACTTGAAACGCCTTCATTCACACCTACATTTGAGCCTAAATGTCTTCTGATATCCTCCTCGGAGCCGCGTTCATGTTCGCACGCACACACATGTTCACACTGCACACACCGCACACAAGCTCTCGACTAAAGGTCACGTGTTAGCATTGATACGTCTGGTAGCGGACTTTTAGGCTTATTTCAATTATATTGGATTTGGCAGCAACAGTGTTTACTCCTGAGAGTCCAAACCTGATTTGTGGACTTAATTAGAGTGAAACATGCTCCAGAGCTTAAGCTGCTCCTCTCTATGCTGCACATGGAACACTTGCACTGCCGCCAACTCTTCATGCACTGAGATCAGCACTGAGTTCACATGTCAGAGAGCGGAGCCACAAAGCCACTGCTAATGATTCCTGCTTTCGTTTTTCTTAGCTTCGCTTGTTTGACAACATCCTGCTTTCACAACACAACTCTCAAATCTGGATTAGAAAAAGGGGAAGATATAGACTGTGGAAAAAGCAGAGCGGCACGTCAAATGTGCGAGACAGAGGCGATATTGGTGACTTTAAAAACTGCATGCTCACAACTATAACTCACAGTCGGAGGCAGTGGAACGGGCAGGCATTGCTATTGATTTATTGACTGTCCATTTAGAACCGAGCATCAGCCTACAGCTGAGCCGCCACTGTTATCAAGTGGAAACTTGTGAGCTTTTCTTGGACAGATGATCTTCTCGCTGATGGTGCCACATTAACCTGCATCTTAGTTCCTCAAACCCCTAGAGCCCGGGTTGATGAATGACTGCCCAGCGAATTAGGATAATCCCCTCATCAACCTGCCTTAACACGCATTTGAAAGATCAGGGGAGCCCAGGACATGTATCATTAGCTGTGAGAGGCTTCTTAACTCTAGCTCATCCTAAAGCCATCCTATCTGTCTTTTAATCTAATATCTTTATCCTTTCCTAAACATAATCTTAAATGTGAATTTGTAGAAATAGGAATTGGTCAATTTAAAGACTTTATCTGAACATGTTATCCTTATTAGACATTTCATGCTGTAAAACAGAACTAAGAGTAACATTTGCAGCCCTTATAAATTAAACATGACTCATACATGCAGCACATGCCCCGCAGCCAGAAGTACCACAATGAGTTTGTGACAGCTTCACCGCCAGCCCCCACAAAAAAAGACTCTCTTCTGTATGCATGTTCTGTACCTATCTTTGTTCTGCCCCTCATTATACTACAGCTTGAGAATCTCCTGTGACCTTTATACATAAAACAGCCATGGCCTTGGTCAGCTTGAGAATACAACATAACATGCATCCCGCTCCCCATCTTAACACTTTCATCTGGAATGTAATTAGCACAGCGGCAAGAAGCAGCTTCGCGCTCCACCCTGCTCTCAGTCCCAGCCAAGGTAATTCTAGGCAGCCCCTAATCCTCAGAGCCTAATGGGATTAGCTCCAGAGGGAAGGGAGTCCATGTCGCACACAAATACATTCACACACCCAAACCCCTCCTTTTCTGTCTCACTATCCATCCTTCTCCTACCCCCTCTGTACCACTCCACTATCTGTCTAATAGGATTAGACCAGAAATAAAAAATCGTTTCTGGTCCACTCAGTTTTTTAATGCTGATGATGATGATAAGATGGAAATAATGAGCTTTGCATTATGACTTATTCAGTGTAGATGTGAACATGGGAAAAAGATGAATATAAACTCTAACTTTGTACATTTATGTATTTTTGACAAAATTTTGTCAAAACATTTTATAAGGGCCGTACCCGATGACGAAGTTTAGTAGTCGACTAAGATTTAGCTGTTCCTTCCACGGACAAGTCCTGCTCATGACCACAAGAGAAACATCAGAACGCTGCAGCCAAAAGCTCTGGATCAGGAGGAAAGACTTCATCTGGGCCCCACGATGTTCAGTCTTTAGCAGCAGGGGTCTTGGGATTTAAAGGCTACACAACTGAATATAATATGATAACCTTAGTCCCCAACATCCGCTGGTGGCTATCTACTTATCATCAACCTAGTGCGGAAGAACGTCAAACGTACAAGGGCTTTTCACCATCATGTCCTAAGTTTTAAAGCAAAGTACTATTGTCAAATCAAGAAACGCATGAGTGATCGATGGGACGTTAAGAGCAAGATCATCATTCATGTAATAAAGTAAACCAGGTAAGTAAGTAAGTAAACCAAGTTATCCACCCCAAGCTAATGAGTGGTAATTTGACCAATGACTGATGGTGAAACAGTGAATAGCAGCACACTGACTAACACACACACACACACACACACAAAGACTGAGGGGTCTCTGAATGATGATTCAAGTCCTCCATTTTTTTGGGGGGGCCCCTAATTTATATCAGTTGTTGAAAACCCATATCACCTAATCACTAACCATAAATTCTGTTTTAGATGGGAAACGAATGTGTGTCTAGTAGAGTGTGGTTATCCGACCCGAGCCCGGGTTCAGACAAAACTTTTGAAATTATATTGGAGTTTAGGTTGCGTGAGTCATGTTGGTTCAGCTGATTCTTTTGTAGTTGGAGAAAAACAAGGGACAGGGTAACACAAAATCAGGACAGCTCACGTTAGCTGCATCAGGCTGGATGGGTTTGGATGAGAAAATGTCAATACCTGTCCTGTACGGTTCAGGCCGGACATAGTTAGTGAAAAGTGAATGTGAAACACCAAAGAGTTTTTTCTCGCTGAATGCTAGAAATGTTTTTACTCATGCGCTAAATCTTTTACATATTCTTAATTGGTCGGGGGGGAAGACTACATGATGTGATGGGGTGGTACATACATGATATGCAACAGGAAGTCTTTAGTCAACTCTTTAGTTCATAGGACAACATCTAACCTAATGAGCAAAAATGGACAGAAGTACACATGTAGACACAGACACCCACACAGCAGCAGCGGTGCTGAGCCATTCCAAATCAAGGCTCCATCTCTGATCCCATCAGGCTGATGCTCTTGATCGAAAGCCCGACCACGGAGACCCCGAGGTGTGTTAGAGCTCTGCCAACAGCTGGGTCCTTTCCAGCACACCCATGTCTTATTCATGGACACCCATCGGCTCGCATCACTCATCGGCAGGACTCCCACGCAAACAAGCCCAGATACACATCCACACATGCACGGTACACATTCCCACAGACTAATCGAGGGCATCAGGCAAAGTGAAACTTGATCTGCGGAAACAAGCTAATCCGATTTGCCTCAATTTGAGGCAGGGCTCTGGATTTTCTAAGTGTGGGTGTGTATGAGTGTGTGCATGTGTGTACCTAATCCAGGTCATGAGCTCCACAGTGTCTGGATCATGAAACTCCCTCAGTTCTGATACCTCCTCCATCAGCTTAGGCCAGAACTAAAGGGAACAGACAGAGACAAGGGATGAAAAACCAAGTGTCAGTGTTCATTAAGGCTGGAAAGCAGAATGTGACACCTACTGATATATCTTAAACAAAAACTCATTATGGCACTGAGTATGCCAGTGAAATGACAGTCCTTTAGGTTTTTCCAATGGCAAAACGAATTAAATGGGAGCAATCATTTTGGTCTCCTGTTATGAGCCATTTGCTTGTTATCATTTTCTTCTGAAACTTCCATTTCAGCACTTTATTTTTTCTCATATTCTTGCATATAGTTTATAAAAAGTGTCTGGGCTCTGTAATGAGGCCGAAAACACAGTAATGAACATAAAGCGCCAAAGAAAACAGCATACCTTGTAATACAGGCAGGCCATCATCGCCAGTGGAACTGCATATCTGACGAAGCGTAACTGCAGAATGAGAGAAAGAAAACAGCTCTAATGAAATGAAAGAATATTATCATATAAGAGGCAGAGAAAGTCAGAGTCAGACAGAGACATAACTAAAATGAAGACAAGCACAGAGAGAGATAACACGGAGATAAAAGCAATACAGGGCAGCACTGGCCCAGAGTATAATTTCTTATCAGATGCATGCTGTTGTCATGTCATGACCACACTGACACCTAGTGGCCTCCTGAGTAGTTATATCACCAGTGCAGAGTAGAGGCTGTGGTTTCACAAACAGCTGGTCATTGGACGGCGTCTTCAAAAAATAAGTAAATGGTAAAAAATAGAATAATAATACTGTCTTCCAAAATGTCTCACAGTGAGATGTCACAGTAAGAAGTCGCTCTCATGCTCACTGGAGAATCATGATCCACACAATGCTGGTTGTCACAAGAACCGGGACAAGCCTTTAACATCTTTTCCACCAAGGCAGTTTACTGACCAATTCGGAGCAAGTGACCACATCCGAACCAGTGCTTTGTTTTAACGGCCAAGGAACTGGCTCTTGGCCAGGGAAATTGGTTCGACTCTTGCAGCAACACTTTGCTCACACCTAGTGTAGTCTGCAAATAAAATTGAATATTTGTATGTTGGTGTCAAAATGAATCCGCAATGGTCCACAGGGGAGACAAGTTGTCTCCTTGTTTTCACTGGAGTCGGCCACTGTTGATGTTGTGCTGGTGCTGGGAATCAGACATTTAGAGAGATGTGTAAAGTGACGTATTAAGTGACATGTGGCTCTGCGTTGGCCACATGGAAAAGCCAACTGGTTCTTTAAACGTTCGCAAGTCAAATCTGTTGGGATCCCAATGAGAGTTTTCACTATAAGATGTCATTCATCAGAAGTATTTAATACCTAATATCAGATTATGTCCAAACCAAAATAATAACTCATACTCCTCTGAATTTTAATTAGGAAAGATCTTTTAAAGCTGCTTTTGTTACGACACAGATAAGACTATTGTGTTCTGTTAATTGAAAGCAGGGTTTTAAGGCAAAAGATTTGTATACTCCTGAAAATTTAGTATATTTAAAGAATTGCTGATATTGAAAGCCAAGACAGTGTTATTATCATTTAATGCACTGCTGGAACAGGGAAAGTGAAAACATGACCAGGAAACACTGTGGACTGAAGAAAAGGTTAGAAAAGGTGATCTGTCAATGGAAGGTTGCTCAGGCTACGGCCGTTTCCCAGGCAAGACAAGATCTCATTAACAAACTGGGGGGGGGGGGGGGGGGGGGGAATCTCCTTTCACAAGCTTCTATGAATGTGTTCTTATGTGTTTGCACACTTGTGGTTCCACAGTGGCCTGAAGCGCAGGACGATGCTTGAGCGGTACCTTCCCTAGCGGGTAGCAGTGATAGTATGAACATGTGTAATCCATGTGTGGGAGTGGGAGTGTGATACCATCAGCTAACAGAGGCTAAAGGGTCCACTGGGCTCAGAGGGTTCTCTGTCAGGTTATTCATTCTCTGTGTGCTCATCACTATAAATGTACCCATTTAACATGACAGTTTAAGAAGTAACCATTAACCATTCTTGGGGGGAAAAAAATTCTTAAAACCCACTTGCAGATTCTGCCATTCACCACTGTTTTCTTATCCGGGATTTGTTCTAAGTGAAACACAGAATCTATGCACACTCCAGAACACAGTGTGACTTTCTCCTGATACAGCTTTCACTGAACATGTAATTGAATCCCACTGAGCACTTTTCTGATATATTTTATCCACTGCCATATTTAGATTTTCCTTTAGTCATTCTTGAAATCGTACGTTTTCTTTTCAATTTTGGTGATTTCTGTGTGCACACGCGGCCGATGCTAATTAGGAATAACTGGCACACACTCTCAAGACAATGGCATTCATCATTACAAGAACACATGTGCTAACAAGTCTGCAGTTTAAGAAGGTAGAGCTCTCTTAAAAACTTATTGAGAATTTGAGAAAAAAACCTAAGAAGATAATTGGGAATGTGTTCTCAAAGTCAGGTATCACACTTTTCGTATCAAACCGGGGAAAACCACACAGCACATGTTTAGAGCTGGAATTTCTTACCAGAACTTTACTGTTGCAGCGGACAGTGGTGAGAAGAGGAGTCCACAACTCCGTCCCGCACACACCATATGCTGCGATCGCACACATATGACCAGTCCAAATATACTTCATCCTGGGAAGAGAATAGGAGAGAGAGGCAACATCGATTGACATTCAGTCAATTTGTAGAAATATTCATCAACTATGCATTTCCAATGGGGGTAAATGACAAAGTTAGTAGAAAATCTCAATCCTGATCTCCATGATACGAGGACTGACAGAATATTCAGCAGGTTAAAATGCAGCTTTTAATTCCAATACTTGCACTTGTTTCATTAAATTCAAACATGACAACCTAATTGTCTTTAGTTTAGCAGAAGACTTGGTATTATTCAGTATGAAGGATCCAGAGTGGTTAAACTTGATTTAGTGTCGAAAGCACGACATTATTATCCAAGATCTATTCTGATCCAAACCACATGAATTACAATTTTAATGGGAAAAAGATTAAACAGAGAGGAGTGAGCAGTGGAAAGAGGGACGAGAGAATGAAATGAGCTGAAAAATCGTAGATGGGTACAGAGAGGAGAGAGAGAGGAGGCATGAAGAAGTGCAGCCTCACAAAAATAAATCACAATACTTTTTCTATGCAAAGCAGCTAAGTGACAGAAACAAATGGCGTTCTGCACTTTTGGCCTTTCACTCTTAATCAGCACTTTCGAGAAAAGGTGCCGGTTTCTGCACTCCACCTGCCTGCTGCCAAGCTAAAAGCTTTCAGTTTCCTCACTCTGTGTGAAATCAATCATTTCTATAATTCCTAACAGTTACAAGAATGCACTGTGCGAACTGTATGTTTAAAAAAAATTAAAACTGTTTGTCACATGCTTCTCCGTAGAAACTAAACTACTTCCATGAACCAGTGAAAACCTGTATCTTCACATTACTATGAATTAACCAGATACCAGAATGCCCTTAGTTGTTGTCTGAATAATTTCAGGTTTCCTCATAAAGTCTCAACTGAGGGCTTCTCTGTTGGAACGCTCAGCATCTCTGACAGGGTGTGACATCAGATGGTGATGTCACTATACGTCCTGAAGTTCACGTCTACCTCATTACGGCAATTGGAGAAGGTAAACCACTGGAAGCTGATAAAAAATAATTTTAGGGGCTGGTTACTTTCTCCTTAAACATAAGCAAATGCTAGACAGCTTACCAAGAAAACTAGATAAGATTAAAATATTAAATCTTTTGAAAAAGTTTAAATAATATACGATTTACAGAAATAAAACAAATACACTACAGAGGAGAACGGAGAACATTGTATGTTAAGTTGAGACCGTGATCGATGCATCGGTTGAGAACAGTCAGCGTGGATTGTTTAGTGGTCATACTGTACTTCTGTACAGAGAGACAAAACATTTGGGAAATTAAGACCAAGTGGCTGAATATGAAAATCAACCATCAAAATCGATCTTTTCTGTTGAGCCTTGGCACCGGTACCATTGCCAGGGCTGTCTGGCACCTGTAACTGGAAAGAGCCCCAGTGGAGATACTGTTCCTGTAGTGGAACCTGCTGAAAAATGATGCAGCTACAGGAGGTGAACCAGAGAAATAGGCCATAGAGTACGTGTGTGTGCCACAAGGACTCCAGAGAAACAGAAGAAATATTAAATATGAGAGGGAAGGTGAATTAGGCTAATTCATGTGTTACATAAGACGATATAATGTCAATTGCCTGAATTTATGTGGAGCTTTTCTACTCTTGATGACCACTCATACATTCGCGGCACATCCGTCAGCGATAATGTCTGCGTTCAGCATCAATGCTGCCATCAGTGTCTTGCCTCAGGACATTTCAGCATGTGAAACGGAGGAGCCGGGGATCAAACCACAGACCCTCTGGTGAGTGGACGTCCTGCTCCTCCTTGTGATCCTTTACCTCAACTTCTGCTCTGAGCCTTAAGTATCATACCTAGACTGCAAAATACAGAGACTGTGGGACAAAAAACCTTCCTTAGAGAGACAATCATTTTCCTGTCAAGGTTTCCTTTCAGCCTGAATTTACCAACTTTCAATGGAAATCTGGCCCAGGCATATTTCCAGCCTCATTTTGTGCGTGGGTTTATGATTTGGCTCAAAGCGGTTATTTTTCTCTCAAAATGTCTTTTTACCGAATGGCTTTTACTTGTCTTCTTGTTTTTTTCCTATAACCTGTTTCTTTTATCCTTTCCTTTTGCCATTTATTTTGAACGGCGAGGTATTATGTATCTGCTCTTTAGATATTAGTTTTAAATCATTTGCTGCCATGGATTTTACATGATATTGTACACATTTTCTTCTTGTCTTCGATGTTTCGATTTTTGTGTATATTTCTCCTCTTGATTAAGCAGCTGTTTTGAAAGGTGCAATATAAATAGTTATTATTTATACTCAGTATCTCTTATGGAAAGAATGTATGCTTTTATGTAACCAAGGTCGTGTGATTGGAGCTTTAGTTCGAGAGATGCTCATTTATTTTTCTGCAAAAAAAAATACACACGACCAGATATGTAACGAGTGGGTTTAACCGTGGGTTTATCTACTCTAAAGTTTTTATGAGTATGCTAACTACCTACGGTGGTAACCAGGCAAGATTAAATTATTACTGGATTTGTGAAATCCTGCCAACATTACCAAAGATAATGTACTATTTGCCAGATATATCCTTAGTCCTCCTAAAGCATATCTAAAAACATACTGCAATAACAATAACTAGTCTGTGAGCTAAGCCATCAAACTAAGCCATACGAGTCTGACATTCAGAAGTGGTCTGGGCCACTCAGCTGACACCCTCGATCCCGCTAGAGTTTCACTAACTGATCAGATTTTTACTCTTATCTATGCCCATATGCTGATGTGTTTTTTAGCAAACATTTTAACACCGTTTTTTGGGGGGGAATTAGTAAAATCTGCTTTACTGCTACTGCACGAGATTGGTAAAGCACCTCCTGACTCCTCTCTCTCTTATGCAGACACACACAAGCTGTGACATCGGACACATCTGTAAACTCAGACTGGTTCAACACAACATCAATTGGTCTAAACTTAAAAAATGACATATGTGTTAATTTGCATTTAGAGGAAGTGAGATCCGATCACAAGAGAAATTCAGCACTGCAGGATTGTGTGGCAGGTTGATCGGGGCACTAATCACACTATAAGCATAGAAGTGGCCCTTTTTAGCAACTGCATACAATCAACCTGTCAGGAGGAACTGTTAGATGAGTCCCTGCCTGAGAATGAAACCATTGTGAACACCCCGGAATATGTCTGTATCTGAGATATACATGATCTGTGTGTGTATGTGTGTGTGTGTATGTGTTCACCTCATGGTGCTGATAGCCAGGAGGCCGTAGAAAAGCGTATGCAACACATTATAGGCCACATCTGGACGGAGAGCAACCACGCGCCCTTCTGCTCCTTTCCTCTCCTCAACTGAACCTCCTTTAGCCCTGCTGAGGAACAGAAACGTCAGGGAGAGAAGAGACAACAGCGATACATAAAACATTACAGCCAGGCGCTTGAGCAGAGCAGCAGAAGAAAAGGTGGGTGGAATTGATAATATTCGGATTGCAGTCGCTGTTATTCAGATTTCAATCATTGTTATTTAGATTTCAGTGGCCGTTCTCCACACAGACACACAATGAAGCACAGCTACAACTGTGTGTAGGAGTCCGCGGAGAAACAGAGAAAGGCCTTAGGCCGGTGATGTCACTCCAACAATTTGGCGTCCCACACAGAATTGGACGGACGTCGGCTTCCATTTGAATACAAATTCAGCTAAGCTCCTCCTGCTACATGAGGTGGGGTAAACGGGATTAAATTAATTCCTGAATTGGCGAATAGCCCTTTGTTCTATGAGGTTAGTATTCCAGCCCTCCTACAGCAGAGGGCGAGTTGATATGCTAATGAATTTAGCTTACTGTGGCCCCTCACCTTGCACCACAGGCAAATCCAGCTTCGAGAGGCAGCTGGAAAAATGTCTAACACGGCATGGAGCTACAGTAGCATCGCCACAGTGATGTGGGGGGGAAACAGGGGGATGGTGACTGACAGCCATTGTCAAGTCCTCTGCTTCACTGATAGTCCTTTCACTACCTGGAAGGTTTGACATTTTCCATTCATTTACTCTTCCATACCTCTTTACCTCAGTTTCTGCTAAGGATTCACATTAACTTGTTCACCCCTGCCACACCTAAGGAGTAAATACTGGTTGAAAAAATGAGCAATCGCTTTTACCAGGCACAGCTATCATTCTAATCATTCAATTTCGAACAAAGAGAATGTTGCACAAATAAATACGATTTCGGTGTACATCATTTAAATTCTGTGATTCCTTCTGCATTGCTAATAACGTGCATGTCAGCTGATGTGTGGTGTTTAGAATATAGATCGCATATTGCAAAAAGTTACATCCAGTATCCGGGCTCTACTTTAACTGCCATGTTCCTTTAAATAGTATTTGTATAATTAGTGCAGTGCCTGTTCTAAATCTGCCTGTTTAGAATAGTCTGTTTTCTTGGCCTGTGTTAATGCAGGTAGCAGATTTTTTCTTACACTTTGAAAGTGACCTGCAGTAATTGAGCCGTGGTACGTCAGACCAACTGCAGGACTCAGGACACAGAAGCCTGAAGATGCACCACCGCTACTGCACCCAGAGCTGTTCACCTGTTTATTCAAAGTTCAGCGAAGCCCGACTCAGAACCCTGAACTGGAGAATCAGTTGGTGTCTGGTGACTTGATTGAAAACGTCCACTCACATTGACGAATCCCCGGTGCTGCTGCTAAAAGGTCACCTAGTTATTTGAATTTGATCAAAACTGAAAGTATCACGTGTCCAAATCGCACACAATTTGACACTGCACAATTTTGGGCCCTTAACAAAACACACAAGAAAAGTGTGATGGCAAAAATATGTACAGTTCTTGAGATATTTGAGCCAAATACAACAGTCGGAGATTTCTGGAAATATTAGCCAGATACCATATAGCAGCTTCCAACACATGCAGGATCCAGTGTTGGACGACACTTCCTGTGCTGTCATCACCTACCTCAGGTTTTGCAGTGCGCTCACCACCAGCATGCCACTGAGCAGCAGCAGGGTGAGGATGTAGGGATACAGCAGGAGCGTACCAGCCAGCCGCTCCAGTGTGTCGAGGGGCAGCACGCCGAAGGCTTCCTCACACAGATACAGACTGGCATCAAAATCCCTACAGGAGGGGGGGTGAAAAAGAAAAAAATGGGTTGGCATTCAGGGTGGGGGGTGAGAGAAAGGGAGGAATAGATTAAACAAAGGGAAAGATGGACATAAAAGAAACGAGCATGTCATTGGTAGGAGCGAGATAATTTATATTCCAACAGTTGGAATATAAATGGTCTACTTTTAGGTTCTGTTTCTCTGTGATTCCTGTGGTGATCACTGGTCCGTCAGAAAGTGTGTTGAGCACCGTCAGTTCTTGCTTCAGTTCACGAAGCTTGAATTTCTGTAGGCTGCACGCCTGCTTCACATGGGATTCTACTTTAAACCGAATTAAACGATTGGCTGGCGTACCTGTCTGTCTCTGACTGAGCTGCCTGCCTGTGTGGACCCAGCCTGTGCTCTCACTGCACACGACTGGAATCATCAACCAGAGAGACGATGGTCAGAAGTTAACGAGCAGGTCTCAGAAAAGTCGGCTGCTGGCACTTGTCACTCAGTGCACGTTCATGTGTTTTGCGGGCGTGGCTTTGATGAGAGGGCCAATGGGAGGGGACGGGATGCATCGGTTGCATATTTCCGAATTATAGTCTGCTTTTGCCAGGATTACCAACCCTAGTTTTCTACTTTATACGCGGCATTAACCCTTAGACCTGCAGTTTTGGCAAAAATGTATTGTTGCTCCATTAACAGCTACAGATTTTTATTTACGACAGCCTTGAAGCAACTAAGTATCCTGGCTTTGTTCATCATCCTCAATCAAATAAAAAAAAGTTAGTTATCTATGTACAATGAAGAACATGTCCAACTCTTCAACACAATCTTGAATCATAACTTGTGGTCTCACAAACACTTTCCTAATCCGACAGAGGTGAAAAAAGTGCTGAAGACAGACCTGCAAAAATCGAATTCTACGAAAACAACAGTGACACAACAAATCAATAGATACCCTCCACACCTCCTTAATTCCTCTGTTAGATGACAAAAATAGTAACACAAACGTGCCTTGTCCAAATCAACGGAACGCATCTCAACAGGGACCGAATGGGAATTATTATAAACCTTTGTTTTTTTCCTGCCTCTGATACACCGACGTGCTGATAAGTAATTGAACAGAGAATTGGGATTTCACCAAAGGCAGAACAAAACTCAAGGGATAAAAACAAAAGGACACGGATGGAGAGAATAAAGGAGTCTCAGCGAGAGAGAGACACAGCAACGGAGGGAGAGGCAGAGATTGAGCACGGAGTAAGCACTGCATTTCCCACAAGCCTCCTGAATAATTGAAGGGCCAGTTGTGTGGGGCTGGGTTGTGAGCTGTGTTATCTGCCACCCCAAAGCCGCTCTCCAGTGGCTGAGCTGCTCAGCGCACACACACACTATCTGATTGATGGGAGGCCTGCTGGCGTTACCCTGCCATCTATTATTCACACACACTAACACTCCAGGTGCTACAACACCGGTGCTTAGTGAATAATACAGTCAAGCTAGATCAAGTCAAGAGGTGTGTAGATGGCGCAGACTTTGTGTGAGCGAGGTGTTTGAGCAGGTCCTTGTGCCAAGGTTTTATAAGAGAGTTGTGTGGCTGGTAACTAGAACAGAGGCACTGCTGACTGTTTGTGTGTGTTCATACCTTGTTTGCCCCAAGGCGAACTTTGACTTGATGAATTTAAAGATATGCTCGTCTGATCTGAGCTGAAGAACTCTCTGTAAACACACACACACACAGATAAGGTCATCTTGTTAGGGCTGAAGATCAGTACTGAGATTTATAAATAAGTAAATAAAGCTGCTGATCATATGGTCATCTCACGTCCCAACTACAAGCTTGAGATACATCAGGATGAGGAGGAGGAGGAGGAGGGGGAGGAGGAGGAGGAGAGGACATGGGGCTGCGGTCTAGGGAGGTGGAAGAGGAGAGAATGTAGTGAAACAGGGGAAAAGACGAGGGTGGTGAAGCAGCAAGTAAGAAGAAAGTAAGAGAGGGAGGAGCAGCGGAAGTCCAGGAGGGGACGGAGATAAGAAAAGTCCAGAGCTCAAAAAGAAAATAAAAGAAGAGGAGATATGCAGGAGAGAGGGAGGGAGAAGAAGAGGGAAAGGAAATCCCATAATAAGAAGAGAGAGGCAGGGAGAGGAAGAGGAGGCTAAGTTGGAGTATTAAAAGGAGCGAAGAGAATGATACATTTTAAGCAGGGAAGGAGAGGAGAGCGGCACCTTGGCTAGGTAGTTGATGGTGAAGGTGAGGAGAAGAACCATGGCAGTGTGGAGAAGCAGTTTGCCCAGACGAGCCAGCAGGCTTCCTGTCTTCAGTCCAGACTGCAGAATCAGACAGCAACCAGAGATGAGTCAGTGCATCTGCTATGTTCTCAGTACTGTTTGATATGTAGAAAAACTTACACACACACACACACACACTGTGTTAGGTACGTGGATCTCCATATTAATCAAGATATCAAACACCAACACTGCATGGCTAACATGATATATTCAGAGGATTTAGATTACTTATAAACCATATAATAGATTCTAACTCAGAGGTGGGAAGAGTTTTAAAAGTAACATGAAAGTCTCAAGTCTTTGCAATTGTTATACTATATTAGGAGGTTTGTTTGTTTATTTATTGTAGTCAGCAGACTTGTAGTCAAGAAATGACTGACCAAAGTAACCCACAGCACAGACTCTTTTCTATGACACTACTTCACTGTTCACTGGGACACTTTTCCATCACTTATGCACAGAAACCATAAGACACCATCTCAGTTGTCCCAGAGCGTAGCCTGGCGTGGCTGAAGGCGACGCCCAACAGATCGAGTGGGGGTGAAAGACGTCAGGAAGTTCAGCTTAAAAGCGTGAGAAATCCATAACCTGACTATTCAGACAGTCTGCCTGCACCTCAAGCAAACTGCATACGCTGTAGAGACTGAATTAAATGTTGGCAGGTGAACGTGAAGGAGCTAGCAATGAGTATAGCCCATGCATTTATTAATAGCATACCAGTTCAGTTTCTGTCGTAACAACCATTGATTTTGAAATTGATCTCCAATAAGTCAAGTCCAGCTCCTAAACTTTGTATAAATAATACTCTCTTCAAAGTGCAAGTTATTTCAGTAAAAAGTGCATTTATTATCTTCCAAAAATGTCACAGCCTTTAAAAGATTTATAAGCAAAAGAATCAGGTCCACTAGATATGTTATTCCACTGTCAAGCTTTGGCATTTGATCAAATCTGCATGAAATTGTAAATGGTTTCCTGAATCCACTTGTCAGCAGCTGTTGACATTTCTGACAAAAGGAATGAATAAAGTTCAGTGGTGTAAATTATGTTCACACTTTTGCTGGATGAGTAGACAGACACAACCTTTATTTATTTTATCACAGCCATTAAATACCTGAAAAGGAGATGAGCAGCAGAAGATGTGAAGTCTTTGTACAATATGTATTGGACACATTGAAATAACCCCTGTGGCCTACTTACTTTGGACAAGTCATATTTCATGAGCTACTGTGATAATAGAGGAATGGTGCAGAGTGAAGTATCGTCAATCTCACAAATGATTTTTGGCCGAGCACAGACACCAGCTTGCACATTAAGGAGGCGGCAGCAAAATTGTAATTTTTGTAATTTAACATTCGTCTCGTTAAAGATTTATTTATTCAAACCAGCAAAAGATTCAAATTTTGCCAACCTGAAAAGTTTTTGCTATAAAGTGATAGAGTGCCGATCTGCATTGCTATGTGCACTGTGACTGGCTGCTGTCAAAGTTCAGTCTGTTGTCAGGAATGTGAAGCGCTGATGCTCTGCATACTTGTGTGTATCATACATTTAAATTTTTCCAGCTGAGGAGGATCAAGTCCATGTCAGGTCGCAGGTTGGTGTTGTTAAAGTCAAGCAATAAGTGGGAGAGTAAAGTCATTTGCACACATTTCACAATTAGAGCAGATATTGAAGTACACAAATCATTTATTTCCAGGAATGAAATCGTTCTCTCCTCATTTCAGTTTCTAAACTTTCCTTCATCTTTCTCTCTACTTCTCTTTAATTCTGTCAAATTGAACGTTTCAATAATTGTTACTGTGATAAGATCTGATTTCACCTAATTACATTTAGATCTGGCAGGAGAATGATTTTCCGGCGTACAAATTTGAATTATCTTCTGCAAAAACGGACTCCAGCACAGACCTCTTCACATCAATGTAGGTTAACCTTCCATCTGTAAACAAGCTACCACTACTGTCTGGATCTTCCTCTGTGAGGCTTTGACTCACCTTCAGGGTTACATTAATTCTCCATGTTACCCATTCCTGTCTATTCTCATTTCAAACTCTCTTATCCCCAGTACTCATTACACACCCACCCACACACACACACACATGCACACGAACGCACACACACACACAGACAAACACACACACACACTAACCTGGCAGTGTCTGATGAAGAGTGCAGCTACGATGAAGCTCAGGACCAGGGATCCCAGTATCATGGAGTTACAGAACTGAAGGAGCCACACGCTTAGCAGACCGCACACTTGAACAAGGTACAGAGTGGTCACCTGGAGGACACACACAACACACAGACACACACACACACAAACACACACACACACACATTGATGTATACCAACTTGTGTAGATGTGATGCATCGACTGTGTATAAACAGATATGACAGGTGAAGTCGAAGAATCTCGATCACCATCTGTTGGCTGATGCAGTACAGGTCATAAATCCTTGTTAACATATCGGACACGGACCAAACAAAAAAGTCAAAGTGGACAGGCAACAAAGTTTTCTCTAAACTGGATTTGTCATTGTATGTTATTCATATCACACTGATGTTTGTTCAAGTGGTTTTCTGTTAAGATTGGTTTTGATTAGTTATGTGAAACTATAAAAACTTGGGTGAAACGTCATGATTAACAGCTGAGATTGATTCTTGGCTTGTTGAGTGCAAGTAACAACAAGTATCAAAAAACTTTCCAATGTGCTATGGATTAACCAAGGTGGATATAGACCCAGAGGGTTGAAAGCCTTTTTTGGCTTGTGTGCTCTGCATTAAATTTTCATTCAACTTCTATAACTGGGTCCCAATCACTCACTCTGTGCCAATATGGGGTCCACAACCTTTAGAGGCTGCATTTGAAGGCCAAAAGCGTCACAGCAGAGCAACTAGGCAGCCGACAAATGAAGAGTATACTTCAAAATGTAAGAATATGGCTTCAACTCTGTCAAATCCTCTATAGATCCGACGATCTAATTTTGGATCGGGCTTTGTGGACCTTACAGTGTCCTTCATAGGCCAAAGGTAGAAACCCCTTAATCAGGACAAGGCTACTACATTGATGGAATTAACCCTATTGATCTGTTTTCTTCCATACCTGTGTAGTTGTTAAAAAGTCGATACAATCCAGGGTGTATATGATGAGGGCCTGAACAAGTAGGATGAACTGGTTGAACTGCCACGTCAGACAGAAGCAGAATGTTGTGACATACATCAACCACACCATCACCTTCTAAGGAGGGAAACACACACAAACAGACCTAGGTTATAATCTTTAATTGGACACTAATGACATATAAACTCATTCATGCTGTGCTGCTGGCTGCGTTACAAACAGCATATTATTGAGCTGATAGGGTGAGTGTGCCAAATCCAGGCCAATCCATGAGGTGAGTCAATCACTTTGATTATTTTGTGCACGTGTGGTTGTGTGGTTGTGTGTGTGTGTATGTGTGTGTGTGTGTGTGTGTGTGTGTGTGTGTGTGTGTGTGTGTGTGTGTGTGTTTGTGATATGTGTGTGTGTGTGTGTGTGTGTGGGTGCATGTGTGTGTGTGTCTGCATGCATACCTGCTGTAAGGCAGTGAGCTGAGGCCGGAGGTAACATGTGATTGCAGCGACCTGCAGTGCCAGGAAGGGCAAAGACCAGTTCTCTCTGAGGGAGATGGTGAACTCCACACGAGTTGTATCTACCCTGAAAGGAGAGAAAGAGGGAGCAAAGGAGGGTTGTAGAAAAAGGTGGATGGTGGAAATCAACAACAACCTGAGAAATTTGGTTGAGATGATGTGCATACAGCGTATTCACTAATTGCTACTGTAAGAGCAAGAAAAACGAATAATCTATTTTTCCTGCATTGTACTGTTTATAGGAGAAATATATATATATATATATAATATAACAGAAATCTCGCCTCTTTATCCAAATGACCCGCAGAGAAAATGCCAGCAGGGTTTCAGAGATAATTTCAACTTTTGTCACATTTCCAAAAGCAACTCACACAAAAAAATAAAGAAGTTTCATGTCCACTGACTGAAAAGTGCAATTAAATAAAGAAGGTTTTTTTCTCTTTCTTTCTTTTTTTTGAGTGAGATTATTGACACCACTCTAAATATGAAGTAAGTGTAGCTGACATTAGCATTAAGACTGGAAACTGAAAAGAAAAGAAGAAAAGTTACCCTGGCTCTTTCGAAAAAGAATAAAATAATTCTGCCAGCAACTTCTGAATGACTAATATATTATATTATTTATATATTCCAAACATAATAGGAACATTTCATTGAAACACAAGAACTACAAGTTGTCTTCTTATAGCGAGTTGTGTGACTGTCTCGTTTGAAGTCCTGAAAGCTTGTTTACCCTCCGAGGCCGGGAGCATTTTTACACAGAGTTAAAAAGATTCCTTGTATTTTTATAGCACCCAGAGCAGCTTTATAATCAAAAATCAAAAAAGACATGTAAATGTCACTTTCTACAGTGTTTGGACATTTAATCCGTTCAGAGCAACTGCATCATGTACCTCTCGCCTACTCCACTAACAGTAATCAGTGACATTACCAGTAATAATACCAAGTGCTCAACAGCAGAATTTTTGAAAGGTTTGCTGGTGGTGTGGCGTAGCTCATTAAAGATTCAAACAGCTTACACACCTTTATCTGATATCTTTTCTGTGTCATCAATCATGGAATAGAACTTTGCACTGTAGCCGCAGGCAGAGTAATTTACCACATGAATCTGAGTCCTTAACCCAGTTCACACTACATGAGACCAAATCATTAAGAATCCAATAAAGTTTCTCATCAGTTATGTCATTTACTGAGGTCTGCAGCCTGAGTCACACAGTCCAAATCACTTCAGTTAAAAAAATATAGGCAACACATCAAAGTTAAATTTTGGCTTTCATTGAATTCATATTCTGCTCACATGCTACTGCTTGCTGGATTTTCATCATTCAGAGGGACTTGCTTTTTAGGGCGATGTGTTTTCAGTTCTGAACCATGAGGGGAACGAGTCCCCGATGAAAACACATCTTCAAAAACATTCACTGCTGCTAACATAAAACGAACATCTACTAAAATGACCTCATTCAAAGGAGTTTGTGACCAAAGTGATTCATTGAATTGATTTTCTTTATAAATAAGAACTCAGAATTAAATGTGACTATCACACTGCCAAATCTGTTATTTTGACAGCTCCCATACACAGTATACAGAATTGAAAAATGATACAGAAAAATATCAATATAATAGGTATTACAATAACTTTAAAACAGTAAAAGCTTTAAAGTGATTTAAATAGTAGGTAGAACGTTTGCAGAGGAAAGTTATCGTTTGAGCACAATAACGGGGATTGATTACGAATGATAAATACTGAATAAATTCTGCAGCAAAAAAATGGAAAACAGAGCTTGATAACAAGTAAAAATGTAAATGAAAAAATGAAAAAAAACTGTAAAGAATTTCCATCAGTTCAACTAAACAGATCGAACCGAGTGAAACACATTGAAAATGTAGTTATCACATCCAGGATTTGAAGTAAACAGTCGGATAGTTGTCAGATATTTTAGTGAAAGTGTTGATCAAATTATGTAAATCACACCAACATTCTTGGAAATGTCAGACAATAACTTTGTTTTGGGAAAGTGTACCTGAAGTGTAATGAGATGAAGTTTCTTAAATTTGTAAGACACTTATCTCTGGATTGCTTCAATAAAACCTGCATTAAGACATAATGCACAGTAGAGACTCTTCAAAATGATTCCTTTCTATTAGTGAGTCCTCCTCAAACCGTTATACAATATTCCATCACTTTTTATTATATGTGTGCTGGACCTTGAGTGCAGAGCTTTTTTATAAACGGCCTATGGTGCAGAGTGAAGTTAGAAAACGTTGTGTTCATCCTACTTGGTTTATCTGCAGTACAGAATTCATAGTCAATGTTTTTCATAAACATGCTTTTGAATGATTTACTGAACTGATGTCAAGCAATCGACAAGATCTTCAGATTAAAGTTCACAACTTTTTTAAATAAAAGCTAAGTTATTCTGTGCAGGATAGAGCAATGCTGCAACAAAACTAAGATTGTGATTTTACTTTGAAGACAAATTGCCAAAAGGAGTTTTTCATGAACATGAAGTGATTCTATGAATGGAGTTGCCATGACAAAGATCAGAACACCTCAGGGGTCCGGCCATCTGCGTCTGTATCAGTCCAATATGTGAGATAAAAATTATCAGATAATTAAAATGATCTCACAGAGATTTTAATGCCTGGTTTGACCCAGTTGCCAACCACTGCTGTAGTTTATCTGAGGACGTAGAAGAAGTTATGTTCAACTAAGTCCACAGAAGGTACACTGTGCCGCCGAACCCGGCCAACAACAGAGGGCTTTTCGCCTGTTTATAAAATTTGTATGAATATTGACTGAATCTCTGTTCCAAATCGCACCAAACTCAACACTGCACTTCCCTGGGCCATTAACAACACACATAGCAAGTGTGAAGCTGATAAGTAGAGTCACAAGATATGCGTTTCACATACAGAAAGATGGAGAGACAGATATATAATCAGAATACTGTGACTAGCAAGTTTTAAAAAGGCATTACATGAAAGTAGCTTGTCAGACACATGGTTAAAATGCCAGTCTCCTGTCTAGATACACTGTACTTACACTGATACTACAGCTTTAATAGGGCTTACACAGACAGAATTGTGAGATTTTGAAGGGCTTGTCAAGCTGGGATGACTCACCGGAATGCCATCTAAAATAAGAAGATATAAACCCTCATCTTATGCGGATTACCTACCTGTTGAGGATGTACCAGACCCCAGTGAGCGCACCAGCCAGCCAGGAACCAGAGAGGAGCCATGCTGTGAGGTACAGAGCGATCACATACACCGCTTGGAGCGAGAACACTGTGTAAATGTAGAAATACACTGGCTCCAGATACGACTGGACCACACACACGCACACAGAGAGAAGGAGGGAGAAAGAGCATTGGTTCATTAGGCAGAGTAAATGAACACACAGGGAGGTGTCTGCTGTGACAGAATCAGGCACTCAGGAGCACTGTGGCATTTTCAAAGCTTAGTCTGATATTTCACTTCGTGACATTCTTGTCACACAGTGAGATCCGTGAAGAAGTGCAGTGGCTGTTCCTCAGTTAATTGATGTGCTAGTACAGAAACCTTTTCCTCCAACTCTCCCCAAGTGCAAATATGCCACGGCATGTTAGCGAAAAGATTAAAATGCCACAGCACCTCTAATACCCGACTTTTTCCTAATATGTCTGTAATTCATGGCAGTAAACATAATTTAAACACTGGTGATATTAATCTGCATTTTTCATTAAGGGAGAAGCTTTATGGCATGAGCCAACATGACAAGAATAGCCACAGAAACAATCAATCAGTCAATCACATTGGAACAGTGGCAGTCATTACTCTAATCCTTTGTGTTTTACAAGCCTGTTGTGAAGAGCTGACAGCTGAGTGATGTGTTACCTGAATGGGCAGCAATCTGTAGAGAACACTGAGAAAGACCTCTTGGTAGATATTCATTCGCTGTAGGAGATTAATGGTCCTCTTGGATTCTGTCAACTTGTCATGGATCAAATCAGAGAGCCCTAGGAACACACACACATAAACACTTTGAAAATGCCTTGGTGACATAGACAGATAACAATTATTTGTTTGTGACAACCAGGGAGGAAAGGGTATGAATGTTTCTCAAAGTACGGAGCTGTATCTGTCAAGCACTAATCCCACAGATTATTCTGCACGGATTTAATTCTTTAATTGCTGAAAGCAAATTAAACGTCTGAACCCATCAGTGCATTCCACCTTAAAAGCTTTTAAACATCACTTGCTTTGTTGATTTAAAAAGCTAAGCAAGGTTGTGCTGTTTTTTCTCAAATAAAAAGAGGGTTCACACCATTGAGTGAAAAAAAATACAGCATCAGTGTACGTGTCAGGGTGTCCTGCAGCGTTTTGTGGCGGATGTGGCCTGGAGCAAGACCACCTCCACTGACATGATACAAATGCACAATTTTCTGAAGGAGATCCAGAGTAGAGGAGATTCTTCCAAAGATCCTTTAAAGGTCTGTAAGCAATATCTATACCGAGAGGCCCAGAGAGAATGAACACAGCTCTATGGAGTTTTTAACATCTTCCAACCAGTGTTTGAGTTTGATTGTTTAGTTTCACTTTTAAGTTAAATTTCAGTGTGAGAGCTAATTAAGCTCTTTATCTGTAACTGTTTGCAAACAAGTTCACTGCAAGAAGTTGAGGTGATGATTATAAAGTGTTTCCACTGCCCCCATGTGGTCAAAAATCTGTTATTGTAGTTAGGATAATTCAGTTGTTTTTTTGTATATATATATATCTTGTGTGATATCACAGCTTTTCTACAAGGGTTTTTCAACAGTGTAAATTTAAGTCTTTAAGACTATAATGAATGAAATTAAGACAGATAACGCAAGATATAAAGGAATGGAGTTGGAGTCCAAGACTAACTTAAGATAAGGTGAAGTAGACTGATGAAGACTAAACCTCAAAACACCACAATAATTCATAAACTACAGTTACAGCAACATTGGCACAACAAAATCCAACAGAGAAATCAGTTTGAAGCTGCGAGAAGACAGGCAGGTTGCCGAGTCAGATTGTTTCACCATGTACAAACTGAAAGGGTACACACCAGACATATTGGTAGCAATCCCTCAGTGCACAGTACACGTTCTGAGTACAAGTACAGTGGGTAAAAAATGAGCATAGCATTTCTGCATGCAGTGATGGTTCTAATTTTAACATTTATTCTTTTATTTCTTTTCAGATTATGATTGATTAAATAGGTGCTTTGTTCACAACCGTCAGACTACATGTCAACATTGTTGAAATATAGTCATAGTGCTTCTTGCACTATGACTATATTTCAACAATGTCGTTGCATTGCCCTATGTCAGAAATTACAGTACTTTGGTGAGATACATTTTAGTATTATAGAATAACTGGGGGGAAAAAAAGCCTAATTGAAATAATCCAGAATGATTCTTTAACAATGGCCTTATCCTGCCACATTAAATGAGCGGTAGACACCACAGACTGGCATCATTACTCCAAATTGGAAACTGGGTGCAGTATCATTGCAATGTATTTAATTTGACTGAAACAAAGTGCGACAGCAGAGTAGCAGCAGCGAGCTGACTTCCTGCTGCACACTGGGACGTGTCAGCCTGATCCCTGCTGTGTTCTTGAGCCATGTAAGACCATGAGCACCATCACTGCTTTACATAGACAAAGTGGGTACACATCCACTGCCAATTTCACTACATCCCTCTGCTTTCCTCCTTCCTTCTCTCACCCATTGCTCCCTTACTTCTCCTCTAACCCATGTTGATCCTTTATCCTTCTCTCCTATCCTCATCCACGCTTCTAAAACTCTGTTGTTTTCTTCATCTATTCTTTATCTTCCATCCTCACCTCACTTTTTCCATCCCCTTATCTTTCACCTCCCTCCCTTACCCTCAATACTTCAAAATTCAGCTATCCCTCCCGCTTGTGTAACGAGTGAGAAAGGAGAAGAAGCAAACACAGAGAGACAGAGAGGGAGAGGTCAGCCAGTTCCTCTTCTAACTACCCTACAGCTCAGTTATTTGGCTCAGTGGGAAATTAGGAGTGTTTTCAAGGAGGAATTCTAAATGATAATGGGAACCAAATAATTTGACTAATTCCAGAGCAGACTGTGCGTCATGAGAAACTGCAGTGATTTGTTTGGTCTTGTATGAAAATGGATGGGAAAAGTTTATTTTTCCTTGTAGGAGTAGGTCGAGAAACCATCTGGTGTTTTTATCCGTGCAAAATCCGTGTTAAATTTAGACCGGCCTTTCTATGATATTATAATGGTTATAGCTATAGCAGTGTCACAAAGTACCAATTCTCAAAATATCTATATTTATACTGTCATTGTCCTCTTGTGACCCTGATTGACTGTTTGACAAACACTGTTTGCTCAAGTTACTCTTTTTACCCAACTAATATAATCTAATTTAAAACAGAAGAGCTGAGATGAACGACCGTATATGATCCAAAAAGCACAGAGGCTAAATCTGCATGTCCAAAAATGGGGATAACAGTATAAGCATGACAATATGAAATAATACCATTATATTAAAGCTTCTAGTATTGAGTTGAGGAAGAGTGTGTCTGGCAAACATACTGTTTACTCATGTAACACTGACTGAAGTCGCACGGATGTAAATCTTGCCAAATCAAACAGCGCTGTTTACCTTGGCCTGAACTGTGATGATGTGAGAAGTCTGAGCTTTTTTGAAGCCTGTTACCTGATACGATAATGTAGAGCATTGATGACATGTTTCTTGGCCTTAGATATACTGATAGGTTACTTTTGTAAAGCCCCTTTTCCACTGGTCAAAGAACCAACTAACATCTGGCTTTTGTCTGCAATGGGAATGGATAGAATTCACTAAAATCACTCAATTGACATGCAGTAGACACTGGTTTTGATCAGCTTGGCAGTGATGGAAACATGTCACCTGGGTGAACGTGCTAATTTGGTAAGACAGCGAGGTCTGAGAGTTACTCTGTTTCCTGGATGTTCCTGACGTCCACCGTGACAGAAGCTTTTAGGGGTTTACCCACGTTTATACCTGCTAATGTTGGTGTATAAGGTGTAAAGTAAGAGGGTAGAAAATGACCCATCACCACAAACATATTGTAATGTGTATACCTTCCTGTATGGTCGGCGCCTGCAACATTTGCTTGTAGTAGGAGTAGTACAGTCCGCACTCTGTTCGAAAGGAAATCTCCCGCTCCACTTCCTGAAAGCAAAAGGGGGAATTTGTCAGAGTGATACCAAATCCTTCTGTTCTCTGTAATATGGAAAACAGATATCCTGGCAAGACATGACAAAACCACTAGAGATAGAGGCAAAGCAGCTAATAAAATCGTAATCTGCAACAATAAGACAGTTAGCACTATGTGTGTGTTTATGTGTTTGACTTCCCAGGAGGTTAACTGCTTGCTATGCTTGATCACTGTTTCCAGTGGGGGGTAAAAAGAGGGAGCACACAGTTGACAACAAGCTGCAGAGTATTTATATCATGTTCTCTTTTGAAAATAGCTTTTACGGCTGGGCTTGACAAAAGGTACTTGATTGTTGTGATATTTCTTTCGCACAGAGTTGTGCGATTTAAACTCGGTCTCAGTCTATCAAATTGTTTCTCCAGGACTACTGTTACTCCACAGACGAATGCAGTCATTGCCTTTGATCTTGAAATGTGCTTCTTAAAAACCAATACACATTCAAGTGTTATTAAGATGCCACGGAGGTGATTCTTTTTCCAGTTATGACTCGTAAAAAAAACAGCTCATCCCTCATTTAAAAAAAGACCATGAAAAACCACTAATGGACACAAAATTGGTATAACACTATGTTGCCTAAAGGACTAATAGGGAGACAGCCCAAAATATTGTTAATTTGCATTACAAATAAAGCTATTAAGCTGGAAAATACATCACAAATGGTGGTCAAAGATAATTTCCTTGGAAAATGTTCTCTTAAATTTCCATGTAGCGTGTAGCCCAACGCCTACACACATATCTCTATCCCTCAGAGGAACTGATGGAAGAATTTAACTAGTAAGGATATCTGATTCCTGTCCTAGATGTCCTGAATATCATCATAACTAATCAGTTAGTCAAGCACATGCAGGGCACCAGGCAACAACAACTACCATTAACTAGCTTCTAATGAACTCTTCCATCCGGACCATATTCTACAAGTACTAGTCCATTCAGCTGCTTTCAGACATGCACTGAACTCTTAACACTGATCGGAAAGTCTCCTGACATTCTCCACAGGGCATGTATGTGAGAATGCAGTGTGACCAGTCCGGGCATCGTCAGGGGCTTTCTCAGAATCAATTCATGGCTTAACTACGGTGGCAGGCCACAGACTAAAACGATTTGCAGAAACTGGTTCAGCAATTTCTTTCCTCGAGTTTGTTATGTAGGTTTTTTGTGCATGTAAAAGATTTACAAAGGTGAAAAGTATCCCCTCTCTCTCAACAGAAAACATAAAAAGTTCTAAAACACCACATCAGTGGACAATAGTTCTGCACCACCATGATGTCATAAGGGGCAGCGTGATCGTCCTCTTTACATTGCATTACATAACATTTAATTTAGCTGACATTTTTTATCAAAGCAACTACAATTAATGCATTCAACATTGAGAATAAAAACCCTAAACAAGAATCAAGTAAGTACAATTCTCTAACAAGGTCAGCAGTTCAATCACTCTGGCAAGATACCGAAGCACACCATTGCCCATTCTCAAAGAGAAAGTGCTGTACATAGATGCACTGAATGTACACACTGTATTCATAATGTGTGTGAATGGGGCTAAAAAATGCACTGTAAAGCACTTTGAGTGGTCCGTAAGACTCGAGAATAGCTACAAATATACATTTACCATATGACCCTACGTTTTTATCATGCAGTTAGTCAAACAAAGATAAAAATAACATGTGAAGGAGGGCAACTACCAATCAGAACAGAAAAGGCGATAAAGAGACAGGAGCTAAAACCAAGTGTTTCGGACAGAGGCTAAAAGAGCAGCAATAATCCATATTAAAATGATGAACCTGAATATGAGCATACTATCAAATTAATCAGGTGCATGATGTCATTAAAGCAAACAGGGGACATACCAAGTATTTTCTATTTTGGTATACGTGTGTGCATGTGTGTACAAATAATACAACTCCTACCATGAGCTGAGAGAACCACAGCAGATTCTCATGTAAGGAGTTAACGCACCAGGCCTGAGTCCCCGCCAGCAGGACAGCCAGTAACAGCCCTGT
This sequence comes from Pleuronectes platessa, assembly GCF_947347685.1. NCBI lineage: Eukaryota > Metazoa > Chordata > Actinopteri > Pleuronectiformes > Pleuronectidae > Pleuronectes > Pleuronectes platessa. The sequence goes on along the minus strand of NC_070626.1, from coordinate 5,479,221 downwards.
TGCCATGGAAACACGCAGTCCCCAAGGCCACCGGGGGGGGTTGCCTGAACCGGAACAAGTCGCTGATCCTCCAAACAGAGAAACGTTCCTTCTATCCCCCTCCTGGGGGCCATGATATCTTGCAGTCCCCAACATCATGTTACTGCTGCATCTCCCATCAGCTGGTGCATCTTGTGAAAGGCCAAACTTGTGTTTTAGCTTGTTCCGCTTAAGTCTCTTACGAAGCTCCATTGCCTGCGAGGACGGAGACTATCGATAAGTTCTTGGGTCCTTTGATGAGCTGGATTCAGGTAGATAAACAGGATGCTCCTGGGTTAAGCAATAGAACTGATCCAAATCCACGGTAATACATGTAAATGCAGTGTGTTTTTCTTTTTCTTGAAGTCAGTCCAAATAAATTAGCCTTTTAATCACTTCAAGTTCCTTGCCAAAGGAAATATGCAAAAGCTTTCTCCGAGGGAATGAGCAGCTAGTTTTCTTTCCAATCCTTCTTTTGAGTTTGCCAAAGGCAAAATAAGCTTTGGCTTCTCACCAAGAACTGTGATGAGATGGCTAATCCCCAGTTTAAATTAAGGTCAGAGAGAATACGCCTAGTTAACAGGTTCACACATTGCTTATTACCTTGACAGCGAGTTCATTTCTCCAAAGGCAGCCATCCTCTTCTCTCTGTCTCTCTCTGTTACCATTTCCTCTTTATGGGTCTTTGAATAACTCCCATCTCCCTGATGTGGTGCTTGAAGAATCCAAGGGTCGGTCCAGCATTGGCATTATTTCTTCTTTCCTCTATTTCTTGTCCTCCAGAGCCGAAACATGGATGACCTCCACTAACCCCCAAAGTCCAACAGAGAATTCAAAGTAAAAAGCTATATTTCTCAACAAATCAGCTACTACATATGAAGGCAAAAGCAAAGTTTGAGCCGGAGCTACCGTGAGAGTGCAAACAACTGGATGGGCTGTAAATAACCGGAGGGGCAGGAGAGAGCGAATTAAATGGGAGTTGACTACTGGTGACCCCTTGTCTATAAAAACACACATGCACGCAGGAAAAGAGAACGATGGGTGGGGGGTGGAGAGCTGTGAGAGGAACATGTTGGAGTATCATTAGGAAAATACGGGGAACGTTTGTCAGAGGGCTTTGTGGATCTGGGACCAGCTTCAAGCTGTGAGCACACGTCTGAAATAAACTCCCCCGGGAACTGAGGCTAACGTGGATATGACTTCACACCTGATGAATTCAAGAGGCCAGATGAAGCCGGCTGTCTGACCTCATTGTAAAACTACTTGTGATAATAAGCATTGTCGCAAAAAAAGAGAAAAATAGCGAAGGAACAAGATGAACTTCATGTTATAGCATCCACTCCAAGCTCAGAAGAGAGAGAGAGAGAAACTATGGGTGTAGTAGAGAAAAACTAGGGGAAACAAGTAGGTCTGTGAAGGCAGGAACAGAAATGCTTTAGCTAACAAGGGACAAGAGAGAGAAACAGCCAACAGTTCAAACAGCAGGCAAAACCACAAGCATCTGAATAGTGTGTCAGATGTTCACCACACCATGTAGCATGTGATGCATGTGGACTGATTCAAGAGTTAGTTAGGTCCATGAAAATCAATTTATTTTATTTTTTTATTTGCCTTTATTTAACCAGGTCGGTCCCGTTGAGATACAATGACCTCTTTTCCAAGGGAAGCCTGGCCAAGACAGCAGCATACAAAAAATGCTATTCCCCTCTGTTTGGTTCTCTGTCCTCAGTTAGTTCTTAAACCTGGAGGTTTACCTTTTTGCCAAAACTGAGCTTTTCTTAAACTCCAGGATGGATTAGTGTGGAAGAATTGATGAAGTGTAGCGAACTCAAAATGTTTACAAGAACAAACCTGCCCAGTGCTGTCATTAACCTGTATTTATCAGTATTTGTTGAGATGACTGAGAGTAGTGATAGGGCTGTATCATATGACAAAAATCACACTTAGATAATTTCGTATTCACATTTTAAGTTGTGATAGCAGCAGCCAGTGTCCATCTTCATGATCCTTAACCAATTCATGATTCATAAGAGAAAAAGCCTTTTCTATCATCTCAGTCTGGATTTTGTTTTGAACACGCAACTGTACTTTAGTGGCTCTCATCTTTAGACTCTATATTATATTTTTATTCTATATATATCTAAGTGTTTACCATACATTGATTAATCTTGGACCTTGAAATCTTGAATCTTTTGAACCCTCTAATAACAACAATATGTGTAATCTTTTATAATAGCAGTGATGTATTACATGTTTATTTTCATAAAAGCAGTGAAGCCATATCCTATCATGAGTGGTCATTCTATTGCCACACGAGAAGGCATGCATATCAAGCAGTTCAGTTGCAATTAGCTCACCTAAGAAACATGTTAATGCCAGGTGCTCTTAGGAAAATGACCAAAAGAGAAGTTATCCATACAACACGCTGTCCTGCCATGTTGGAAATCTAAATGTGTGGAATGTTACTGGCGATCTCTACTAAAAAACAATCTGTGTTACTGTGGCCGCACATTGTCATTTCTCAAAAAGAGCATTTTCAGAATCAGCCAGCAGTGTGTGGACGTTGTCTGACACACAGCCTTTGATAGCATTAACAGAAGGCAACCCCCCCCCCCCCCCCCACACACACACACACACACACAAACACGTGTCTGAAATATGTGATGATGTCAGCCAGGAGCCGTCTTATGTGGGAACATTTCGGGGAAATGTTCAGCAGGCCTGTAAAGTGACCTGCATTCATTATAAATGAAAGCACCTGTCTCCCTCTTCCCTTCACACACAAGGCACATAAACAGGAACAAGACAGCGTAGGACCACAGACTGTGTCTATGCAGACTCTGCTTAATTAGCTGGATGGGCTGTTTTGTCTTCCTGAGACCAAAACTGTAAAGAAAGGATCCACTGCAGGATCAGATTGTCTCTATGTGGGTCAAGAAGCACTTCACATTTGCATGTGACACAGATGAAGCTCCTGGCACAGCATGTTACTGCTGACAGATGCTGACAAATTCTGAGTCGAACATTTCTAAATGCCTTTCAGTTCAGTTGTTTTGTTGGATTCCTCACGTTCTCCTCTCCCCTGCTGAAACCAAAGAGGGCAGTCTGTTCTATGATTAAGATCAAATCTAAATCTGAACCAGTGTGTGTTCTAATTGAATTGAATGTCTGCTGAGGAATGACTTGAACATGGACATATCATTTTTCACACCAAGAAGACTCTGTTATGGTTAGGGGTGTGTACAGCATCAATTCTTTTGACTTGAAAATCTTAATTTTAATTGTAAAATCATGTACCTTGGGCATCTATAAGAACTTCAATGTGCAAAGAAAGATAAAAACATGTTAAGGGTGTTGCTAGTAGCAGGCAAATTGACTTAAGATAGACGTACCAATCATGAAGGTGTGGATTGAGATAGTTTACTATATATATACAATAGAGAGAATGGAGTTCTTAATTATATTTAAATTAAGAACTCAAGTTGATATTTTGAAGACAATTGGTCGAAATGGCTTATCTATGGGTCAAGTAAAAGACCTGATTTTGTTTAACAGTAATGTGACCATGATAAGTAGTTAGTTTTCTCTCCCACCACAGGCTGATGTAAACAAGTGCCTATGGATATGCACATGCTAAAGCATGTAAAGTAGACCTGAGAATATGTGCTATATGTTAAATATGAGTGCATGTGAAAGTAAGTACATTTAACTGTATGTACACAGACAATGTTATATATAAAAAAGACACATCCTCCCCTGGATGTTTACGTTGGTGATGTTTAATTTATTTTTGTTTTTACCGATCATTTTTTGGGGGTATGTTCTTCTTATTTTCTGTCGTGTTCCCTAACTGAAACGCCCAATTAAAAGTTTAATGAAACTAAAAAAAAACACTTCAGATGAAATTGTTACAATTTTATTAAATTGCAGTATTCTTGCGGACAGTATTACAATATATTGTAGGATATGGAATCACAACAGCCCTTTAACATGATACGCATCGCCGGCCCTATTCAGACCTATCTTTATACATAAGGTCATCCTGTATTATCATTAAATACAAAACACACTGCATGAGACTGAAACTCATGACTCATACTTCTATCACAGCAAATGAACAATAGCAACCCTCTAAATGAGGCAAAACAGCACATGGCAAAAGTGTTCATTTCCGCTATGACAGAGCAGTCTGTTCTGCCATGTCAACTGGAGGGTTGGTGAAGCTCTGGCAGGAACATTTCAAAATTACATCATATCTGGCAGGGCACAATGTTCTGCTGCTGTTCAGAACTCTGAACAGGCTGTAAGAAGGACTGGTTGTTTGATGTTTCAGGACTTCATGTGGTTCATTGAACAGGCCTGAAAATCAACCCTCTGCAGATCAAGGAAAAAGAATCACCTCACTTCAGGAGTTGATGACGTGTTTGCGGTGTATTCTTAGGAGAAAAATGGATGAGCGAGTCGGCATTTCTACTGAAGCTACATTTCCTTTTTGGATAAACAGTAAAAGTTATATCAACCTTTTGGCTTTCAGAAACTCAAACCCTAAAATATTTTCCACCAGTAAATAACCACATGTGATGTGGTTGATGAGTCTAACACATGGATGTCAAAACCCAAGATGACCTCTATATAAACGTGTCAGAGAGATGCATCTGATTTATAGCAGGAGACTCATAAAAAACATAAAAAGAACACGTGTTCCCAGATTTCTTCCTGAAGAAGAAACGATCATAGAGGCATATATACAGGCGTTTTGTCAACATTTTTATTATGGCACACAATCAGTGTTCAGAGAGCTTGAATAATCATAAATATATTTGTCAGTAACTCTGGTAAATCTGATGTAATGGGAAAATCAAAACTCCCTTCAAAAATCTGCCAATTTATATTTTTACTGCTATAGGTAAGTACACTATTTGTTCTTGTGATAATTGCTGTGTAAACATAACATATACATGTGGAACACTGTCTGCATGCCAGTAATAATACGCTAGTGTCTTCTTGCGCAATGTTTTACACTCAATCTTCAGTAGTTTGTCATTGTTGCTTGTACTTGGATGGTTGGTACACCAAAAAACTAATCCAGTGGTTCCTGAAACTCGGGGTCAGGGCCCCAGGGGGACGATAAGACGCAGAACAAGGATTTCCAGAAATCAAATACAATTTTGCGATAATTGTTCAAGAAGCAAAAAAAATACTGATCCTCAGGATTCTGATACAAATAAATATACTTTGAAATTATGGTGGTCATGTGACCCTTGCACGGTTATTTTGAGGATTGGGGGGGGCTAAAGAGTTTGGGACCTCCTGGACTAATCCATAAATGGAAGGGCATCTGTCAAAAAACCCTGAGCAAACACTTGAGCGTTTCATTGGTCGATCTTTGACAGATGACTGCAGTGAGCGTTTTTCACAGCAGACATGTTTTATTGTAGGCAAAGAGAAGGGTCATTACCTTGATGTTGGAGAACCAAAGGTCGTTCTCATGTAGTGTGGCCACGTAGATACAGCAGAGCAGGCCGAGACCAACAGACACAGACCAGCCAACAGACGTCCACACTATTGACCCCCACGACCAATCACCTGCAAGCATTACGTTGTGGTTTGTCAGGTGAGGTTTTCATAACTTTTAAAAACACTTAACAGGAAAAGAGTCAATGTTTATGTCATTGATTAAGACTTTAATGACTATGATGACTGCACATTATTAAGTAAGTCACATCACTGAGTCAACTAACACAACACAGGGCCCTTTGAATTCATAGGCCTAATTGAAATGTAACCATTATGAATTAGACTGGTCACTGGATACTAGTATAATGCAGTGTTATTATATGTAATATTATGACCATTAATGTAAATTTTAAATATATTTAAATCTGTGGAATATAGATTTTCAGTTCATTATTCTACACATCCCAAAGATTCAACTCAAGCAGGACCAGACTGCAAATGGCTTTGGCTCAGGAGATAGAGCGGGTCGTACACTAAACAGAATGTCAGTGGTTCAATCCCAGGCTCCTTTATCCGCATGCTGAAGTGTCCTTGGGCAAGACAATGAACTGAGACAGGAAAGTGTGTGGTAGAGTAAGAGCTGCACATAGATGCACCGTATGAGTGTGTGTGTGTGTGTGTGTGTGTGTGTGTGTGTGTGTGTGTGTGTGTGTGTGTGTGTGTGTGTGTGTGTGTTTGTGTGTATGTTTGTGTGCGTGTGTGTGAATGGCTAAAACCATTTATAGAGGCACTGCATGTGTACTGGTGAGACGGCAGTGAATTATGAAGAATGTGGCATTTAAACCCTTTGGAGAACTGTCCACCCCACTCTGCACCCACAGAGGGTCAGAGGGCCGGCTCACTGAACACTGGCCCAGGAGCTTGATCCGGCTCAAAGGCACTTCGGCAGGGGGTAGGATTGCTGCCAAGCAGGCTCACCCCTCCTTCTGATGAGGTGGACCCTGCAGCCACTGTGCTGCTTCTGCTGCTGCTGCTGTGTATGGAACTGAGCTCGGGTGGAGGAGGAGGAGGAGGAGGAGGAGGACGACACACTCACCGTGCAGCACCTTCCCTGCGTGGTGGTCGGTGCAACAGTTGGCCTGCTGGGGCTGACACTCTGCACCGGGGGGCTGCTCCTTCCCCTTGCTGCCCTTCCGCTGACGCAGCGCTGTCATGTTGAAACACCGGGAGCGGAGCAGACAGGGGCGGTGCTGCGGACTGACTGGACCCACACTGATGAGATGGAGCCCACGCACACACCCACACACGTAAACCTATAAATCTGGATTTGGTCTCAACACACACACACACACACCGACACGCAAAGCTGCGGTGTGGAGCGCAGCGAGGAGCGACCAGAGCCACAGTGGGTTCCCCCCTCAGTGTCTGCAGCCTTTCATTCAAACCCCCAGTCGGGCCTGAGCTGCACAGGCTGCACCACCATCACCCGCTAACTGCGCGCGTCCCGCCGCGGTCAAGATCACAGTCTACGCCGGAGTCCGCGATGAGACGCGAGAAGGGACATGAGCGTCACCGGTGATGCGGGCGGTGACGCAGAGATCTCGGTAAAAGTGCGACAGGGTTTAAACTCCTACGCTACAGCCTCATTCATCATCATTGTTATCAATGTGTATTGTACAGCAAGGCGCGCTCCCGTCATGGACGCCGGGTTTTCAGTCTGTCTTCGCGGCGACAAAGAGGGCAGAGCCCCACGGTACATGCTCCAGCCTCCTCCTCCTCCTCCGGTAGGACGGTCCGACCAGCGGCTCCTCTCTATCGCCCTCGTCCCTTCATTTTCTCGCGTCTTTTCCAGCCCCTCCCGGTACAAAGCGTCGGTCAGCTCCTCTTACCCGCACCACGGTTCAGCCCCGGACCACACCGGAACACGGGAGAGGCCGCCTTCAAAATAAAAGCGTGGAGATTTGGCTTCGAGCGATGGGCAGGCGTTTTAGTTAATAAGTCATCCTGTGCTGGAGGAGAAAGAAGTTATCTGTCATCGGGTTAAGTCCAGTTTCATATCTGTGCACAAGCTCGACATTAATATAATAAATAAGATTCCTGCTCTTCAATCATTTTTTTTAATTAGTAGACAATTTTTTTTACTACTTTGAAAGGGAAGGAAACACTTCAAATCTTACAACTGGGGTTATGTGATGGGGCCGAAAATCATATCAAGTTAATAATAATATCAGTCTATATCCATAACTATCACCATAAAAGTCGTATTATTATTTGGTTTAGGATTATTGCTCCTGAATGAAGGTTAGGGTTTTAAAATCTCTACATGAAAACATTGTGTTATAACTCTTTACTGTGCGCAGCTAATGCTTAACCCTAACCCTAATCCTAACCATTATATCAATTTATATATTTATTTGTATCGAACTTTTTTTATATTGCTTTTGATGTAAAAATTATAGTTCAATAATTATTGATAGTGTTCTATTGCCCTGCTCTATAAAACTCTAAACTTAAAATATATATAATTATTGATAGTGTTCCCCCTGCGGAAGGTCGCTGATCGATTCCTCGCGGTGACAATACAACATACCTGCCAGGACAACACCCGGATCTGTTCCAAAGTCCAAAGAGCACTCTCCCTACCCCCACTGTCTAAGTGCCCCTGAGCAAGGCACCTTACTCCCCCAACATCTGCTCCCCGGGCGCTGTGCATGGCTGCCCACTGCTCTGTGTGTCCTGTGATGTTCACCAGATGGGACAAAAGCAGAAGACAAATTTCCCTTCTCTGCATGTCGTGTGATTGTGCATGTGTTTGGGATCAATAAATGTATCTTAAATCTTAACTTGTTATTTGATGCTATGAAAGCTGGGTGAAACGTCTGACAGCTAAGACTGACTCACGATTGGTTGAGCCCATGTACAGTGCCTTGCATAAGTATTCACCCCCCTTGGACTTTTTCCCATTATGCACTGTTACTAACTGGAATTCAAATAGACTTAAATAAACTTTTTCCCGTTTGATCAACAAAACATGCATAGTACTTTGGAGGTGCAAAATAAATTTTATTGTGACACAAACAATAATGAGAACAAAAAGTTGACATCTGTTGGGTGCATAAGTATTCACCCCCCTGTGTCAATACTTGGTAGAACCCCCTTTCGCTGCAATTACAGCTGCAAGTCTTTTGGGGTATGTCTCTACCAGCTTTGCACATCTAGAGATGGAAAGGTTTGTCCATTCTTCTTGGCAAAAAAGATGAAGCTCAGTCAGATTGGATGGAGACCGTCTGTGATCCGCAGTCTTCAAGTCTTGCCAGATTCTCTATTGGATTGAGGTCTGGGCTTTGACTGGGCCATTTTAAGACATTAACATTCTTTAATCCAAACCATTCCTTTGTAGCTCTGGCTGTATGTTTAGGGTCATTGTCCTGCTGGAAGATGAACCTCCGCCCCAGTCTCAAGTCTTTTGCAGACTGCATCAGATTTTCTTCAAGGATTTCCCTGTATTTGGCTCCATCCATCTTTCCCTCTATTCTGACCAGTTTCCCTGTACCTGCTGAAGAGAAGCATCCCCACAGCATGATGCTACCACCACCATGTTTCACTGTTGGGATGGTGTGCTCAGGGTGATGGGCAGTGTTGGGTTTTCGCCACACATAGCGTTTTGCATTGAGGCCAAAAAGTTCAATTTTGGTCTCATCTGACCAGAGCACCTTCTTCCACATGTTTGCTGTGTCTCCCACATGGCTTCTGGCAAACTCCAAACGGGATTTTTTATGGATCCCTTTCAACAATGGCTTTCTTCTTGCCACTCTTCCATAAAGGCCAGATTTGTGGAGTAGACGACTAATAGTTGTCCTGTGGACAGATTCTCCCACCTCAGCTGTGGATCTCTGCAACTCCTCCAGAGTAACCATGGGCCTCCTGGTTGCTTCTCTGATTAATTTTCTCCTTGTCCGACTCTTCAGTTTGGGTGGACGGCCTCCTCTTGGTAGGTTTGCGGTTGTGCCATATTCTTTCCATTTTCTTATGATGGATTTTATGGTGCTCAGAGAGATGTTCAAAGCTCTGGATATTTTTTTATAACCTAACCCTGCTTCATATTTCTCCACAACTTTATCCCTGACCTGTTTGGTGAGCTCCTTGGTCTTCGTGATGCTGTTTGTTCAGTAATGATCTCCAACAAACTCTGAGTCCGTCACAGAACAGGTGTATTTATACTGAGATTAAATTGCAGACAGGTGGACCCTATTTACTAATTATGTGACTTGCAAATGTGACTTGTGAATGCAATTGGTCGCACCAGATCTTTGTTAGGGGTTTCACAGTAAAGGGGGTGAATACATATGCACTCGACAATTTTCAGATTTTTATTTGTAAATAATTGTGAAATCCATGTAATATTTCCCCCCACTTCCAAATGATGCACTATTTTGTGTTGGTCCATTACATAAACTCACGATGAAATAAATTTTAATCTGTGGTTATACCATGACAAAATGTAGAAAAGTCCAAAGGGGGTGAATACTTATGCAAGGCACTGTATCAGCGGGACCTCACTACCGTGTTCCCCTCCCCCAATTGCTTCTGTGCTGACTCTGGATCCAAATGTGTAAGATAGTATCGTTCTTATTTGGGACATTTTGGCTTAATTTCTGGACAGTGGGAGAAGGTTGAGACAAGTAGTACATAAATAATCACCACCTAACCCTAAGGGCCTTATATTCCATTGTAGCACCATTTGTATGGAAACACTTTGGAGCTATTGCCACAGATAGAATCAGAAGAACTAGAGCATTCAAGCAATGCAATGTTAAACGGTACAGTTTTGCTATTCACCCATACATTCATTCATTGCATCAACGTGCTAGGCAGAGACATCAGGGGCAATCAGTATCTTGCCAGGACACTTTTACGGGTTGTGTGAAGACAAAACAACTAAAGCAGTCCTACCAAGGTCAAAATGTCCCGAAGCTCAGATGGTGTATTCCAAGAGGTTACTGTCCATGTCCGTATAGGATGTGCTGGACTCTATCTGGTAATGTGGCAGACAGATGGATCTCAGTAGAAGAGACAGGAGGCAAGGAGTCAAGTATCCCAGTTACTCAAGAAGGAAAATGTTCCCTCTAAAGTAATGGGACATATGGAAACAAAGCTGTCAAATAAAAGCATAACAAAAAATATGTTTAATGTTGACTCTGAATCAAAAGAGTCCATGTAAATGTACAGTCATATGAGCGATGATCACATAAAGTCGATTTTTGTTCCCAGCAGTGACTTGTCAGCAGGAGAGATAAATAATGAATAATAAATAATGAGCCAGCATAAACAATACCAGGAATGTGGAGTTTGCTTATATAAATAAAAATGCAGCTATTAATTAAGGGGACTTACTACACAAGTGGTTTTTCTGTCTACAGCTCTATTTAACCTAATTTAGCACATATTGTTTACAGTCGGCACATTTTTCATTGTGTTTGATTCTGGCACGGTTCATCGATCACATTTATAGCAGCTATTTACTGTAATATGCCACTTTGTGCTATACCTGCACAGCGGCGCCAAACAAGATACTGCATCAGTTTCGCATAGCAGTGGTTCAGCTATACTTGTCCAAGAGCAAAAATAGGTAAAACATACATGAAGAGAGGGGATACCTTTCACAACAAGGCGAAACACATCAGCTCACTCCAGTACCCCCTGTCTCAGGCCGCAAAACTTCTGTTACACATCTTTCAGAGACGGTCAACCTGAGAAATCCAATGTGTTGCAGGGGAGAAAAGGATGCTCTTGGAAATCTTGTGTGCGTTACATGACAGGTAATGTGCTTGCAGAGCAAAAACGAATTTTTATGAAGTATTGCACAGAGGGTAATAGGCGTGACAAACTATACAGACAAAAAAGGACTTTCCTTGTTAGGATAATGGAGCAAGGGAAATTATAGTTACATAACTTTAACCAGAGCAATTTTGTTTACGTGCAGCCACGTTAACAGTTTTAAAGTTTTATACTTGAACAGTGACTATGAACAATCAATAGTAATACTTTTATGTGTGACATATAATGTGCTGCAATGCTTTTAAATTAAGCCCAAGGTATTACTAGAGACAGAAAGGTGAGACGTTGCAATTTAGATTTGCACAGCCATGTTCAAATCAATTCTCTTCATTATTTTTGTACGCACTGGTGATTTTATTGTGTTATACAGCAAAATAAACCTTGTCATATAAGGACATGATTATTTTCAAAAACGACACCCTCTTAAAAGACAATGTTTTATTTTCATACTCTAAAGGTCCCATTAAACACAAATAGCTATGAGAAATAAATGCATCCTAAACAAAAGCCGAGTTCCCAAGAATTTAAGGCTTCAAAATGCTCCGTGACTGCAGAGTGTATAAATATCATTGAGTGTAGCCAAATAGACAACTGTTTGCAAACATAAAACTTTAGACGGATTGTGGAGGACTTCGATGTGAAAGACAATTAATTGATGCAACTTTAAATGATCAAGAATGATTCAGGAAGAGGTTTTAATGAGGGGGGGGGATCAGATAAATGTATTCTTTACAAACATTAATAAATATTATGTTTACCTTTCTCATGTTGACAAATTCATCCCAAGGAATTTCCTACATGTCAACATGAGTTTTGATCAATAAGACAAATTCATTCTAGTAAACGATACACTTACTTTTAGTAAATAGGACATTCTTCACATATCAACACACATTTTTCTACCAGCCACATACAGAAGAGAGGAGAATGCGATACAGTGGAAGGGTGATAGACATTAACTGCATAATAATGCATTTTATATATTTAAATGCTATAATGCAGGACAAAAGTGGGTTTTTGTTTTGTTAACTGCTTTTTGGTTTGTGGTTTGTGTCCTTTATCCAAAATTGAACCCCAATGAAGATCTACCAGGGTGGACACTAGTGTCGTATAAACAAATGATGTAACTAATAAAGGGATTTTACTATAACTTCCACATTGTTCCTGTTATAAAGAAGTGTCTAAACATGACTTTTGCATACATGTGTTGATTTCAGTCATTCATCTGGATATTATTTAATTCTTCCTGTAATAAAAGAAGATACCATTAAATCGTAGATGAACCTGTCTTTCAGGATGGTCCCCCTCATGCCTATCCTGGTACCAATAAGAGTAAACAAGCATGTAGCTCTGACGTTTCATCACTGGCAAACATTGACTGTCAAGAAAGGTAGATGATGATTGGTAGCATTTCCAAGAGAATTGGAGAAAACGAGGTTTGTTGTTGAAGTGTCAACTATCATTTGTCTCTAAGAGCCGTCACATAGCAGATTAGTGATATAGCACAAGATAAAGAAAAAATACCAAATACTTAGAACAGAAAATGTTTCTCTTTGGCCTGCGGTGAAACAACTTACATAAGAAATAAAAAATAGCTATCTACTTTTATGCATTGGATTATAGTCCAGTTTGATTTGAGAGAGCAGCTTTTGTTTTCACAGGCCATGCATGCTTTGACAAGTGCAGCTGGAAAGAGGAAAAACTCCAAGCTTGCTATGACATCTGAATATACTGGTTTGAATAAAAAACGGGAAAAAGATAAACAACACAAACATCAACGGCAAAAAAACAACAGCACAGGACCCAAGTGAAAAGTTCAATCAATCAATCAATCAAATTGTATTTACCTCAGTAAGTCAGTCAGTCAGACACACACATTCACGTTTGTGATACTCTCTAGGTGAGGGAATCACTTCACTACACACACTCCCTGCAAACAAATGATTGACTTGATCACTCATTCAGTGAGTGAACTTTACTGAGAAAAGATCTGATTATTTCAGGTAATGATTTGGTTCAGTCTAGGCCCTGTAGAGCAATGTAGTATCCCTGATATTTTGGGACATTTTGCAGTTCAAGTTTGAAATGGGGAGAGGGAACAGGGAGGACAGAGCAAAGGGCGGCATCAGAACAGAACCTGCAGGAGAACTCACACTTCAGCACACTGATACTGAAGATACATCAGATGAACTCTGAAGTAATCGGGTCATTTAAAAAGGCCGTTATCATATCTTCTCATGTTTCCAAGGATCCCAGACAAGCTGAATTTATAGGCAGACTGGATAACACTATTTAGAAACTAATTCACGTTAACTCCTCATTTAAAACACAATCCAATGAGAGCCTATCTGATTCGAACAAAAAAACTTGCAGACCCAGTTTTCCTTTATGTGTGTCCAGATTGAGATAAGCATCAATGAGGTTTCTCCCTTCACCCCTGCACAATGGAGGTGAATGTTATCACCCATAGCAGCGGAAATTTCATTTGAAAAAATTCGACAGCAAAGCAGGGTCCTGTTTACCCTAGTTAATTCACAGAGTCCCCGTGGAAACTGTTCACATTGGGTTTGAATTATACGGTAAATGTTCCCTTTTCTCTCTTCAACCCCTCCGCACACAGGAGAACACAACCCACACTTAAAATGAATTCAAATCAATCACACAAACATTCACAAACTGCACTGTCTCGACAAGTGCACTTAAGACTGCAAACAGGTCGAGTGGAAGAACGCTCAGGGTCTTCAGATGGAAAGGACAGAGAGTGTTAATAGGCTGACTTGAAAGACCTGAAGATTATCAAAGAGATTTATGAAAACAAATTTGCTGGGCTCCTTCAGGAGAAAACAGATTGTTTAATGGCCTCCCTCTGATTCTAACCCTTTAGCTTTTGAATCATTTCATAGTGGGCCCACATGCACGCAGTCTAAATGTGTCCTCTTCCCTCCTTTCATTCCTCCAAGGCTTCTCATCTGAAGCAAGGAAGTGAGACCGCAGGAAGATGGCCCATTAAAGATAACCCTCCTCTCTCCCAGTGCGCCCAATATAACTCTGTTTTGCCAGCATGGGATCCAAAATCCTCTTACCTTTTCATTCACTGCAACACAAGACAAGGTTGATAGTGCAAGGAAATCTGGGAATTAAACAAATTGAAAAGCAGAAGAGTCCATTGAATTTATTCTAGACTAACACGCTGCTCACCATCTCTCTTTAGCCTTATTTCATATATATATATATATTGGCCTTGATCTTCACTTTTCATGGTGGCCTCGTAAAAGGTTTAAGTAGCAAACTTGATCCTTTAAAGGAATGAACTGACAGGGATGGGTTTTTTTCTGCTTGTGCAGCCAGGGTTTGGTGTATTAGTGAAAGGGATTACAGAAATAGATGTTTTTTTCTTCTTCTTCTTTCAAGATGTGCAAGTGAATTTGTACATCCATGTGTGTGAAGTGATGGGAGGTACTGGCTTGGTTCATCAGAACATGACTTGAGTTATTGTGTTCCATAAGAAATTATAATAAAAAGAATCTGCGTGAATATAAGGCTTGCTTGAATGCAGGTCGTGGATGTAGACTTCAATCGACTACTCCCAGTTTTCATGAAGGCTTACAAAGGCTCTGCTTTAAGTGCATTTTAATTATTTTCCCTATGTGTCCCAAAGATTTAATTAAATGTTAACCTTGCCAACAGCCGGATACTACCAGTGTAACTTGGGGGCTGCTGGATAGCTTAACACTTTCAAGTAAAATGGCAAAGCCTCTTTTGAATTGTGTTTTTCATTCCTGTTGCAATGTTATGTAAAGAAGTAGCCCCCCCCCCAAAATAAATAAATAAGCATGTTTTACTCTTGTGTACTTTACTTATATAATACATTTTTATGACATCATTCCAGCTCTGGAGCTCTTATCATTGAACCCAACTCTTCCACAGCAAAGGGTATTACAAACATTGTATCTCTGCCTATCTACTTTATGTACTCCTCTAATACAAGTCTTCTCCAAGCGTGGGATGTAGCAGGCGAAGGACAAATTGGGCTTGCTTGGAGAAATTAGGGCATGCACGGATTATTAAACAATGGGCCGCTGGGCACAGACATGCAAATGGCCCCTCATGCCATGGCCTTACCACCACAAGCGAGGCACGCTCTCTCCGAGTCGGCCTTGTGGTTAGCAGCCACTTAGCTTGGGCAGCATCATTAACATGGCTGTTCTGTGCTGTAAAGGCCCATAGACGCCATAAAGATAAAGGTATTTGTTGTTTAACAGCATCATCGTGGGCATCGTTTACAATGATTGTGATTTATCAGTGGAAAAGCAATATCAGTGTGTCCACAGAGGCGTCCGGTTTACACCACTGCAGAAATGAGCTGGAACCATCTCGTCAACATGGCGGCGACCAATGGTTTCACAGGAAGGGACTCTAATGTGTCTAAAGATGCCCACATGCACTAACGTGAACGTGGTTCGGCTGAGCCAGCCACCGAGACAAAGAAGAGAAAAGCTCAGATCACAGCACTCAGAGAGAGATTTCATTCTCTGCTCAGTGCACCATTACTCCCCAATATGATATCCTTCATATCCTGCTTCATTCATATTTTAAAGAGGACATATTATGCCCATTTTACCACAGTTGATATGGTTCCTTAGGGTCTTACTGAAATGTCTTTAACATATTTTGGTCAAAATACCACAAGGATCATTTAAAAACAGCACCTTTTTACCCTGTCTAAAACAGCCCTCCTAAGATTGACCTGTTTTGAGTGCCCCGCCCCCCTCACCCCCGGTGAGCCTGGCTGCGAGAGCCCCAGCTCCCCAGCGCAGCCCCGCAGTGGGAGCAGTGGGAGCAGTGGGAGCTTGAGATGGTGCAGCAGCAGCATCCTTACACACTGTTGAGTCAACGTTTAGAGGTGTCCCGGGGGTCCCTTGTTTATGCAGCCACTTAGATGTCTGACGGGTAGCAGCAGCGAGCTAACGCTAGCCGGGCTCCACCAGCCTGGTTAGCTCGAGAGCTAACGCTAGCCGGGGAGCTGGGCTCCCCTAGCTGGGGGGAGCCCCTAGGGAGCTAGCCCGGCTCCCCGGCTAGCGTTAGCTCCGTGCTAACCGGGCCGGTGGAGCCCGGCTAGCGTTAGCTCGCTCGTCCAAGGCTATGTAGCGAGACTCCCTACATGGGCATATTGTGACTATGATGTTTATTTCGGTCGTAATCCCATTCAGCGCACTCTAGCGTATCATTTCTGAAATAGAGGAACCACAACAAATCGCGGGAGTTTTTGTGGACGGTAGACATGCCAGATACCAAATTAACGTGTAGAAGCATTTCAAAAGTGGATTTTCATAATATGTCCCCTTTAAAAAGAACAGCTCAATCACCTCCTGGTGGCTGGTTGTAGAATAGACCATAAACCCCACATCCTCCATGTAGGTGTGTGGGACATGGGCCAAACAAAAAAGTATAGTTGCATGTGTCAAAAAAAAGTTGTTTTAGATTCTGGTAAGTTTGGTTTTAATATTTGTTGCTATAGAAACCGGGTGAGAACTCGATACCATGGGTCCACCACATGAGAGAAGATAAAGCTGTTTTGTGTCAACTCAACATTAGTTCATTAAGGAAACAACATGAAGAACAGTAAGACGTTTTCCTACAATTGATGATAGAGAAGAGAAAATCCTTCTCATGTCATATATCATGTTAACAAATGTATTGATTGATTTAGTTTGCTCGAGTCCGGGCTTCCACAGCAGTTGTGTGCCTGTGAATGAGTAATGATTAGTGATGCACCGATTTATCGGCCGAATATCGGTAGCGGCCGATATTCGCCTCGTTTACTGATATCGGCTTATAGGTAATAAACTTGACTTTCACTGATATCATTGGCCGATGTTCATATTTGTGGTAAAACCGCTGGGCACGTGCCGCGGCTGGGGGAGCAGTCGCTCCGTCGCCCTCCTCTCCGCGCCGCCGGAGGCTCAGTGTGCGGCACCGAGAGGTCCTCATCCGGTGACGCCTCACGGCGTCGCTGGTGCGGGGGCTTTCTTTCTCTTGGACCGCGGGGCGGTGTCCATCGCCGGTGCGGAAGGCCGGGAGGGGACTGGGTACGCGGTCAGCGGCGGCCACTCTGGACGCGTGTCGGGCCCTTCTCGCGGATCACCTCAGCTACGGCGACCGCTGGGGGAACCCTCCGGCTGGCGCCTAGCAGCTGACTGAGAACTGGTGCGGACCAGGGGAATCCGACTGTTTAATTAAAACAAGCATCGCGAAGGGCCACGGTGGGTGTTGACGCGATGTGATTTCTGCCCGACACTAAAAACAGGTAAAACTGAGGAGGGCTTGTTAAGTTATCTTGACTCACGCAGTGTAACTTGGTGTAAAAAGTATGAGCGTAGCGTCTGTTTAAGTACTTTATTCTCATGTGCACCGGCTCTATTCATCCGTCTCATTCACAGGTAACAAGGGAATTGACAACATACGTCATACACACAGAAGCCGTAACACATCTAATAAACGGGCAATACTGCTACCGTAAATCATTGAGAAGAGCGTTCTCTATAATGATACTTTAACAGGGCTGTTTTAGACAGGGTAAAAAGGTGCTGTTTTAAATTATCCTTGTGGTATTTTGACCAAAATATGTTACAGTCATTTCATTAAGATCCCAAGGAAACATTTCAACTTGCGGTAAAATGGGTATAATATGTCTCTGTTAAATAAAGTTTAGTTAAATCAAAGATTGTTTCATAAATCTGATTCAATTTGTGCTCATTAAAAGATAAGAGTGATGAAACATTTTTTAAATAGTGCTTTTTAAATAATTATTTAATTATTTTTCTGGCACAAAAGGGTGAATGAATAACAACAAAAAGAAAATAAACAAATATCGGTATCGGTATCGGCTATCGGCCAGATTGTTATTTTAAATATCGGTATCGGTATCGGCCAAGAATTTCCATATCGGTGCATCCCTAGTAATGATGCATCCTGATTTATGACTTAACTATAGCGTAGTATTTGGTAATTCTCTTTGTTTCAAGCTTAATACATTGTAACAGTAAATGGACACATGTCCGTGTTGTCCACAAACTTACCTCTGGTCTGCCTGTTCTCCTTCTCCCACTGTGTTAGGACTATCGTTAAAAAGGGAGTTCAGAGATCACAGAGTTCAAAGGTACTTTATAATACAATATATATTGACAGGAATAAATCCAAGTATTATATTTGTGTTGTGTAAAAATGAATAAAGAATACATTTCTGAAAATGTCAATATTTATTGTAAAATTTGTTTGTGGATGTCTGTGTGTGAAAGGTATATACCAGCCAATGAATGAGCTGACAGCCATATTGGACTGTTAGTGTCTAATGCAGAATCCAAATATCCATCCTCTCGACTTGTGGACTGAGCCGGTGCAAATTTCACCTGGTGGTAGTAAGGCTGTACACCATCTCGCCTGTTGCTATGGAAACATTCAAACCTCCTACAGCTTACATGTGTCATTTGACATATTTCTGTCATGATATGGTAGATTATTATGATTGGCCTACATGATTCAAGTAAGGTTTAAGAAAGTACCTGTTAAGAAAATTCATTATTATCTTCGCCAAGGTTTTTTACCAAATCTGACCCGTCCATTAGTTTTGTTTGTTAGGAAGATTGCACAAAAACAAGTGAACAGTGAAAGTGGTTGCTGGAGTGATGTAACGTGGGCCAAGAGAGAAAGTCCATGGAATTTTGGTGTGGACCTGGTTAAAGGTGCAGAAGATTGAAGATTTTATTTTTTTTCATCACTTTTGCTTACACTTCTGGGCTTTATTTTCTCAAGGGATAAAGCATGGGTTTGATTAAAAGGTGAGGTAGGAGGCGGTATCTATGACTGTGTACAATTTGGTGTGGATCTGAATAATAATCCAGATTAGTCTATTCTCACCCCTGGTATGGTATCGAATAGGGCTATAAATCTACAACTACAACCAATGTGTGAGATAATGGGGATTCAGTCAGGCACCAACGGCTTTAATGGATCTCTGATCGTTTTTGAAGTATATCCAAGAGAATATAACAATGTATGTGGGGATCGAGATCTGGGCAATAACTACATGTTGGGCCTTAGTGGAGGTCTGAACTCTACTCACTCCCATTTTAAACATTTAAGTGGAAAAACAAGAACAAATTGCAATGAATTGTGAGTAATGAAATCAGTCTGGTGAAGTCTGCTTGATGCCTCTCGTGCGCTGGATGAAAAGCCGATTTTGGAGCTCCAGCAGTTACAGACTTCCCAGAGAATGTGTCCACCGTCGGGCTCTGAGTCTTCACCTGCAGTGAGGTCTGGACATTGGATTCAGTCACAGTGTGTGGTGGATTGAAAGTTGTTGGTCAAATCATGTGTAAAAGTAATGTGCCAACTATGTTCCAGTATGTTCCCCAGTGTATCAGCTACCTGTGAACCTGTCACCTGCGCAGCCTGTGAGTTTGATGTCTATCATTTAAGCTACTTCAGAGCATCATCCAGTCTCTGAGGCTCCGTTGGGTTCCTCTGAGCCTGTGCCGTTATCTGCAGGATGTGACACTGACATTTCAGCTGCTTTTATCTCCCACTCCTCAGCTGCGGCTGCATCGAGCGCTCGTGCATCAAGTGACACATTCACTGATTCTGTCTTTCTTTAATTTATAGCTGATCTGCACCCAGGGCTTGCACTTAAGTTAACACTTGAACTGACACCACCTTTCAGTTCATACACTTGAAGCGGCTCTAACTCCTGTCAACACTTGTCTTCTACTGACACTCCCAACTCAGTTTAACTTAGACTTACATTTCAACTCCTTTCAGCAGACAGTCAGACATCTTAGAGAGGTGGGTCATATTTCATGCGTCCGAAAAAATATCAACAAAGTTTAACATAGGACTTACCTGCACCGTGCATTGCATTCATAGATGGAATCTTATCAAAAGCTCAACAATTTTTTTTTCTTAAAGCAATTTAAATATTAAACCTCAGCTAACTTTAACTCCAGCTGTTGTTTATACTTGATTCATTTGTTTCAATTAAATTCCATGTACTGTATGATTTTACCTTTGGGCAAATCTTACTGCTTCTTATTTGTGTTTTCTTAAAATGTTTTGTGTAATTGCTGGGAGATTTCTACCTCAATATAGTCCCAAGGTAAGAGAGAGGTTGGATATTTTTTGTGTAGTGAAATATTCCACCACAGAAAGTAACAAACATGACCAGAGACAAAGTCGGTAATTTCTCAGTCTTTATTACCAAAAATACAATAGCAAAGTAGTGACATGACACTGCCTACGATGTTCTAAAGAATAAATAAACATGAAGCAAACCTCACACTGCCGTTGGACACCATACCATGCTCAACCCCCCATTACAAAGTTTAATAAGATTAAAAATACACTGATCAAGACCAACATGTTACGTTTCCACCAGCTTTGGTTTGAAGTCAACTGGCTCATTTTTCCACTTTAAACTTAAAACCATAAGTTCCCTTAAACAGACTGGGAGGAAATAAGAACAGAGCCAAAAATTCAATCTACAATTCAAAGTTTTTGTTGTTGTAAGTTGGTTTTCTTTCTACAAGATTATCAAAAAATAGATTTTATCTTTTAAAAAATGTCAGTTTTCAGGTTCTGCAGTGCTCATCTATAATATGTACAGACCTAAAATACATATCAAGTGTCTCAGCCCATATTTGAGCTAAAATGCCTTAGTTATACATATATGACATGGCTGCTTCGCATACTCTGTTCACCCAAACCGTTAAATAAAAAATGTGCATTTGCATCGATGGGAAACTGAGGTGATTACGTTTTTTCTCCCATTGACTGACTTAAACAAAATATTGATCTTTTGTTATGGTCAATTTGCAGCTTCACCCTAAATAATACTTTGAACTAAAAGGCACAATAAATCACAACAAAATACAATTGTTCCTATGACAGTCAGAGGTCATTGCTATAACCTTATATGGCCCAGATGATTGGTTCTGTAATTGTAGCATGAAACAGAGTGAACGTGGAGTCTTTTAGAATTTGTAATATATACATATATATATATATATATATATATATATATATATACATATATATATATATATATATATATATATATATATATATATATATATATATATATATATATATATATATATATATATATATATATACACACACGTATATACTTACATTTTTGTGACTAAAGTACAGTGAGTTTTGTCTCCAATTGAATATCAAATTTTAAGGATAAGTCTCGTATTATTAGGGTTTGTCAAGACCCACAAGGAATTGTTCCAACAGACAAGTAATATTTGCCTGATACATCTCTTTGGTCTGTGCCAAGCATCGATCAAAGCCCAGATTCACAAATCACAATTTAGGAGCCCATCAGTGAGGACGTCTCAGTAGCCAGGGGACTCTTGTTACACGTCATACTCCTCTCTCCCTATTTTTCCTGTCTCTTTCTATACAGTCAAATAAAGCAAAAAAGAAAAACATCAATGAATGCTGCTGTGCTTTTGGAGACCTTCCTCTGCATCATGACACACATCTGCACTGCAGTTTGCTTTGAGTCAATCTCACATACAGCATCCTGCAGCTGGTAATACTCATCAGTGCTCAAAGTACAGTCCATGTATGCACAGTTTACAGCAGACTTGCTAAACCTCAGAAATGTTTAACTTTGTTTCAAAATTAAACTTCATATGGGTTTTGGCCAGTTGTTAGACATTATAGGCTTGGTTTTGGTCCTTTGATAGGATCTGTTGACAATAACAACAAAACAAAACAAAACCATTCTCAGCCCTGTTTAACTGCTATAAGGAGTTTACTTACTTGCTTACTTAAACTTACGAACTGCATGGCTTGAAAAACTTTCATTCAACTCAGTTCAACATGAGAACGAAAAACAATTAGATAAGTTATGAACAAACTTAACAGTTAAGAAAGATGATCAAAACCACTTCATTTGTACCAAAAGTAAAAGTAGAAGTAAACAAAGGAGCGATTTCTTAAACATTGTGAGACATGACTTTTTCACCAATTTGCCAGGCAGTAATTCTTGGATTGTGATAAAAAAATAAGACATGTTTAGGGGAGTGATATCTAGGAGTTCTGAAATTTGGTGCAGATCCAAATAAAACTCGGGTTTCATAGGAGACTACTGGGCTGATGCGCTCTACTGAGTGCTATTCTAGTTTATTATGTTGACGCAGTAAGTATTGAACTAGTGAGCCATGCTGCACAAGACAATTATGACAGCAGATCATCGGAGAAGTGGAGGCTTTCAGATTGTTGACTTGGTTTAATGGAAGAGCCTTACAGTAATGTCAGGGAGACAGTGGAGGCACCGAGAATGAACAGAACATAAATTCTACAAGGACTGATGTTTAGAATGTATGTGTATGTAAACTGCTGTATCTGACAGAATGACGTGTTAATACACTATATATTTAAACTTTTTTTCTGATAAAGTGGCAGCACTACTCAGAAATGAAGTGGGTCACAAAAGTTTTATTAGCTCAAAGAATTTTGTGCCAAAAGAATGAATATAAAGTTCCTGGTGAACAAGAATCAATAGCCACGTTGTTTATTTCCACAAATTTTTGAGGTGAATTATCAGGAGCTGTCAGATTCATGGCAGCGTCCTTACAACAGAGAGGAGAGCGGTGGGCGGGGGGGCGTCTCTGTGTGGCTGCGGTTGGACTCGTCTTTAATGTTCACTGCTCATTAAAATGAATGTCAAGTTAATCAGACGGGAGGGACACTGAAGCCTCACTTAGATTGAATTTTTTTTCTTCATACAGACACGTCACTGTCTCCTTTGATTCAGACAAATTAAAAGCCAGACAATAATTATCCGGTATGATAATGAGACGTCCAGGCCAGGTATAAGGGCTTTGAGATACAGATTTAATTTAGTTTCTCCCTTTACGCTTCACACACACATGTACACGCACGTATACCCACACACGCACACACACACACACTTTTGCGTTATGTAAGGCGAAGTGGGGTGGATTGGGGGATGGGCATGAATTATGTATATTCCATTTTATCTTAATTTCAACAGCCTCTGTCTGTGTGGATGGAAGGAGGGGGTGGCAAACTGATGAATTGCAGGACAAGTGCGTAGGGTTTAGCAGCAGAGGTGAGGATGCAGACTGAATACCCCGCCCCTTCTATGGTTTGTCCATTCTGGGCTCGTGTAGAAACCTCAGTGGAAGAGGATCCACTCGGAGTGTGGAAATAAAATCTCATTTGAAGCTTAAGTAAACACATCAAATCTTAGTTTCAGGTGATTATTCCCTGATGAAAACACAATGCCCCTAAATCCTACAAACTGGTCCTCCTAATGTGACATGGTGCGCTGTGGACACAGAACTGGTGGGTTTTTGGGCCACAGAATTATTCTTTTGTAAGGCTACTTGGTTATCCACATGAAAACATCTATTTTTTAACTTTACATCCTGGATGAATGGCACAGTGAGTTTGACATGAATCAACATTAAAGTGGGAGACATATTTTGGGGAACACGTTTGTACGACAAGCATTAGGGCCACTTAAGGTGAAAAAAAAATAATCTGAGAATAAAGAGATAATGAGAATAAAGTCTTAAAACTACAAGGAAAAGGTTGAAAATTTACTAGATTTAAGTTGAATATTACAAGAATACAGTCTTAAATGTACAAGAAAAGTAAAGTCATTATTTTAAGTTGCATGTCATTTTCGAGGGAGAATATCAGGCTGATGCCTGTCGCATGTGTTAAAATGAGGAATGTGGAACACATTGTTAATTTATACTTTACTTTAGGTTTCTTAAATTACAGCATACTCCATATTTTGGCTTATCAGCACCATATTGTCCTAAGAATCAGGACTTGGAAGAAATAGAGACTGTGAAAAGAAAATGCCTTTTTTGTGGAAGAGGAAATGTGTAGTAATGGTTGACTGTGAGGCTGTAGTTAAAATTATATGTGTGTGACACTCAAAAGGATTTCATACAACATGTCATTGTTTGTTGTTTCTCAACAAACAATGAACTTTGGTAAGCTAGGGTTTCCCCCCCTCATATTATTACCTTTTTCTTTTCAAATTAAGACATAATTTTCATAATATTCAGAATAATATTTGTCATATGCTTCTGGGTGATCAGTTAAATTTGTATCCTTTCATAGAGAAGCCATTGGTTGCCTTGTTTTGTATCGAAGACATTCAGATCATCATAGAAAATACGAAGCCTACATTGGTCGAGGTTTTATCATCATGACACTGTGCTGAGCCGAGAGTCGTTATATCACAGATAATGTATTCAGTCGCATGGGATTTTCAAATCCACGTATTATTGTGTACTTTGGCCACTAAAAAGTTGTATGTGTAAAAGTTGATATATTTTTTAAAACACTGACAAAAAATATTATAATACAAATGTTATATACACCTTAAATGTCAAGGGCCATGAAAAAGACCCTGACTAAATGTTATAGTGTGCATAGCACCGCAATCGTAAGTGAAAAAGGTGGGTTTGATTCAATACCACATATTCTTGCTCTCAAGTGTCTATGCACCAAACACCCACCTGTGCTAACTTCCCTTTTAAATCATTCCTTTTAATCAAAACCAAACATCTGCGGCCAGAAGACTTTGCTCATCCTCCACCTGTTTCTACTTTGCACTAGATCATCCTCGACATCACCACTGAGAGCAATTACATTCCCCTCTAAAGACGCTACTTTATAAACAATCCCACAGTAAAATTACAGTCACTCATACAAAAATATGTATAATGCAAATAACAAATAAGAAACATTTGCCTCTTGAAATGGGCAGAACGGAAACTAACGTGCATAAAAACCTGATATTATATCATTTTCAAGCTGTGATGTGTGCCCTTAGGCATTGGTGAGTTTGCACATGTACCTCCTATAAAGAGCCACGGCTGTGTCGAATTAAATACATTAAATATTACATTAGCAATAAAAGAGCTGCCTTGTAGTCAATATATGAATTAGACTGGAAAAAATTTCATATTCTCTTTTCTCCATTCCTGCTGAGGGATTGTGTGGTTTTGTGAGGTATGAACTTGTCCCTGTATAGTGAAAAAAACTTGGGCTAAAGCTCGGGTTTGTCCCTTGAAATCAAAGTTGCTTCCCTAAAGACCTATTTTGTGTCTCTCATGTCAAATTATTTGATACAAATATTAACGGCTTATAAGCGTTGTTCTATGTTTTATTTAACATTCCTTTTAAAAGGATATGCCACAGAGAAAACCTTTTCATCATATTTCTCCACACCTGTTCAAGGTGTGTGTATTGGACCAAAGCTACTTCAGTCCATTGGCTACATCCATACTACTACGTTTTAGTTTGAAAAAAACAAAACTGAAATAAGTTTCCATTTTGTTTTCTTCAAGTTTTGAAACATCTCTGTTACTGTCTGTCCAGACTCAAACACTTCTCCAAACATCTCTGTTATAGTTGCTCTGAAACTCTGGAGTAGTGTGGACACCAGGTGTATAATGAAAATGCAGTAGCATGGATGTAGCCTTTGTCACCAACCTACATGCTGAGAAATGGCAGTAAACTACCAGGGTGTGGTAGACAGGAAACGGTTAAACCTCCAACCCACAGCCACCTTGAGGTAAAGAAATATGATGAAACAGTTCTGTATGAGGCAGATACTTCTAAGAGCGCAGGGTCAGGGTTGATATAGAGAAAAGTAGAGAAGGACAGGTCTCACTCTGCTGTCTGGAGGCTTGGTTGTACTTCAGCTTGCTGCTGCTGCTGCTGCTCCTTGTTGAGGATGATGCTGATGATGTCTCCCTCGTGCTCCTTCATGTGCTCCATCAGCCGCTCTTTACTGGTGGACTCATAGCCACAGATGCAGCAACAGAATAAGAGCACGCAGTACTCCATGCTGGGGCCCGGAACGGGGGTCTTGCCGACAGGTTGGCTCTGGGACTGAGAGTGGATCTGTGCAGGGTCACTATCAGGGGGACTTGGGGATTCAGCTGACCACTGTGAGGGGTCTGTGGCGGATGTGTCGAGGCCAGTCGAGCTGTCTGCGGCTGGATCAACTGCTGTTGTTGTCACTGTGGGTGTTATCTGTTCCACAGGGGCCTTAACTCTGTCCTTTGAGGGATGGTCCGCCACTGATTCCGGAACTGCAGACAACTTCTGAGGAGTTCTGAGGGACATGAAGGAAGGTATCATCAAGAGGAAGAGAAGAGAGGCAGCAAGATAACATGACTGAGTTGCAGCTCTTTTACTCTTTATAAACACATAGCTGGAGGTGAGGAGGTTTTTTGTTTTCCAGGACCTAGATTTAGTAGATATGTACAAATACAGAAGAGAAAACTTGAAAGAAACTCAAAGTAACTGTATAACTGAATAAGAGTCCATATGTTTACCGGCTGCTCTGGGAGATGGCCTCATTAATGGCTTGGTTGACTTGCTCGTAGTTGTAGTTCTGGTCTCCGGCGTGCTTCCACATGTGAGACTTGAGTGAAGGAGGGTGACTGCACACATAGCCACACAGAGAGCACCTGGAAGAGGGAAAAAATAAATAAGGAATAAAAACGAGGCATGATGAGCAACGAAGTGAGAGCGGATCAAGAACTAGTTGATTTAATTTGCATCCTGAGGTTCTGCTTATCCTTCTACTACTTTCCATCATAAGGAACAATTCTGATGCAAAACTCCACGGGGGACATTCATCTTGACAGATTAAGTGTGGCGGACAGAAATAGGATTTACAGCCCACTGGTGAAGTCACGTGTCAAAATTAAAACAATTATAAGTCATCTCTGCATTCATTCTTTAATCAACTATCCCCATGCCTGAAGTAACAAATAATAAAAATAAATAAGTTAAAAAAAAGGTAACATTGAATAAAATGCAAGTCCTCATTCAGCTGGTGTTGATACAGGGTTTTTGCTACTTTCATTGTGTAGCTATGTCCCGTTGCTGCAGAATTGTACCCGCCACTGCCTCAGGGTCAGGGCAGACGCACTTTCGGCCAAGTCACCTTTTACCTTGCCCACAATAAACACTGTCAGAAGTTATTAGGACCTAAACAGTCCTGAAAGTTTACTATGTTTATTTTTGATGTGATGTGACTCACAGCAGCACCAGTGAATGCCTTGAAATTCAAAACTTGTTTGCGGGTTACACGTTAGGACGTGACACCACCTTTGACCCATTCACTTCCCCTCAACTAAAAGTACCCACAGTAAACTAGCTAGAAGATCGAAATGGTTGACATAAAGACAGAAATAGCCCAAGGTGTGTATGTTCTCAGTGACCGGACACGTAACTGATTTACCACCCAGCCGCAGGAGATCAGGTGCTGCAACAATTCACATGTACTTTTCCAAGAACACATCTCAAATACCGGGAGAACAAGGAGGATTTAACCCATTGTATGTGAGTGTATGTAGTAGGGCTGCTCGATTAATCGATATTTAATCGTGATTACGATTATGGGGTCAAAGGATCTCCAAACTACTATAATCAAGTTGAAACGATTATTTGGCATTTTTTTCGAAAGAGACGCACATGCGCAATTCAGTCCTTCCCCCAAAGCATTCAGCGGTCCAGCTGACTGGCTCTCACTCTCAAGCAGCAGTAAAGTGAAGGAGGCGAGTTGTGTGGGGATCGCGGTGAAAAAAACAGCGCGAGTGGAAAAGCAGGGAGGGCAGCAGCAGACCATATAGCGGCCGCGCCACGCACTGCAATTTTCAAGCACGCTCCTGCCTGGCTGTTCAGACTGGTCAGACTGGTCAGACCGGACTCGCATTTCTCCGCGCCGGTCAGTCGGTCAGAGCGTGTTAGGGTTGCCATCATTAAGGGTTTGAATAACCGGGCACCGATATCCTGGTTTCACGGAGGAATAAGACAAGCAGCCGTCATCGGTTTTTACCTGAACCGGAAGTGATTCACTTTATTGCGCATGCCCCAGTCATTTAAAGAATAAAGCATAGACTTCAGAATAAGGGCACATAATCGTTTGAATACTCGTGATTTCGATATATTGTCCAAAATAATCATGATTATGATTTTTCCATAATCGAGCAGCCCTAGTATGTAGGCATGTGTGCTTTTCATGGGTGAAGGGTCGGGTGGAGGATCATTTGTTAAAAGGTCCAGGCGGGTCCGGATTTGACTTTGTCAGGCTGAGTATAGAGGCAGTTTGCAAAAATGGAGCCATGACTTTGTCCTGCCACAGTTTCATAATGATCCAAGACTAAATCAGACCTGGCTCCACATTTGTCAGGTGCTGTTACTTTTGCATGAAAGCAACAGCAGGAGTGTTTGATAGTTGATATGAGAGTTTAGCATGAATTATAAAGATGAACTAGTAAATGGTAAATTGAGTTTCCTATTTACTTAATTGATCATAGTCTTCATGACCACTCAAAGCATTTTACACTACATGTTACATTCACACATTCACACTCACATATTCTTAGATTCACACGCAGCTATCAGGGTAACTTGAAGTGGAGTATCTTGGCCAAGGCCTAGAGGGCAGGGGTTGAACTGAATGACTCTAAATCCATGTGCTGATCATGAACTCTCATTGACGCAATCTGTACACAGCATTTCTATTTAACATGATCATTTGTCAGCATAGTAATACATGTGACTGCAAGCATTTTCCCTGGTGCATGACATAGGCATTAAACTTGCAGAATGATAAGCTTACCTAATATTCTGGGTACTTAAGTATTTAAAAGTGAGTGAAACATGGCCTCCACACAGCAGTTATTTCCCCATCCCTTAATATCACTTCACAAAACACCTCTTCTTCATGCAGCTGTCACCTCGTCAGCATTGTTCATGACATGAGGCCAACTGCAGTGTGGGCTAATGACGCTCATTAGTCCTTTGGTACACCACACAAGATGAAAAAAAACATTAGTGCGAGTAAAGTGCAGCCTGACTTAGTGTCAGTCACCACAATATGATTCTAAAACATATCACTTTTTCTCTTGCTCGGGACTAAATCAACTGTACTACAGGAGTGAAAGTCACCTTGGATCACCAGGATATATCCTCCTCGTTACTCCACTTTTCTTTGGGATATTTGCACTGTCTTTTTCCATTTAATATGATTGCACACACATATCTTGCTAATTTTATTAGGTTTTAATATTTTTATTTCCATTTCTTGTATTTCATTTATATTTTATAGGTCTCTGCTGCTGTTAGGAACAACTTCCACAACAGGGATAAATACAGAGCGTGCCATTTGTCCTCTGATTTCATAAAAGTACATTTCAAAATAATTTAAGGGCCCCTTTAATGGACAAAGAATAAAATTGTGTGTCTTTTGTACTGTATTGACATGTACAGTCCAGCACTGCAGTTCCTGATGACTGTATAACGCAGCACAAGTATTCAGTCAAGTGGAAATCAGCAATCAGTGCCATGCACAGACTGGAGGACATAAAATATTTAAAGAGGGACTGCATATAAACTCCCACCAACCACTAGCCTTGTAATCAGAAGCCCATTTGTCAAGTTTCCAGTGCGTTGGCACCATGAGAGCCCACAAGTGCGGTCTCACTCACACACTCAAGCCCACATGGCCTCAGATAACCCCCGCAGCTCTTTATTCTAACTTCGCAGGTCCTGTCTGAGCTCATTTCTATAATAATTATAATCTGTCTGACTCCATTTACACCAAACATTAAAATGAGTCTATATTCCAGCTGAATTTTGTATTCCCTGACAAAAATGTACAACCGGCATTATTACATGTTTCCAGTTTTCACACTGAGATCTGCTCGATCTGTCCAGCTCATGTTACATCCTCCTATACTCTTTATAAACAGATTCTGCATCTCAAAAAGGATAACAATCTGTTACTGACCTCCGCTGGTGATATTTTTAATCACAAACTGTTTTGGGTGTATTTACTTTCATGCAGTGAAATCTGATTTCAATCTGACCTTTAAATGAAACATAAATGCTAAATTGTCGTTCTCTCTCTGAATTGAATGCATGCTCCGTGTTTCTCACCTGTACTGCTCCAGAAGCTGCACAGCTTGGTGCTCCTGAGGGTGCCTCCTCATGTGGCTCTTTAAACTGTTCATGTTGGTAGTGGCAAAGTCACAGCTACAGCACCTAGCAGATGGCAAAAAGGGAGATGAGAGAGCATCGAGACAGAGCAGCTACTTTAACAAGCTGCCCATCTGGGGTCATCGTGTTGCTTCTTTACACTTGAAGCCTGGAGGGAGATAAGGGATTTACAACAAAACAGGGAGGAAATTGCTCAAAAAAAAATAAAAAAAGAAGATAAATCATAACTTTTCTTCTTTGCTGAACTTCGGATGTTAAAGTTGGAAGATGAAACTGGCTTTTTAGTTGCTTAGAGGCAAATACAAGGTCTGCAAACAAAGGCTGCAGTCAACTCGCAGACATTTGCACTGCATTAATATAAAGAATAACAAAACAAAAAACTGAACTTTATGAACTGAGGTTCAGCGGGGCTGGAATGTTAAAAACACAGATCTGACCAACCGAGGACAAGAAAACTTTTTGAAAAAAATAAAAGAAGAAAAACTTCCACCTTAGTTTCAAAAGAGTGTAATTGTTTACATTTATTCTATTTCAACTAACTACTGATTACACGTTTATTTAGCAAATATAAAACATGAAGTATGTTATCTTTTAGCAACGTTACCCTTATATAGTTTGATTTTAATGGATGGTGAGTCCACTTTCACTGAACAGTTTGTTGCATCTTGCTATACAACAACTCAAACATAACTGGATTTAAGGTCAAACCTGTGGACAATATGGAAAAGAAGAAGCAAAAGACTGACTGTTTATAACAATGCTGTCGTCTGTGGTGGCTTAAAAACAAACAGTCCTTGGCTGAAGGACACTAATTCATAACAAACCTTCAGGACATTTACTTCTTTCAAAATGGGAGATGGCAATAGCATGACATGGACATGTTAAGGCTGCATTGTGGTTTAACAACTTGAACTATGTAAATATACTCATACAGTACAGGAGTCAAAAAACAACTGTCTGTGAGTAAATTGTTTCTTTTTGTCTCTGTGACTTCATGCACGGAAACAACAGAGGTACCTATATGTGTGTGTGTGTGTTAGTGAGCTTGCACTTATATATGTGTGAGGACATTTTGGCCGGTCCTTACTTTTTCAAAAGGTTGTTTGAGGGTTAAGACTTGGTTTTAGGGTCACAATTTTGTTTAGGGTTAGGGCTACGTTTAGGCATTTGGTGTTAAGGTTAGGGTAGGGGCTAGGGAATGCATTATGTTCTCACTAAGATATAGGTCCTGAATGTCTATGTGTGTGTTTGCTTTGACAATTAACCTTAGAGCAGACGCGACTGCAAACAGTTTAGGAAGCTGTCGTAAACGGCCATATGTGTTCTCACCTCACAGCAGCTATGTGTTAACACAAAGGCCAAGTGTTAATACAGAGCGTGGAGGTCAGACACAGCGAGCACTCAGTGTGAAACTGTGCCTACACAGTGACATCACAGTGCTGCTCTGAGCATCACTGAGCATGTACTGCCATCTAATGGATCCTTCTGCTGCAACATCTTTACATAGAGAGGGCTGGATGGGGAAATGGCTGTGATTATTTGATGTTTTCAGCAACATCAATCACGCGTACTCCTTCATTCAGATATGTGTTATTAAAAATGCAAATATAACAAAACCATACAGCAGTAACTCATAGCTACTAGTTATTGCAAGTAATTATTAGGCCTTTACTTTAATGATCATCGTCATTTAAGACTTTACTCCAGACCTATGGACACAAAGTCAGCCTGGATTCGGCAGTGCCTGGCAGTGTTGGGAGTAACAGCGTTTAAGTATAACGGCGTTACTAACGGAGTTCTTTTTCAGTAACGGAGTAATCTAATTAATTACAACGCCGTTATCGTTATTGATAATGTAAAGTGGCGCGTTACTACAATTTGGTTGAATGAAGCGTGCGGTTGTAACAAATCACCCTGTTCAAACCCCAGGGGAAATGCTCTACGCTTTTAATTTTAAGGACACGGGCAGACTCGACCCGCTGTGTACCTTGCCCGCTGCCCGACCAAGTTATTATAAACGAAAGATCCCTGGTTGGACCGATGACCTTGTTATCGGTCTAACCCCTAATTAAATAAATATAAATATAAACGAATTCGACACAAAAAGGTTGCGTATTATAAGTGTATTTAAACAAAACCCACATCAATCCCACATATCCCCGTGCTCGAGCCCGCAAACCATGGCGGCCCCGTAAACATAAACACGCTATTTACACACATTCAACACATCAATATTTCCCCCCCAGGTCCATAATAT
This sequence comes from Pleuronectes platessa, assembly GCF_947347685.1. Lineage (NCBI taxonomy): Eukaryota > Metazoa > Chordata > Actinopteri > Pleuronectiformes > Pleuronectidae > Pleuronectes > Pleuronectes platessa. The sequence goes on along the minus strand of NC_070626.1, from coordinate 5,446,571 downwards.
AATCCCCAAACAAAACGTCCCAAACAAAAATGCCTGCAGGTGAGCGAGGTGAGTGTCGCAAACAAATCAAACCAAGTCCACGCTTTCTCACCCCCTTCCAGTGCCCAGAAAATGTTCAGTCCTTGAAGTAATCCGATACGCGACTCCCAGGCAATAATCCCGTTCGCTGAGAAAAATCCATGCAAGTCGTATAAGATCTTCTGGCACTCGAACCTCTGGCCGCACCGCCAGCCCGCAGCTCCAAAAAAACCACACACCTTCAGATAGACAGCCCTTGCTGGGACGTCACTTCCTCATATTTATCACATTTTGGGTTACATAAAACAATATGACCATCATCACACAAATCATAAACAAATACATACACAGACCCATATCCTCATTCTTATAATTTTAAGGTGTCTGACTAATAATATATATACCTTTTCCGATACATAAAGTGCACTCAGGTGACCTTTACACGGTGTCATATTACACCCCAGCTGCGTGGAGAGAGCAGGGCGTGGGGATGACGACACCGTTGCAAACGCGATGATGATTGGCTGGGTGGGCGCGCGGATGCCCTGCTCACGCTGTCTCACTGCACGCTCTGACTACAGCTCAAGACAGCGACAATGGCGACGAGCCAGGGAAATTCAAAAGTAGCGTTCAATAACTGTAAGTACCGGCACTACTTCTCACTCTTGGGAATTAAAGGCAAAAATGTCTATGTATCATGCACGCTATGCCCAGGGAAAAAAACTTTATCCACGTCTGCCACAAGTAATTCAAATCTAATAAAGCACCTTACATCAACCCATGCGAACATGACACTTGTTGCTGCTGCAGCTGCTAACCCAAGCCCAAATGCAGCTAGCGTGAGCTCCAGAGAAGGAAACGGAGACACTCAAACAACCCTCGATTTTTCGGGTCAGCATCAGCAACAGGTGACCAAGGCCGAGCTGAACACACTGATTGCAGGGTATGTTGTTGGAAACATGCTACCCCTATCCACTGTGGAGTCAAAGTCATTCAGAGCTATCCTTGCAAAAATACCAATACGAGGAGGAGGACAGGGGGTTGCCCCATGCCGAAACACTTTTGCTAAATTCATCGACAGTGAATACGAAAAAATGAATATTGAGCTCAAAAAGTCATTGGATGAATTAGAGTACATTTCAACTACAGCAGACATCTGGACTGCCCACAATAAAAGTTACATGGGTGTGACAGCACATTGGATCAATCCAAATAACATGGAAAGAGAGAAAGCAGCTCTTGCCTGCAGACGGTTTAAGGGGCATCATACTCATGACGCCATTGCAGTTGAGCTTGACAATATACACTCAACATATGGGATAACACACAAAATCACAGCAACAGTGACTGATAATGACTCTAATTTCGTTAAAGCATTTAAGAGGTACCAGCCACTTGAGAGTGATTCTGAAGAAGATGAAGATGAGGTGACATTTATAGACATTAATGATGCTCTACATGCAACTGCTAATGATCCTGATGTTGTGATCACTTTGCCCCCCCACAAGAGATGTGCATCACACACACTAAACTTGATTTCATGCACAGATGTTGACAAATGGCTGCTGTCGCAACCTGCAACAAAGGCTGTTTACAGAAGTGCTACTGCCAAATGTACTGCCCTATGGAACAAGACTAGTCGATCATCTTTGGCTGCTGAAACAGTTGATGAGTTGGTGTCAAAAAAGCTGCTTGTACCTTGTACAACACGATGGAATTCCTTCTATGATGCCCTGGCTCGAATCTGTGGAATATCCATGGCAGACCTTAACACCATCTCCTCCAAATTAGGACTGACAGCGATAACAGAAAGGGAGCGCCAGTTTTTAAAGGAGTACTGTACTGCGATGAAGCCCCTTACAGTTGCTTTAGATATACTTCAGGGAGAAGACAACTGTTTTCATGGTACACTCCTACCAACGATGGAGACATTAATGCTGAAGACAGAAGCCCTTAAAAGTGGCCTGCAAATACTGAGGGACCTTCCTGACGCCATAGTCAAAGTAAGAACCCATGAATTGAATACTTTTTATTTATTAAGTGAACATTGCTGTAGTACTCATAATAATAAATACTACTAATTATAATAATAACACTGATTTGTGTTGATCCATACATTTAATGTGATTATTTTTTATAATTAAAATCAAAACCAGATTTGCTGATGTCCTGGGAAATGAAGAGGCGATGCTTGCTGCCGTAACTCTTCCAAAATTCAAACTTCGCTGGCTGCGGTCACAGGAGTTAAAGGATAAGGCTAAGGCAAGTTTGCTGGCAGAGTGCCGTAAAATTGTCCATGAAGAACCACAGCCAGGTACCAGCAGCACATCTTCATAGGGCTGGGCGATAAACCGATTTTATCGATTAACTCGAGTGTGTAGCTCACGTCGACTTGTTTAAATGAAAATCGGTTTTCTCTTCAACATCCGCGAACGCCCTCTCAGCTCCCGTAGTTCGGAATGAGCTCACCCCTCCCCCCGCACAGAGCGCGCATTTACCAAAGTGATACGCAAACATGGCAGCGAGTAGGGAAGAATATGTTCCTAAGAAAGGCACGGTGTCATCCGTCATTTGGGATTGGTTCGCGTTCGAAAGGTCAGATTTAGAGCAGACAACACCCCGCTGCAAAGTCTGTTTGAAGTCTGTTGCTAGCAAAGGCAGCAGTACGACAAATTTACTGCAGCACCTCAGGCAAAAACATCCCGGCGAATGGGAGAAATGTTGCGCGCAGCGGAATGAGAGAGACCGCGGCACCACAAGCACCACACGCACAGCTAGTAAAATACAGACAACCCTCACACAAACCTTTGCCAACTGCATCCCATATGAGAAGAATTCGCCCCGCTGGAAAGCCATTACTGATGCGATTGCTATGTATATAGCAAAGGATATGGTGCCGATGTATACGGTGGAAAAGCCAGGCTTCATTAATATGCAAAGAGTTTTGGACCCCAAATATGTGCTACCAAGCTGAAAATATTTCTCCGACGTTGCCTTGCCCCAACTATACAATAGCACGAGAGAACGGATTGCAAAGGAGTTGGAAGAGGTGTCCTTTTATTCTGCCACCACAGATTTATGGTCAAGTCGGACGATGCAACCATACATGAGTCTTACTGTGCACTTTATCAACAACGATTGGACTCTGCGAAGCGTCTGCCTTCAAACTGCATACTTTCCAGAGGACCACACAGGTGAAATAATAGCCCAGGGGCTAAGAGATGCCCTAAACTCATGGAACCTTGCCGAAGACCGACTCATTTGCATGACTACTGATAGCGGCAGCAACATGATCAGAGCTCTGAAGGACAATGCGTGGCCCAACCTCCAGTGCTTTGGACACAGATTGCACAATGCTATCGGTAAGTCTAATTAATGGCTATAAATCAAGTGATATTTTTTCCATTCTCAAGACAATAAATGCATCCTGCAATTAATACATTATATCAAGCCAATATTTTGACAATATGTGTATTTAAATCTTGAAATTCCCTCGGGATCTATCTATATCTATCTAAAATATGGCTATAAATCAAGTGATATTTTTTTCTATTCTCAAGACAATTAATGCATCATCATGCAATTAATACATTTTATCAAGCAAATATTTTGACAAAATATGTATTTAAATCTTGAAGTTCGCTCTGTATGTATCTATCTAGTTATCTAATAGTGTTATACATTCTCTGTGTGTGTGTGTGTGTGTGTGTGTGTGTGCGCGCCCTTTGTGCATGTACATTCATATTTTGCAGTAATTGTAGCAAGACAACAAGTTTGTGAATGTAGTGGTAACACTAAAATGTGTTTTGATTCATGTGTTCTTCATTTACTACAGAGAATGGTGTGAAGGACCCACGCATAGTCCGTGCTATCGGGGTATGCAAAAAGGCTGTCTCTGCCTTTTCTTACAGCTGGAAGAAAAGAAGAGACATGACTGAAGTACAGGCAGAGCTTGGTCTACCCAATCATCAGCTGATAACGGAGTCCCCGACCAGATGGGGTTCACGCCAAAGGATGATAGAGAGATTTCTCGAACAAGAGAAGGCTCTAGTCCGTGTCCTGGGTTCGGACAAGAAAAGTCGCCATCTTGTGCCCACTTGGCAAGATCTGGATGTGTTGGAGTCGACAAATAAAGCAGTAAAATCCCTCCAAGAATTAAACTGATGCACTCTCCGGGGAGTCTTATGTCAGTGTTTCCTACATTAAACCAGTGCTCCATCTGTTCAAAACCAGTCTCCTACAGCCAGAGGAGGAAGACACAGAGCTCACGAAAACAATAAAAGGAAATATCATGCAGTACCTTGAGGAAAAATACAGCGACCCTGTAAAAGATGAAATTTTGGACATGTGCTCACTGCTTGACCCAAGGTTTCGCACAACCTACATTGACCCAGACAATGTGGAACAGGTCAAAAAAAGAGCTGTTGCTGAGCTGATGTCTCCTGCCAACAACAGTACACCACAGCAGCCTTGCACGGCTGTACAGGTGCGCCAAGAAGATGCACAGCCTCAACCCAAGAAGAAGATGATTTTTTTGATTTTTTAGGCCATATCGCCCAGCCCTACATCTTCACATCACACAGATTCAGCCAAAGAGAGCGATTTCTTTGCTTTTGAGGAGGATGAGGACACCTCTTCAGCAGAAAACCAGGTGGCAGACTATATTAGATCTTCAGAACAAAACTTAAACTCTCTGTGTGGATTTTCTCTCATCAAGAAAATGTCACTACGTTACAATGCTGCTACTCCATCTAGTGCACCTGTTGAGAGACTGTTCAGCCTGGGCAAACTTGTTTTCTCTCCGAAGAGGAACAGGCTGTCGGACAAAAGATTTGAAAAGCTTCTCCTCCTACGTTACAACCACTGGTTTAATTGTTAGATGAGGAGTATTTCAGTATAGATAGATTAATGCATTGATCATTTTCACTGAGAATGAACAACATTTTAAGCTACATTGAGAGTTGGATAGTGCTCTGTTTATTGTGCAATAATATACAGGTTCAGAGAATTGCACTACTTAAAGGTCAAATTTTCGATTGTTTCTTTTACAGAGATTTGCACTATACTTAATGGCCAGATCTTCCTTTGTTACTTTTTACCCAAGTTTACGTTTGCGTGTTTTGCACTTGATTGCAAAGTGTGAATAGCTGAATATTATTTATTTTTAACATTTCATTTTGTTACTGTTCTGAATATTTAAGAGTTGGATAGTGTTATGTTTATTGTGCAATGGTATACAAGTACAGATAATGGCACTACTTAATGGCCAGATTTTCCTTTGTTACTTTTTACCCAAGTTTACATTTGCACTTGAATTTTATTTTCAATATTTATTTTTATATGTTTTAATTCTATGCATCATATGGCAGGCTGCAATCTATTGAGTTCAAATAAATACCAAATGTTCTAAAATACTGTATATAGTGTTTTTATTCTTCAATCAGTTAATATAAACATCTTTGACGTTAAAGATGTTACAGAACGTAACAGCGTTATAAAACATGAAAAATAACGCCACAGTTACTTTGCTGAGTAACTAATTACTCTAACAATGTGGTAACTGAGTTACTAACTCAATTACTTTTTGGGAGAAGTAATTTGTAGTAACTTGACCAACACTGGTGCCTGGTATGAAAACTAAGCATTTAGGTTATAGTGGTGCATGTGTACAAGTTTTCTCAACAACTCACCGATAAGGCTTGTCAGAGTTATGAATCCGTCTGTGGTTTCTCACCCCGACATATGTGGAGCTGGTGTAGTCGCACACATCACATTTGTACATCTTCTGCTTTGCACAATCTATCAAACAGGAAACAGGAAACAGGAAACAGATCAACAACTTTCTGAAAACAACACTGACAAAAACAAATCGCATGACAACAGAGGAAGAATTGACACTGAAACTGGAGCGTCAGTCGTTCATTTAAATATCCTGTAACAGTCTTACCATGGTCTGTTTCTCGCTCAGCTTCCTCCACTGCGGCTGCAGCTTCAGTGACGGCTGTGAAGGCTGCCAGGTCGCTGCTGAAGCTGTGGTGCTCTCTTTCATGGTTTCTTAACTGACTCTGTGGAAAGAAAACACAACTAGAGTAAAGTTTCTACACATAAGAGGGATAATATATGCAGTTGACATTTAGAGCAGCCGCATGCAGGTTGAAGAGGCTGTCTAACCTACTAATGCCACATGTGGAGTGAATACAGCAGTGGGCCATCTTCCACCCTCCACAATTAGAAACTCTTTCAGCTTAACTCCCAAATCTGCTGAATGATATGTTGAATTTAATAACCTCTGCAGCAGATCGTTACTCGACTCCCATGACAACAGTGGAATCAATGCTTTTCTCCACGGCTGCATCATCAAACTAAGACAAAACTTTCAAGCCGAGCGGCACCAGGCTCCAACTTGTAACGACAAAGAACCTCTCTTCACACAGCTACTTCACACAGCTAATGAAACGCCTCTATGGGCCTCGACTCCTCTTTAATTTCTGTAATTGCTGAGAAACTGTTGACGGGATCGGCATCTGGATTTCTGTGTCTCTGTACAAGCCAATGTCTGCATATTACAATCTCACCACAATCACAAATACAAAGACTTTGTATTAAGACTACGTCTATCCTATGAAAATATCTGAGGGAAAGAAAATATTGTCTTCAAAATATTCCAGTGATCTCTTACCTCACCCAATCAAAAACTGCTACCTCTCATTATTTTATAATATATTACTTTTATTTCTTGACCGGATTATGCTCTCATTTGACAGCAAATTAAAAATCGAACACACATTTTTACAGCTCTAAAACAGGTGATTTGAGAGTTACATATATATTTTTCTTCATCAGATTCTTTGCTCTATAAAGAAAACTAGACCCGTATTTCAATCTGAGATACTGAAAGTGTTTTGGGCAGATGCTGTTTAAATTTAAGTTTGCACACAAGAGAGCTCACAAATGAGTCTAAACTCAGGTATGAGTTGAAGTTGTCAGTCAAAACAAGTAAATGACCAAAAAGAAAAAGGTATATTCTTTCCAAAATCCTCAGTTGTGTTTGCAAAATCTAAACTTGTGTTCACTCAAAACAAAAAGTTGTGTACAAAAAACACAGATAATGGAAAATAACCTGGTAGACCAAGGAAAAGTCTTGTGGATGAGCAGAGCACGATCTGCATAGTAAATACAACCTGCTCTTCAGGATGTAAGTTTACACATTTCCTTGTCAACATCATGACCACAATCGCACAAGATTCACCACTAGATGCAAACACTTGGTAAACCTCAGAAATGGAAAAAAACAGGCTGCAGTTTACAAAGGTAGACCTGTGGAACAAAGTTCTGTGGACCTACACAACAATAATCAACTCTATCCAAATTATGGAGAGAGGAGAAAAGAACGGCTCATGACCCAGAGCCAATCACCTCATCAGTCAACATGGTGCTGGTTCTGTTATGGCTTGGGAATGTATAAACTGCCAATGGAACCCAACCAGGGGCATTTATTGATCGCTCAGATTCAGCAAAATGCATACAACTCATTTCTGTATGCATTTTGCTGAATGCATACAACTAGTTGTAGTTGTTTCTCTGTTCAATACAACTACAAATATGAATAGAGAAACCACAGTATTCAACAGTTCAGATGTTTATAGTCATAGTTCTGTGTGCTGCACTGTGTATATCACTATATTTCCTAATTTAACTACATACATCTTAACTCTTTAATGCAACATTTCAACTTCTTTTAATAAGGTTTTAGTTGCATTAGGGATAAGGAAAAAAAAAATCACAATTGTTGTTGGTGAGGAGGTGACTGTTACACATGTGGCACAGGTGAAACAGAGGTGAACGGTCAGTGTTACATTAACTAGGAAATACATATTGATGGTGTATACAGTCTGTAGCTCTGTGTGTGACCTGCACTTTAACCTGGACAATTCTGCCATGAAGAAAAACCTGTTAGGCTGGCTCAGACTTTAACACCAGCAACTTCAACTGATATCCAAATTCATAATAATATAGTTTGTTAATAATTGCTCGATCACATATAACAGGATTTAAATGCTGCATGTGGAAGTTGACATCCCCTCACCTTATAGTGGAAGGCATCTGGGCACTGCTTGCACCGGTACATCCTGGTCTTGCAGTGGTGGATCATATGGCTCTCCAGGTCCATGCTGTCTGTGGCGATGTGATCACAGATGGGACACTGATATGGCTGCCTCTGCCTGTGAACCCGCAGGTGGTGTTTGATGTAGCCCTTGTTGCTGCTACTGTAGCGGCACAAGCGGCATCTGTATGGCCTTTCACTGCCGGGGATGTAGTCCACCAGACCACCATCAGGAGAAGCCACCGACGCATCCATTTTTGGAATGGCAGACGTGTAACTCCCAGCTCCGCTGCCTGTGACCACACCGGCCACGGCCCCGTTTTGGAACTGTGCGTTGTCCTGAAGCTCTTTTAAGATATCTTCATCAGAGGCATTCTGGTCCGAGCGCTCTCTGAGTCTTTCAATGACAGTGAGCAGCGACAGGCTAATGCCAGCTTTAGTGGTAGGCCCCTCCTCGTCTCCCTCCCTGAGTCCCAGGGGCCCCAACTCTTCTTCCTCACTGTCCTCCCTATGAAGGTTTAAGTCCAATAGAGCTGCCGTCGTTTCCACGTCTGGTGCTTTGAGGCTGGAGGTGGAGAGCTCATGGGTCCTCATAGGCATCGCTACCAGGGCCTCAGCAGCAAGGGAGTGCAGGCGGAGGGACTCAGAATGTGTCCTCTTGCGAATAGCTGGGGGAACGTTTTCATCCCGTGGAGAGTTGCTACTTATGGTAACTGAGGATTTTATATCAGCACTTAATGCCGGGCTGTCGGCAGAGTCTGCACTCCAGCCAAGGACCTCCTCCTCCTCCTCCTTCACAGCTCCAATGTGGTCACGCTCTTGCTCCTCCACATCCTGTAAGCTCTTGTCCCTGTCCACATCTGGGCTAAGAAGAAGTGGGTTAGTGGCCATGACTGAATCCTCAGCCGAGGGAAGACGTTCTACAATCACGTTGATCCGGCCGGCACTGTTGGGACTGCTGTTGATAATCTTCTGGGCTGACGACAGTAAGCTGTCTGTGATAGAGCCACTATCATGGTGACCATCTATTTCAACCTCAGTCTCCGCCACCGTCATCTCCTGCACTTCCACCAGGGGCTCCTCGGAGGTCAGGTCTTTGATAGGGTACACATGTTCCCCCTCTTCCTCTGCCGTGTCTGGACTTTCATCAACATCAGAATCAGGTTGATTTAACAGATCCTGTTTACTGTCGACACCCAGACAGAGCTGGAGCTTGAAGCCAGTGGGGAGCTTTTGCAGGCCTTTATCTTGAAGAGCTGGGGAAAAAACTACTATTTCCTCTCTGGTCGTGGCAGGGTTAGCTGCAGCCTTGAACTCTCTTATTGCAGGAGACCCGTTGTCATCCTCGAAGATAGGGTAAGAGCAGTCGACGAGACCAGCATGCTTCCAGGCATGGGTCTTTAGCATTCGCTGCTGGCTGCACACGTAGCTGCAGATTAGGCAGCGGTACAATCCATACTCCTCATAGCTGTACCATTTCTTCTTCTGTGGCAGCTCCTTGGAACTGTCCGCTGAACTTTTGATGACCTTGGTTCCCGTACTGCCACTGCTCCCAGTCCAGTCCCCATCCTGGTTTCTTAAAACATCTTCCTTCCCATCGCTATAGGTATCCGACGGAGGGTAATCCCTCTTCAGGTTTCCTCCATTGTCGAAGTGCAGCCTGACATGGGCCTCAAGCTGCCCCTGGTCTCTTGAGGTAAAGCGACACTCGGAACACATGAGGATAACATCACAGTTCTGCTCATTGTGCTGCTTCAGGTGCTCTTTGAGCAGAGGCAGTGTTTGGGAGAGAAATGGACACAGGCTGCACTGATAGCATGTTACCGCCCACTTTTGGTTGCTGCTGTTGGAGTTGTCACATATCTCTGTTACAGTGGAGGTGACATTGTTATTGTTACTGTCGCCTGACACAGGTGGAGAAAGAGCCCGGTCAGCTGTGCTGCCATCTGTTCTCACCACCTTGAAGTTCCTCTTTATTTTCTTAATGGGAGAGCTTCCTCTGCTCCCCTTCGCCCCGTCATCACCTCCTCCTCCTCGTGCAGAAGAGGCCTGTTGCAACACTCTTTTCTGTGCCGCCGAGATGCAGATACGCTGGGGACGCTTCTCCACTATTTTGCTGAGCTTCTCAATGACTCGGATCAGAGAATTGGGGGCTTGCTTGTGTTGAAAAATCTGAGAGGTTTCTTCCTTGACGACCGGCTGGGTTTGGCTTTGAGCAGGGGATTCCAGCGCTGACGGATCAGAAGAGGAGGAGGAAGAAGTAGAGGAGTGTATGTTGAGAACAGCCACACTGCTGATCTCCTCCATGACCTGTCAGAGAATAGAGGAGGAAACACCATCATTTAATAACTAAATAATGTGATCGTCACTTTGTGTGCAGCGGAGACAAGAGATATAGATATATATATATATATATCTATATCTCTTATATAATTAATTTCCATGTATACTCGAATAATAAATTCAAAACAAACAATATTAGATATCATGTTGAGAATCTTAATAAACATTGTGGTTAAAGGATTTGCCTAAAATAGAGTCATTACTTTGGCTCAGTTTTCAGCTCCGAACCGCGAAACCCTGAACAACAAGTCACACACTAAGTGTGTGTGTTCACCATTTGTGCATATTGACAATAGAGTTATTGTCAAACAATAATGTGAATCAGCAACAAGTGCTGATCTAAACACAGTGTCGTTCTACCAGTAAATAAGCGACCACAGCACAGTATTTAATGTAGTGGGGGGATTGGCTGTTAAAAATGAAAAGTGAAGGATGACCACATAAGTGTGATATCTTAACTCCATGATGATAAGCCCTCTCACTGCTGCCTTGAACACACGTGCACCATGTGCATCTGTTTACAATCGCAGCTTCAGGGAACTGGTCTGACCGCATGTCCCCCACTTTCCTCTTGTTCACTCTCTGACCACAATTCACCTTCCTCTTCCTCCTACTTCTGCTTCTGTGGGACTAGATCACATAGAGCGGGTCACACATGCATGAATCACTGGCCAATATCAGGAAACAGACCCAATCGTATTATCCCTGTTGCAAGATCCACCGATTCTAATAACAAACCACAGGCTTCTTCTTTCAGAAATGTTTCAGCTAACGATGCAAATGTGCCAGATAAACAGTGCATGGTGGAATACCATTGAAAAAGCCTGTATGGAACAGCTGATAGATTATTGATCAGGCTGCCCGGGGAGTGTGGCCAGTCTCGGCCATCCTGTGCTCAGGCCAGCCTCAGATGAGCACCTGTTATGTCAGGGTCTAAAAATATTCCAGCCCCAGTGAGAAGTGAGGCTCAGCTCCTCGCTCCTCGCACAGCCGGGGACCACCAGGCTAATGCTAGCTAGCATACTGAAGCTGCCCGGAAGTTACTGTGGACACTTTGATGTGGAGACTCAAACTAAACCAAACTTAGGAGGCAGGAGACAACCCTGTTAGCTTAGCAGCTAGCTCAAACACACGAGTGTCCCACAGTGGCAGAAGTCAGTCCCCTCACTGTGCAAGGACAATTGGATACTGTTTCCTGTTACTGAGCGACGGAGGAGCGCGTGCTCGCCTTTTAACGAAGGTATACTCACTGACACAGAAACACGCGACGCTCTTTGTCCTCAGCGCATAAAACTACTTATTCGTTAGCAATAAAAAAGTGGCCTCCCTCTGTCCCACATTGCAAAATGGCGTGGATGGAATATGGGTCACGTGATTCAGAGTATGGGTCAGGTGACCAGCCCGGTTCAACCTATTGGGTGTCAGGGTTTCACCACGTTGACTCCTGCTGCCTTCATGTGCCGCTCGTATAACGCCCATTCATCCACCCGCCGGTGTTCTGCCAAGGTTAGTTATCCCCGTCGGAGACTGTGCCCCCATTCACGGGAGCGCGCCTGCGTTCAAACGGTGGTGAGGCGCCATCACTTCACTTTCGCTGGTGAACAATTAGCACGCATGGATTGTTGAAATCATTGTTGAAATCAGTGTTGGTTTGCACTAAATGTTTTTATTTGCTCCATATGTTCACCTCCTCTGTGTTATTATTGTGCGTGTGTTATTATTTTATGATCTGTTATTGAATGGAAAAGTTTACCTGAGCAACTCAGACTTGAAACTTCACTTCACTGCTTTGCGATCATCTCTCCAAACGTATTTATTTACTAAGCTTTTACTTGATTTGACTTATTTTGCTGAATGTTGGCTAATTCATTAGTCTGATAAGCAATCAACCAAATCTGCAGATCCAATTTCACAACTTTTCAAAATAAAAACTTCGTAATTCAGCAACATAAAAAGCATTGCAGCAAAGAAATAAATGTTGTGCTTTTACTTTGAAGAAAAATTGCCTAAAGGAAGTTATTTTATGAATACTGTGACCACGACAGAGATCATTATCTGTTGTGTCACATGACACCCGCTGCAATGGCTTAATGTACAACAAACTATCACTGCTGAACAAAAACAAAAACCTGACAGTTGTGTGATCACATTGAGTTGTCTGAATGACCCTAACACACTGAATACATTGACATCATATGTTTTGTTTCCACGTTCACAATCTGTCTCCTCAGTCTCATTAAGAGCAGCGGAGGTTCAAGCAGGTCAAACATTGTTTGGCAGCTCTTCCATGCTCCATTCTAGACTTCATCCACTGAAGGCTGTTTTGTTAAAGTGACAAAGTGCCAGAACCTGACAACCAAAGACACAGTGGCTGTGACACTCTTGAAGAAGGACACTGAATATGTCCAGGACACCAAGAGGTAGATCACAGGTCTTATATTACCTTGTTCGGGTTCTGTCTGCTCCATCAGAATATGTATCACAAACCGACGCCTGGTTCTTTCCACAGAACGTGAAGACGTTTACATCTACTCTATGGCTCCTGTACATCATAACGAATTTTACGAGTTGTTTTGACTTCACTATAGGCCTGAACCCGACTATGTATACTAGTGGTTGACCTGAAGTTATGAGATCCTTTTTAGGATTTAGGATGCCTGTGTAGGGAAGAGGTCAGCCTGTCTAGATAAGGCAAACCTTGAGAGTCTGTGGGACGACCAAAGTGATGCAGGATAATGTCTATTTTCCCTCTAGAGTATAATACTGTGAGGTATCTGCTGTAATCTCTGATTTTTGGTTTGACTATCTGCATGTTTTTTAGATTTAGAATCTTCTGTCGACAGATCCATGTCATAATAAATTCAAGTAAGAACAACTGAGGCTCATCGAGTAGTTCCTTTATTAAGCCATCATCAACATCATCATCAGATAACTGCACAGACATTTTTTCTTCATCATCTACTATTTCCATGCCTCCTCTTTTCTCTCAAGATGGCCATGTTAAAGGTCATCAGTGTCCTGGATTCAGACCACACCAATGTGTTTAAATTCTCCGAGCAGTTTGACCACATATGCCTCAGACCTGTCAGGCCTTCAGGGTGCGGGACAATCTTTATGACCTGCTTGAAGAATGAGAATGGAAGCTGCAGGCTGTGAATGAGATCAGTCCAAATGCAAAGAGGGTATGGAGGCTACCACTAATGTATTTTAAAATAAAAAATAATAATAATCTTTTATACTACATATCGAATACTCAAAACTTACAAACAAAACCCTAAATCACACACACAGAAAACTACATTTTAATGTCGAAAACTCTTTTCTTCTTCTTTCCCTGCAGCTGGTGGTTGCCATCGACGCCCTGAAAGGTCTTGAGACCCATTTACTTGTTAACTTACTACTCACATTGTATGTATTATTTGTGCATGTAAATATCAGAGTTGAACACAGAAGTCTGAGCTTGTACAGGTAGAGGCGACACAACAATAGCAAAACAACCCTCACTCAGAGGCTGATGATTAGCTGATATACCAGGTACCGAGTAAAATGAGTTGAAGGCTTACTTGCAAAGGTGGCAGAGTTTCAGCTGCTTATCGGCTCTACATATAAATCATTTAAATCCTGGATCAAAACCTGGAACCTAAGACCTCCTCCAAGTCTCTGAAACTAGGATATGAGTTAGGATACTAGTACGAGTAATGGGGCTTAGGTCAATTAGGAGCAGTGTTGGCTTAAAGAACAACCTGTGAGCGTCTGTCATTGAAGTAAAAACCTAACATCTAAATATCTCTGAACTGTTTTGGGCCTAGAAATTAAAAACAAAAACACAGAAGAGTGAACAAAGAGAAAACCAGGCACAATTCTATACTTTTATTTAATCCAGTGTCTACCCCGCAGACTGTGGACAGTGGTGGCCCACTATTTACAGCTGACACCACCATCTAGTGGTTACCTGGGATATGTGCATGTCAACGCACAGGAAATGTGGGTTAATGACTTTGTAAATAAAAGCGGGGGGTTGGACGTAACAAAGTACATTTACTTAATTACTATACGAAAGTAAATTTATCATGTATGACCTACACTTATTTTCTGGTACTTTTTACTTGTGCCCCACCACATATATCAGCTAATATTAGTACAGTCCACTCCACTACATTTTGTACACTGCATTGTGTTACATGTTCACTTCAATCAATACCAAGGAAATGGTCCACTGATCCAATCAGAGTGGACAGGATACATTAGACCCCGCCTCCTGCTGCAACAGTATCACTGGTGAAGAAGAAACGTCTAACAAGGCTTCAGAAGAGGCCGAGACTCAGCCATAATTATGTACTGTTGCATGAGGGAATAGGCAAGTACTTTAACTTTTATTTTATTTTAAATACTCTCAAAAGAAATGTAATTAGTTGGTTTATTTAAGTGCTAAAGTTAATGATGTACTTTTACTTGAGTGCATGTTTATCAATTTATTGTACTTTTACTTGAGTAAAATATTAGTACTTCCTCCACCACTGTTAAATTCCCTCATAGGTTTCAAAGGAGAAATGTCCATACTTGAAATGCACACTTATCCAAAATCAACCTGATAACTTGTGTCACCTGTTCTTCCCATCCCGACCACAAACAACTTTTATGACTCATCGTTCATCAAGATAAAAAAGTGCCTCCCTTTACTCCTCCACTGCCTGTTTTGGTAATTAAACACATAAATGGCCGTGGCATTAAGTTTGGCTGTAGCTGTATTCATGATTTTAATGGCGCTCTAAAACATGCAGGTGTCCCAGGTCAGAAACGCACGTAAATTATATATTATGAGGCTGCACAGCGGCTCAGTCAGCTCAGCAGTAATGTTGGGGGACAAGCACTTTCTCACCACATAATTAGTGTGGATGCCTATTCAGCAATTGTTTACTTGTTCTTTATTGCCACTTCCAGGGAGATTATGTTTTCATCTGCGTTTGTTTCTTTGTTTGTTCCTTGATTTCACAGAGAATAATTCTTGATGTAAAAAAGTCAGACATGTTTAGTGGACTGATATTCATGAGTCTGTGCAATTTGTTTCCGATCCAAATAATAATCTGGATCTCGTGAATGTGGTTTTATAAGGGGACTGTTGGGCCTTGCAGGAGCTTTGTACTGAGTATCTACTTTATTATTATTATTTTCATTCGTTCAACCCCTCATTTTTTTTTTAAACATTCAGCTTTTCTGCAGTTTTTGTAATTTATGAGTGTCTGTGCGAGGCCTCTAGTGACCTCACTGCCTGGAATGGGATTGGGTTTACCCCGAGAGCTCAGGTTCTTCCCACTTCTATGATAAAGTATTGGATTATAATTTTAACGTCCCAAAAATGAACAAGAGAATATTAGAGCTTTAATGTTGGAAAGGTGGTGACCCCAGAAAAACGCTTTTTTCAAAATCTTCATCAGGAAATGTAGTTGGTGGATGTTATTTTCTAATAGACACGTTGAATGATTGCTTGTCTTTCTGCTGGTATGTCAAATCGCAAATACTCAAATGGCACAGAACCCCCAAACCCCAAAAGCTTCATTAAATACAACATTAAACATAAGATTTCTCGATAACATATACTTTGCTTTGTGTTTACTGTGTGTGTTGATGGAGAATTTGAGGAACTATGTAAGGAATTCAGATAAGAAATCATACACATACTTGGAATAAGCGCACACACACACAGACACACACACACACACACACACACACACACACACACACAAACACACACCATGTAATTCTGGCCCAAATGGTGTAAAACAAGCCTGTGCTGAAAATGACATATTTCATTGTTGCTATCTCCATTCATATGTGATTTTTATGAACTGTAATTCCTTCCACCTCCTATTACCCCTGTTGCCTCTCCGTCAAAGGCCCACTGAGGCTGTTCTCTAATCTGAAGTGACAGCCCATATACTTTCACTCACACATTACAGTGTAGCCTCGGGCAACAGAGCCTGCTCCTTTCAAAATGTTGAAACCAGGTTATTTCTATTGAAGTATTAAAGTAATACTTCAGTTTAAGCTATTATTTCTGGGTGTGTTCTTTTTTTCTAACTGCACAGCTGAGTGGGGATTGATTGAATGTGAATGAGGGAAATAGAGGACACAGTGCAGAGACTGGAATGGGGGAAAATACAGAGCAAAAAGAAAGGGTCACTTATGAGAGGAATTCATTTTTTCACAGTAAAATTGGCTTTTTCCGGAGCCAACCCCATCTGCTGAAGCGTTCAATGAAATGTCCCTTAATGTGTAGCCAGATTTTTAACAATTCAATGATTTAAATTGGCTCTTTATGATGTTTCATGAAATTAGATATATCACTATCATTGCCTTGTATTCAAAAAACACGTTCCTGCACTTCCCATAATGCAGTTTGACAAGATTTTTATAAGAAGCATCGGTGTCAAAACAAACATGCGTCCATGACTCTCTGTTATATGTGAGGAGTCTGACATCAGCCCTAATGACATCATCAGGGTTGTTTCCTGACTCCACACTGCAGACAAACATACCTCCACTGTTTTATTGACACTCTAATGATACATAAATTCATTTTGACGCGTGAAATCATGCCTCTGCTCTCTAATTCCACATTTATCCATTTTATTCACATTATATTTATATGTTTAGTATTGTATTAATGAATGATGCATACTGTAAGATAAACAACCAAAATCTCTCATATAGTATATTGGCATGGATTCATTGGTCATGATTGACAGTCTACAAGCAACACCACCACTAGTCAATGGACTTCAATTTGATTGTCGTTCAATTCTGATTGGTGCAATGTTCAGGGGCCCTAACAGTTATTGTTAATTGATAATTGTTCCCCTTTGTCCAGAGGCATCAGTAAAATCTGTTTTAAGATTGTAAATTTAGTGATGCATGGATCACACGTTTATCAATGAAGAAAAATAAAATCTGTCTCTGTTTATAATTCTGAAAAGCTGAGCTCAAATAAAACTAATTGTGTTTTCAGGGTGTATAGTTTTTATCCCCCTACTCGGCATCTGCATTAGTTCATCTTTATCAGTTTGAAAGCGTCTCTTCCCCTGTGTGATTCCAAAGATGACCACAGGGTGACAGTAGTGACCTTCTGGTCAGTGGTTGATGTGCAGCAGAGAGTGACTGACAGAGACAGACACAGGGAGAGAATTTGAATTCGACCCATCTGTCATTGAGTGTTTTTGTATTATTGATCAGAGCAGTGATATTAGTTATGGTTTTATCACCTGTCTATAATAGTGGCCTTGAGTGATTTGTAATGTCATGAATTTCTTTCAATAAAGTGAAACATGCCGGAAGGAAAAGAGAAAGAAGCCAATGATGATGCTAGGATACTGAGAGAGGGCAGAAAAAAGGGGGATAAGTTACTGAGGGAGAGAACAGCACATGGCTTTTATTATCACTTAAGAATTCAATTTAGTTGTGCAGAGGTAGAGGTGGAGAGCCGGAGAGACTAAGAAATTAAAGAAGAAAGAGTGAGAACACAAATGTAAGAAAATGAGAAGTAAGAAAAAGGTGCAGAGTTGGTGGAAGAGGTGAGAAAAATAGGGGGATGAAGACAGAGGCCGGGTTTTGGATTTTGTTCCCCACCTATATTATGTGATGATGGAGTGAAGGCTTGGAGAAGGTGGCGAAAGAGGGAAGAGTGTATGAAAGAGGGAGAGAAAGAAAAGAGAGGTGAGAGGTGGAGCAGGAGGAGGAGGGGGCCATATTGTTTTTGTGGCAAATTGATGCGATCCATCTGAACCATGTGACTCCTGCAGCACACTCCCCGAGTGACCAGAGCCACGCCGCACCCAAGGGCAACTGGAATTGCATTGTTGCCCCCCCCCCCCCCGCCAACCCCTCACCCCCATATTTTTCCCTTCCTCTACTCTCTCTCCCTCTCGCTTTTTTTTCAGGCAATAAGAGACGATGTATGTCTTCCATTTTGCCACAGGAGTGAGCAAACAAAACGACAGCCTGTAGTTATATGTATCGCAGTCCTTCTTTCCTTAAAAATATATATTCCACTAATACACGCACACACACACACACACACACACACACACACACACACACACACACACACACACACACACACACACACACACTCTCAGAGGGGAGGGCTTTCGGCTTGCCTCCCCAGTCATTTTCCTCGGAGTTGCTGTTTTATCGTTGCTCGCTGATCCGATTTCCCTTCCTCTCTGGTGTGATTTCTCTTTCCGTTGCCCCGGTCAGTCTAACAGCCACGGTTCACCTGCAAGAGAAAAATTGGGTGAGCACCGCAGCGACACACCAGCGCTAACAACAATAACAAGTGGCATAATAATGCTTTCATTTGAGGAATGGGAAATAATGTGTCTTCGTGATCTATCTGGGCCATATCAAATGCATGAATCATGTTATTACAGAGGGGCCGGAGGAGACCGGGGGGCTGCACACGGGGCGGCGGTGGAGGAGACTCCTGGGAGAAGTGCCGGTGTGGCCAAGGTGTTTTGGCCATGAGTGTTTGTGTTACTATGTGAATTCAGAAATGTTTATGAGGCTGTGCTCTCTCTGTTTAGTTCACTTGATGTACTGTTAATATTCACATTGACACAAATCCTACAGAAGGACCAAAACCAACAATTAACTTGATTATAACAATAATAATTATATAATTATGATATTTTGATTCCTTCTGATATTCCATGTTTAGAGGAATACACACTACATTTGTTTCCTGCCTATTTTCCAGTTTTTCAGAATATATACTGCTCTTTACAAACTGTGAGTGCATCTCTCAAACTGTTGATGAGAGAGTGAAGGTTCTATATGTATTCAGCAGGTCTCAGGCTCTGATAAAGACACATGTGATCAAAAGAAAAGACAATGAATCTAAAAGTGTGAGGATGATTTGACCTTTTCCTCATTTCCATTGTCTTAACTCATTTTCAGCTTTGAAACCAGAAAATTACATGAAATACTGAATAAAGCACAAAATGAAAACTAGCAATAGTTTCCTCATTGCAGCAATGATCTAAGATCCACAATACGATTATGAGATACAATAAAATAAAGAATAACCTGTACTTAAAAACGCACCTGTGTGCGAGTAAAAGAAGTTGAGCTGAGAGTGAGTTAAAGAAAAAAGAAGAATCTAGACTCGATAGTAACTTAACTGTACGGTTATTCAATTGAAAGTTGTCTCCAACTCCTCTATCCCTGGCTCCTCTCCAACAACACAAAAGCAATATTATGGTGTTGTCCACTATCGGGGAGGAAGAACAGAGCCAAAGAAACACTCATTCCCTTCTCAGAGAAATCGAAGCGAGAGACATCTATTCATCGCCTTTCCTCTCCTTCCTCTAATTTAAATTTGAAGTTTTCAAACCAAACAAAAAAAGCAGAAGAAGAAAAGTCAGCGTCAGGAGCAACACTGGTGACACTATAGGGCCTGTTTTCCCTCAGCCAGGGAAATTAAATACTTATTGATCAAGCGAGCGGGTGAATAAAATGAAGTGAATTAATAAATAAGTGAATAGATAGCAGAGGGCGGGTCATAGGTGGGCTACTTGTTCACATTTACAAACATCATGGTTGGCAGATTCCATTTGTTTTCCATTTCATTACAGGAGTCTATTGTAGTCTAGTGGAAGGGTGAATTTGTTAAAATATGATTTTTATATAAAAGCTGGAAACAGCGGCCACATACAACTTTTCGTGCTACTAAGTTAAGTTTAGATGAGGAAAATTACTGCATCACATTAAAATCTTTGTTTAATTCTTTTGAATGATTTGTTGTTTGGAATCATACATATAGTTAAAGGGCAATCATTTTATCTTTTCTTTTAATAAACGGCCCTGCTGCTGCAAAGTTGTGCTGCTGATTGGGACATCCCTTAAAACTTGCTAAGTACATATCATTAGGCCTGAGCACAGGATGGCCCGCCTAATAAACAATTATTTATAACAAATTATTGCCTAATGTATCAAATTAACAACATGCAGCATGTGAGATTTACACACCATGCTCGCCACATTTATTACATTTACTTAAGGTATTCAGCAACGCACATTTGGTGTAAAACACATCTTTTTTTTATAGATGCTGCTTTATGGTGGAATATGTGAGATTAACAGTGTGAAGTGTGTTTTTGTTTGGTTGATTTATGGACACTATAAAGTCATGTTTATTGGGCCGGTGCAAATAATTAAATGGTGGAGTTTTAAGTGCAATATTCACCTAATGTAAAAAAAGAACGGGCGGAAATATTACCTCATAAAATCCGAGTTATCTCCAATGTCAAGGAGTCAAAATATTTACATCGATAAATCTGTCCTTAACACCTCGCAGCTAACAGGGGTGGACGGCCCCACCAGTTGGCTTTTGTTGCAGCGGGGCTGAGATAAATGTTGGCGGGAGACGCTGCTGTTGTTTTTCACTGCTTCTAATTGCCTTTTTACCCTCCAGTATGGAGAGTTTAGGACAAAGAGGAGGAAAAGTTCCCAAACTACATCAACACTCACACAAACACACAGCAAAAATCATTCACACACAAATCCACTTTGTTTCATTCAGCAGAAAACAACACAAGTACACAACCTCCGGGCAACAAACATGCAGAAACAATTCAACAAACAAATATGTCTGCAAGAACACTCACACACAGATATGTGCAGCCCAAGCACGAACAGGAGCACAACAGACACTCGGACGAACATTCACACAACTAGGTCAAAAGCAACAAAACAACACAAAGTCCAACTGATTCTTTAAAATATTTATAGTAATCTTAATATTCCTGCTTGTTGGGTAATAGGACACTTGATAATCAGATGCAGTGACAAGGTACATTAGTCCTGACCTGTCAGGGAAAAAACGAATGCAATTTGATCACCATAACAGTTTATTGATTATAACAATGTGTGGCTGGGTCATGTATCCAGCACTTGTACTGGTCCTGGAGAGAGAAGAGGAAGAGAGAGAGGAGCCCAAGAAGAGGACAACTGCATTAATTTGTATGTGTGTGTGTGTGTGTCGTGTTTGTGTGTGTGTGTGTGTGTGTGTGTGTGTGTAACACTAACACATTTATGGCCTTTCCCCTACCAGTTGTTGTTCTCAGGCTCCTCTAGAGACAGGGATTCTCAAAGGAAGATAAATATCAGAGATCAAAAAGACTTTCAGGTGTATCATATAATTCATAGGAGTTAGATTTTTAGATCATTTAAAAGGAAAATATTTAAAATTATAATATATTATTATTATAAAAATAATATATTTCTGGTCATAAAAATTGCACCAGGACGTATTGAAAACACCTCTTGTAGTAGACAATCCCATTTTATATATTTTTGATAATAATGCTTTGACTCATCCAACATTTAAAATTGGAAGGGCGGTGGCCAAGAGCAGCAAATCAGATCTCCATGTAATCCGGTTGGATCTTACAAATTCCTATAGGTCTCTACCCCATAAGCGAATCGCTTTCGCTCTCGACTATTTCAACTACTTTCATGTCCATGAGAGCTCAACTAGTTGGCATCACAAAAAAATCCAGTTATTTTCACATTGCTTTTTGAGATCTTCTTGTTTGGTGGCAAAGTCAGACTGGTCCCAGTCACCAGCTTCCTTCACACAGCACCTCCAACCTCCTGATTGACCAAAGCTTCCTACAAGAAGATTCTGGTAGGAATTCTAGAAAAAGTCTGGTTTTGCCCGTTCACCTTATGCCAACATCTCACAGGGCTCCTGTGATATCATCTTAGGTGTGAAGATGAACTCAAACAACTACGTCCTTCATGCCTTTTCAATATGGCAGTTTTAAGAAGACACATCCTGATGCATTCACTGAATTCCACCAGTTTGGGCTACAAACAGTAGAAAAAGAGGCTTGTGACTAATATGACCTGTTGGTCCAAAACACCAAGTTTGTACAACACCAAAGTGGAATGTGCTACAGACAGTAGACCAGGTCATCAATTGAATGAAACAGCAGAAGTCGGTGGGATTTCTGTAAATAGGTGTGTCCTGATTTGGTAGAGGATCAGCACCTCATAAGATGTGGTCCAGAGCCACAAAGAAAGGAATGACCTTGGGATCTCTGACAATGAGAAAATGAAAGATAAGAAGAAAAGAATCAAAGCAGTGAAACACCAGCAGCGAGTGAGCTGGGCTTCCTTAACAGAACCATGTAGGATGCCCTTCCCAGACCCCAGAATCTGCATCTTTCGCCTCTCAGCCACCTGCCAATTCTTTGACTAATGTGTAAACACAGTCGCTGATCCATTTCGTTCACAAGGAGGCCAGGCTCAGAGCAGCAGCACGAGGGACTGTTCCTGCCTGACCCTGAAGAGGTAGAACAAGGGAGCTTCTATCTCTGGCTCAAAAGAAAAGACGAGGTGTTCTGGGATTAAAGTAAACATCAGTGGAGGATGACTCCTGATACAAGGCCACTGGGATGTTTGTCAGGCTGAAATCTCAAAATTGTTCTCACTATTTACTGATTATTTTAATTCATCATATCAGACACAGACTAACCTGTGACATGTAATGATCTCATGGGAGCAACAATCATTTGCCGTTCTGTATTTTGTCTTCAAAGTAAAAGCATAATGTTTGTTTTGTTGCTGCAAAGCCATAGACTGTGCAAAGCTTTATATAAATCTGAATTACGACGCTATTAGTTTGAAAAGTTCTGAACCTGGTGTCACATCCCCAACTTGGTGTAGGGGGAGAGGGAGTAACATAAGACCAGGGTAAAAGATGTCAAGAGTCAATTAGGTCCATTAAGGTTATTTAAGGCCACCAACGGAAGTGAAACGACTTCATAGAGCGCCTAACCAAAATAACAAACAAAAATCATCCCTAACAAATACTAAGCATACTTCTTACTCACACAAGGGGCGGCTGTGGCTGAGGGGTAGAGTGGTCGTCCTCCAACCTGAAGGTCGGCGGTTCGATCCCCAGTCTGACCCATCTGCATGCCAAAGTGTCCTTGGGCAAGATGCTGAACCCTGAATGGACCCCATAGAATAACTAAGTGCTGTGAATAGATGCACTGTATGAATGTGTGTGTGAATGGGTGAATGTAAAACTGTACTGTAAAGCGCTTTGAGTGGTCATCAAGACTAGGAAAGCATTATATAAATACAAAACCAAAACCATTGCAAAGAAAGGTACTAAAACTGAACCTCCCTGGCAGCACTTGAACAGGAGAAAATTGTGTTGAAACAAAATGGCTACTCTCCCCTAAAGCTTCCTGGCCAAAAGTCTGACAAAGATTCCCCAAACTAACAACAGCAGTTAAGCAGTGATTTGTACTCATGTGAAGAAATAAGGATATTGCAGGCGAGGGGAAAAAGTGAATTAGTTCACTAGAGTGGGCCAACAGGCCGTGGATTCAGAAAGGCAGCCGACAAGCAGCAGAGCAGGAGGCAGAGGGGGACGGAAGAGAAGCCCCCCTATCCCCCCTTGATAAGGGCAGGTGTACAGGAGGCACCACCCACTGCAGAGGTGGAGCTGAGGATCTGGAGCTGACTGAGGCCTAGGAGCAGCACACACACACACACACACAAACACACACACACACAACAGCATTATCACATTTTTTTTTATTTTCTTAGGGGGAATGTAATACTTGGGTTTGTAGATTGTGTCAGATGTTTAACAGACCTCTGAATAGTCAACATGCAATGAAGGAAAAAATAACAACAGTTCAGTAAATCATTCAAACTTATATAAACCACACAAGTGAACAGTAAAAAAAAAAGATTCTGTTTAATTTTCTGAAAAGCATTGATCTATAAAATCACTGCAGATAAACCAGGTGTCATAAAATCAAAGTTTTCTAACTCCACTCTGCACCATAGCTCTGAGTGCATGTGTTCACACCTGTCTGTAAAACCTGGTCCCTTATACGAGTCGTGATCAGATCTCAGATTAGTTCTTACTTAGAAAGCGATGATTAAAAGAACACAGACGATGTTTTCGAGGCAGAGCAAATCTCTTGTGTTGTTATTTTTGCCTGTTGCTACAGTTTACATGTCTGCTTACACAGAGGACGTCAGTTGAGTAGGCGGTCCTTCAATGTGACCAGGATTGCATTCACATCGCAAAAAAAATATAGACACATGTGGCCCAGACCAGCTCTGAATGGGGTCTATCGAGATCGGAATGCTATCCGATCTGAGTGCGTTCACACCTGTACGTAGAGCTGTCCACTTGAGATCGGCTCACAAAAAGCGGCATGTCAAAACCAGGTGTGTACAGGGTCATTAATGAAAAGGAATAATTCTGAAGTAGCTCTGAAGCATAAACACACGACAAGAAAACCACCAAGTCCACACAGGCAGGTTTAGAACGGGCACTGGACTAGTTGATGGTAATAAGAATGACAGATGAGCAACAAGGATAGAAATTATAAATTAAATAATGAAATAATGTATAGAATTGCTTTTCAAAAATCATGTAAAAACATTACATCCCCAGAAAAAAAGGAAAAGCTCCATAATAGCAACAAAGAGCACGGACAAGCCGTTGTTTAAAGGGAGACAATCAGGCAGATTTCCAGAGATCTTGCTGTCTGTCTTTTCAGTCTTCTTGACCGGCCCAGAGAAAAATGGTCAGAGGAACAGTAGATAGACAGGTATGTGGAATCAATGGAATAAATGGATGTGGCTTATATTATTTATAACATACACTACATTAAAGCTAACTGACCCAACAATAATAGGCTCCTGGCAATAGGAGAATTTCTGTGTGTGAGTATGTGTACACGTCCATGCTCACAGACAGACATGTCCTAATGTGCGTGCATCTGTTTGCACACATACACACCCACACCGGCCGCAGTGCCTGAGCTATGGCCTAATAGGATAATGAATTCAGTGTGTAGAGGCAGTGTAAGGACCAATGGTGTGTGTTTGTATGTGTGTGTGTGTGTGTGCGTGCAGGGCAGCAGTGGGGGTTAATACAACATGATAAATATTTGATTTCTGCTGGGGCCAGTCCCCTCCTACAGAATGGGAAATGGCTGTAATGCGATTCAGAACAGATTGTCCTCTGGGAGGGCCTTTGTGTGTTTTGGTTGATGTGTGTGAGTGTGTGTGTTTGTGAGCATAAAGGCCCGGTGACTGCATGTGTATGGCCAGGGGAAATAAAGGAACAAATCGGCTTACAAATCACCACAGCACCACGGCACCACAGCGAGCAATGGCCCCTGTCTGACTATCACCACCAGCAATGACCCTGTACACGGCGATCAAGTTGATACGGGCTCTGACGTGACATTATGTACAGGTTCAGGAGGAAGGAGCTACATGCTCCTGGTCAGGACACACTAGTTGCACTAAATGATTTGTACTCATGTGAAGAAATAAGGATATTGCAGGCGAGGGGAAAGTCTGTAAAAGGCCACTGTGAATTATAAATCTAATAAGACTTGGAAAATACTGCAGGTGAGTTTAAAACTTTATGATCTATTTCGATACCCTACAGTGTCATTATTTTAACATCATTCTAAAATGCTGTACATTGTACAAATAATCATATCAACTACAGATTTGTTGTAAGGAAAGGGCTGGCTTCACTCCAAAGATTCCATGAAGTCTACCTGGAATTACACAATCCTCACTTTATAAATTATTGTTTTCTAACATCAGATATGTTGATTTAAAGGTTCAGTGTATTTGAGTGAAAGGGAGAAATACACAGTGTGTATTCACCTACATTTTACAAATTTGTTCTCTTTACACCAGAATGGGTCTTTTATATTTAAATACTTTATTTTAACATCAGGAGTGAGTCCTTACTACAGAGGCTGACATGTTTTTTACAGTAGATCAAACGGGAGAAACTAAAAACACCTTTTTAATTTTTATGACAACTAAAGGCCTCATTATACTCGTGTTGCACGGACGCACGCATGCACGCAAGACACGCAACACGCCCCTTTCGTGGCGATGTAAATAAACAGTCGACGAAGAAGAAGACGTCTCTTCTTTGTGTGTTTTGTCTTTGCAAAAAAACGTTACTCCGCCTATGGTTCTGACGGTGAATTGCGTTGCAACACGCGCAACACGTTAGAGAAGTATAAACCAAAACGAGTCCGTCGATGCAGCTGCGTGGCCTTCCGCGGTTGCAGTTGCAGGACTATAATTAGGCCTTAAAGGCTACCATAGGTTCTCTTTCATGTTCGGGGGGGGGGGGGGGGGGGGGGGGGTGTTGAAGTGAGGGGTATTCAGCTGCAACATGCAACTTCACCAATAGATGCCGCTAAATTCTACACACTGAACCTTTAAAGAAATGTAATGACATTTGGATTTCTCTTATCAGCATGATGAGAAGTGAATTTTATTGGATAAAACTGTAAATGTACTGAAGATTTCATCTTATAAAAGGTACTGTGGTTCCCTCCTTCGAAGTCATCAGTTATCAATATTATATTGGTCGGTTATATTCTAAGTTTCTGGATTTAACTGAAAATGTGTTTTCTCTTACGGACAGCGATAATGTAAAACTGCTCTCAGACATGCACTGAACTCGGAAAATCTCCCGACTTAATCAAGGGGGGCCTGTATGTGAGAACGCAAATGTCTGAGTGAGCACTTCCGGAGTTTCTCCCCACAGCACAAACTCGGGATAATGTCCTAATGAGTCCATGTGAGAACACAGCAGAGGATTCTCTGCAGGATTCCCCCCCGAGCGAGTGGCCGTGTTGATGATATTTCTATCACGTGACAGACGTAAAGAGGGAAAAAATAAACAAATACAAACATCTCAGGGTGAAAAGCGGAGCCATACACACAGAAGACGCAGAGGAAGAGAGCTTTGGGTGATAAAAGTCTATTATAATTAACCAAAATAATCTCATTGAAATGAACACCTTATGCCGTGCGTGTGCCTGCTGCTCCACCCCTCACCTGAACCCTCCAGATATTTCTGTGTTATTGTGAACGCGTCTGATTGGAGAATCTCCTGCTGCGTGGTTCATGTGGGAAAGGCAAACTACGGAGAAAGTCCTGATCCCATTGTCTGCACATTGTCTGGAGCTCCTGTCTGAAAACAACTAATGTGATCTTTCTGTTTTTAGAGTTGACAGGTGAGTATTCACTGAACATATTTTCAGACAGTCCCAACAGCAGAAGATGTTGAAATAAAAGGATCAGATAATAAGCAGACCAATGCAGTTTTTTTTAAATAACTTGCAAAACCTATATTTAACCGGCACCCAATCATATTACACTACTGTGCAGGGGGTCTGTGTTTTAATCTTCGAACCAAAACTTTACTTTTACTCTTTTCATTTTATGCCTGACCTGAGGTAGATAAGCCTTTGTAGTTATTAATAAAAGTCCACTCTGACATTTATCACATTTGATATTTACATTATCTTGAATTGTATTTATCTTTATCCAAATTAAAGGTGAACAGATAGAGAGACAAACTTATGATTCTGAGCTTCATAAATTAAATTGACTTGACTAAGTTACAGTTTCAAAATACTTGAGGCCCTCTCCGTATTTAGGTCTGTGATCTATCACTGGCGAGGCCAGAAACAGATGTTTGCTCTTTAAAGAAAGAACTCTCCAAACAGACACATTCACACTGAGGTACACGTACACAACCAGGTTGTGGAAAAGGGAGGAAAAAAAATCCTCAAACTCAATACTGCAGAGGGGGGGCGACCGGTCCGTCTGATATATTTATAGATAAGTGTGCCACACAATCAAGAAACATTTTGTCCTCAAGTGGAGGAAATATGGTTCTGGTGATATTGGTTGGCACTGGAGTGAGGGTAATGATTGATTATAGCCAGACAGAACTCTTGTTGCTAATTTAATCATTGCTGAAAAATGACAAGAACAGTTCTGCGACAAATGCGTGCACACAGACGCAAGCACACACACACACACACACACACACACACACACACTCAAAGACAGGCAGACTCCCACTCCCTTGTCTTTTCTTTTCCTGTTGTGCAATTGTCAGAGCAAATTAATGCAATTAATGTGGCCTTGGGCAGAAAGAGAGGGGTTTTGAGTTTGTCACACAGCAATTCTGTTATCTAGAGATGAAAAAGGAAAAAAAACATACACACACACACAACCACACACAATCTTGTTTCTTCAGCTTGGACTACCCCCCCCTCCCCATCTCTCAGAGAAGCTATCCTTCCTGGGTGTGTGTGCATGCTGTCATCGCGTCCCTTCTCATTTGGGATGAGACGGAGACGTTGGCGTCAGCCCCAATGAAATCACTGTTAATGTGTCCTAATGAGTCAGGCACACTGACGCACATGCTGGCCACTTGGATTCATGTCTAGACGCACTACACGAGAGAAAACACACACGCACACTGTGTAGACGTACGTGCACAGTTTTAACGGAGACAAGCGCGACTTCAGCACAAGGAAGGTGCTCGCTTAACTTCTCTCCTCTATTTCTAAATAATCCTCACACAGCTGGGGTAACTATTACAACCTTTAAAAGTAGTTATTGAATGAACTGAATTTATTTTTCATCAGTCTATAATGTGTGTATCCAATGGCAACCTGAACCTTGACCTTGGATGTTATTGCAGTGCAACACTTGTGAGAAATACCCGTGCCTCTCTTCTCATAATTGTCCTTGTAAATGCCAATATTTGACATTTACCAGGTGACATACAGTCAATATTTCCCACTTCGTAGTTTATATTACACATGATATACGATATGTACATAGTTTAAGCTGAGGACACTAAGTGCATAAGCTGTGAGGCGCTGAGGAGTTTATCACGCCAGGCTGTGATTCTCCTCCTCACCCGCTCTCACTGATGTTGGCACTGACCCCAGACATGCAGAGCTGACCCTATTAGTGTTGTTTATGACATGTTTAAGACTAGTAAACATAGTAGTAAACACTCCATTAGGCCTAAAAAAAAGCTCAGCACCTCTGCAGCCACCATATTCCAGCTTTTGAGTTGTGTGTGTGACTCTGTGTGAGTGTGTGTGTTTGTGTGTGTAAATATTCCTGTGTGAGGCCCGTTCAAAATGACTAGACTATTTCTTCCAGCCAGTCCGGCCCAGCCTGGCTGGACCAATTTGTCAGTACAGCCACCTGTGATTTAGTATAAGCAATAACAGCCTCAGATGGAGTGCGTCTCTGCTTTTTAGCTGGTCGTAGTGCAGAAATGTGAAATATGCATTTGATATTTCAAGGTGCTTTGAAAGCCGCAGATGAAGCCATAGGTGGGCCGGTCAGGGGCCCCGGCTTTTATGTTGCAGGCCACATGACAATGTTTGAATGAATGGTCCAATAAGTCTGTATGATTATCTGTCGTGAGTTCAAAAGTAGAGGAAATATGGGCCCGTATTCAGACCAGGTTAGGACAGTTTATCAGATCACACCGACCATATCCCAGCAAATGTTTGCACCGTCCTCTGAGCACAAAACATGTCGGGATTTTCCAGTGGATGATTTTCAAGAACAGAAATGGAATGTGATTATATGAACCTTGTGATTACCATTAGATTAATGAGAGCTGCCCTGGAGGATGAATGTTGATGACTGTGGTGATCCCTTGATTTTTCAGTGGGCGACATTTAGAGTTATAATAAACATCTACCAGATGGTTTGTCACCAAATCTACAGACATAAAATATACCAACAGAAATTACTATCCTTGATGAAGTCCTGCATTAAACGATGTTTAACAGTTGATTATTTTGTATTTGCCTTGTTGGATCTGGTGCAGCATCCACAACTTCCACCGATAAACCACAAAAACACTTCCTATAGCACTGAAAGGTACATAAATGTAACAAGTATCACAGGAGGAGCAACATTCACATTCAATGTTCTTCATTCTGTATATTATATTCTCACCAATGCGTTCATTTTGATACTTTCATATGGCTGTGCGGTGATCTAATTTGACAAAAAATATTGTTGTATTAGAAAATAAGCTGCACTGGGTAATCAATGAGTAGGATTATGTGTTATTGGCCCTTGCTCTCCATTTTCTTGCTTACCGGTGTTAATAATTTGTACACGTGAGCTTATTCTACTGTCACACATCTTCATAATTTCTGTGACAGAACAGGTTCACCACAGCTGCATTTCACAATGAGAAACAGGATTAGTTTGCTCTGTGGCTGCGTCTAATATTTGGTGCCGGAGAATAAACCCTGCAAATATGTAAAGGCAGCAGAGCTGAATGTCACCCAGGTAATAATACAGACAAATTGGCCTGAACCAAATCAGTCTGGAGATTCAGCCCTGCTGCTAATTAGAGCTGGGGTTATTGCTGAGTGGGAGAACAGTTAAAAGGAGGGGGTGGGGTGAGAGAGAGAGAGAGAGAGAGAGAGAGAGAGAGAGAGAGAGAGAGAGAGGGTGATGGTGGTGCTCTTTTAATTCAATCTTTAGCTCTACTAGTAATGTTTAATTTGTCATGGGGAAGGTGATGTTTCATAAAGGGCAGCCAGAGCTCATGTTTAATTGGGTTGAACTAGGAAGCTGGTAATAAGTGGCAGGAACAGCAATGGTGTGAGGAAATTTGATTTTTTATTTTCCATGAAATAGGAAGGCATCAGGTGTGATCAACCTTGAGGTAAAGAAATGTAAGGCTTAACAGATACGAGGAGAAAAACAGAGGAAGAGGTTTTTAATTGATGAGTGATTTAATTTGTGTAAAATACAGAATGATACAGCCTCATTCCAGTTTTTTCTTAAATTTGTTAAAGAAGACTCTACGTTTGATTCATGAGGTGTTTTTAAACTACAGAACTCTGTGTTCTCATATGAAGGAATCATATTGTTTTGTGAATTGAAAGCCAGTTATTCCTAATTAATATAGGTCCACGCCCTGCATTTGCGCAAGAAAGAAACTGAAAAATTAACTTTTTGATACTATGATGCCTCCAAAATAACCCTCATATTGGAGCATTTAGCAGCTTTCAGGAATTGGAGGAGACCAAATCAGAGCTAAAAGTGTGTAAATTGGACTTAAATGCATCAAGTTGCCAGGCACATGGCAACAAAGTAATTATAATGTTGCTCTGTATATGATGAAGAGATAAATAGGTTCTTTACTGTCAAGTAAATCATATCATGCAAATGATTATCATACTCATGTTGCCCATTTTTATTTACAGTCTATACTGTAAATAAAATTCAGACAGTCTCCACTTCCTCTCGCAAAAAAATTAAGCCATCTGCTATCTTCTGCCATCGACGTTATTTGGTTGAAGTGGATGAGGCCGGGGTACTGAGGTACATGATCATCCAATCACCAGTCAATATCAGCTGTCAATCATGCTGTTTCACCCTTAATATTAAACATCAATGTTATAAGAACTAAAAATTACCAAAAAAAAAGATTTTACTTTGACGTTTTAGCTTGTCCCATGTCCGACCATTAACATGATCAACATGCTGCAGCCATCCACCAGGGGGCAAACAAGATGTTTTGGGTTCACTATTGGGGAGCTGTCATGTCAGCCATCTTTATAAACAGTCTAGGGTTAACAGTATGTTTCAACGGTTCCCAAGTGTGACTTGGCCACTATATTCTGCTGCTCTTACTTCATGTAAGCAGAACTGTATGATCGTCAGCTAAATTCTGATGGTAGGACATATGTCCTTTACTGCCGACCTCTGAGCTGCACTTAAAAATAACATTTTAATTAATAGCGCAACATTTTGGAAAATACTGTGTGTGTATCATTTGCTTGGAGTAAGAGTGATAAGAACATGGATTCCAGTCGTGTTTAATGTACTGGAGACAGAGAGAAACATGTGGCCTGGCTCTGTCTGAAACTAAACAACGACTGCCTCTCTGAAGCTCACTGTTTAAACTGGAATCCTTGTGGAAGACATCAGTGAGCACATCGACTCTGCCCCAGGAGCAAAAAAGCCAGAAAAGTCAGAGAAGTGCTTTAGTATTAAATGATGAACAGATATGTTTAATACTAATGCACACTAGTTTTCAATTGAATCACCACATTTCACCATGCTCATGATCTTAGACACACACTATGTAAAAATCCAACCAAATCAAGTCTGATCAATTTCATCACTGATCTCAGAACCATGTGATTCAGATGGCAAACTACAAACATGCTCCTCCATTCTTGGTTGTAAGTATATCTATAATGATGGAATCACATCTCATTTGTGTGATTTAGGGGAAATACATTGGCCTATATTCCAAACAAACACACAAACATGTCCATACAAATATGTTTGCTGCTCATTAAACTGTGCAGGCTAGTAGGATTGGGATCCTGTATTTGTGCCCACTGTGTTTGTGTGTGTGTGTGTGTGTGTGTTCTGTCGGCTGCCTCGGGCTACAGCTCTAAAGTGTGTGAAATGAGAGAGTATAGCCAATGGTGGGCCCTTGGCTATGAAGCAGCATTGAAGAATGTGTGTGTTTATGAATATTTTTGGTGTGTGTGTGTGTGTGTGTGTTTGTGTGTCACATACATATCAGACATATGTCAAATTCACTGACACATCTGCTGATGTGAGTGACACTGAGCCTGCAGGCCTTCTCCATCCGCTCCCTCTCCCCCATATTCCCTCTGACGTGGAACAGTCCTCTATTTGCTCTGCAGGGTAATGATGCAAGCCGAAGAGACAGGGGGGGTGTGTGTCGGGCTTCAGTCAGGTGTCAAACTTACAGGAGGCCTTAACCACAGTAAAGGAGGTGATAATACAACGAATACAATACATCATCTATGTTTCCGCATGACCTGTGATTTCAACTGGATTTTTTTTCTTCAAGAAAAAAGAAAATCACAAAACGTAAATTTTC
Source organism: Pleuronectes platessa (assembly GCF_947347685.1). NCBI lineage: Eukaryota > Metazoa > Chordata > Actinopteri > Pleuronectiformes > Pleuronectidae > Pleuronectes > Pleuronectes platessa. The sequence continues at coordinate 5,413,311 of NC_070626.1, read as the reverse complement.
TTGTTCAGATTCCTTCCCTCGTTTCCTTCTGTTCTCTTATCGTTTATTTTACTCATGTATTACATCATCACAAGTGTGCAGCTATTTGTTTATTAAAGGGAGAATGTAAACCGTAGGTTTATAATCTCTTACATCATCTTTGTCTTTTATTGCTTCAGTCCTTCCTTACTATTTCCCTTTTCTGTTAACTATAACCTTTACTCTTTTCTGACCTCTAAGTTTCATTTCCTTCATTTTCCTTTCCTCTGGTCATTGTTCAGATTTTTGTTATCCTTCTTTAATTTCATGCAGTTTCTGCCCCCCCATCTTTCTATTCTCTCCTTACTCCCTTTATTGTTCCTCCTTTATTCGTACTGTCCCGTGGTTTCTACGTTATTCAAAATTCCCCTTTTTATAAATGATCAGCGAAGGTGTGATTTTAATTCACATTTTCTTTGTTGCATCCTTAAACCTCCAATAGATGGTGCTGCTTCCCATGACTGAAACACCTCGGTGATATTATCAGCCCTCTTTCTCCGCTCTGAAAAGTAAATCTGTCTGTCTTTCATTCTCTTCTACCTCCAGATGCTGCATGTACCTCAAACATGGACTAAACTAACCGTCCTATGATGCTTCCTCCTCGCAGCCACAGAACTATAAAAGTGTGTATAAGGTTGATTCAGAAATAGCTTTGTATCAGCTGTTTATTTAATCTCGCATCAAAAACCCAATTGAATGCTTTGCACATTGTTCGAGAGATTGATGCAAATTGAACGGTCTTACTGTTTAAACAGTTTGCACCTCGATGAAACTAATTCAGTCTTCTTCATTTTTGTTTTGGGAAAAGTTTCAATTTCAAACCATTTATTGTCAATGATGACTAGATATATATATATAAAAAACCCTCTTCAATCAAGAGATTAGACTTGAATTTAGTTTTTACGTTATTAAGGATTTTTCAGCATTGATATGTCAATGAGTGGTTGGTGTTTATTTTTATTTGGTTGTATGGCTAAGTAAATAATCAATATTTTTTGGGTGTTATCAGCTTCATTCGACCATTCACAAATATCCAAACGTGCATCATGTGACTTTGTGAAATTTGTGAAGGTAGCAAAGAAATTGCCCTGAACGTATTTGTGGAAAAAGAGGTAAGAAGAAAGTGGAGTGATGAGTAAAGTGAATCAACAACCGTCACTTGGATACGATTTGGTCTTATCGGAAGAACACACTCATTTGAATTATTACAGTTTACCAAAAAGATGCACCACAATAAGATACCTTTTGAAAATAATATATATAAAGATATTAAATAAAATACTTTCAGTCCTGATAGTGTGATAGAGTCCACCCATAATCAATCCATAATAACCATCTATATATGTATCAGTACAGTGCAGCCTTACTTACAACAATAAGGACTATAAGACTTGCAGATTCACAGATGCAGAGCAAAGGTCTTGTCTCATTACATTCGTTCAACGAGAATAAATAAAAGCTGCACTGCATAACAGAGGAAGGGATCAAACCAGAGAAAGGTATTTCCTGTCTTAACCCACGTCACCGTCCATCCCTCCAAACAAAATTTCTATGCAGTGCGTGGAGCCCCGGTAACCATTTTACCTGCCACTTGGCGAGCGGATAAGACTCGCTTGCATATTCATAAGCGCAGATAAGAGCTACCCATCCAGCTCCCTTTAATTGAGAATGATGGAGAGGGACGGAGGGATGGAGGGACGTCGGAGTGCAGGAGTGGAGGGTGGAGGAGGATGGGGAACGATAACCCGGCGCTTGCCTTGATGCATTAATTGAGGGTATTAAAAGGAGGGATGCATGGACTGGGAGGTAGTGGTGGTGGGTGGGTGGTGGCGGTGTACCACGGAAATGCCAGCAGTGCCAATAAATCACTCCCCGCCGGTGATTGACTCTGTAAATGTAGTCTGGGAAAGGCCGGGGAAGTTGGGTTGAATCAATCAAGTCCAGAAACTTTTTGACCCTCTCAGGTCTGAAGCAGCGCAGCAGATAAAAGGTTATCATCATAACTGAGCGGGATGCACCATGACCTGAAGACACTTGGACATGATACAGCTTTCCAAGGACAATTTATTTCCAAAGTTGAAGCCCCTGCAGGACCCATAGATTTCAATTGTGAGGTGTAAGTAGTGTTTTCTTTTTTTGGGGGGGGGATTCAACTTTTTTGATCTCCATGGAAAATTTTAGACATTTAAGCAACTAATAGTAACAGAGAATTATCCTCTAGTTTAAAGAGGAACGACAGAACGTAAGCTTAGCTCTTCCATCAGTATCAAAACTTTTAGTATCAAGTACAGGCCGAACTACCCAAACACTGATCCTGCATTTCCCATAATGCAACTCTATATACAGACAGGTGACAAATTAAAAGAAAGAATACAGCATAAATTAATGAAGATTCAGGGTAATCATCCTGTTTTTCAAACACACACACACACACACACACACACACACACACACACACACGCACACACACTGTTATATGACAGTGAATAAATAAAAAGCAACAACACACAAACACTTATATTAACGTATATTATATAGATTCCACTAAATTGATTCCATGGAGGCTGGAGTGCTGCGATTCTATTATGGGATGTTGGGTTGCCGAGGAAGCTCATTCTCTTTGACCTGCTTTATTAGAGGTGGTCTCCATGTCTCTGACTCTGTCTCCTCCACCAGCACAGCTACTGCTCTGCCCTGCTTCACCCAGGGAGGCTTAGTGTGTGTGAGTGTGTGTGAGTGTGTGTGTGTGTGTGTGTGGGAGAGAGAGAGACACAGCGAGAGAGAAAGAAAGTGAAAGAGTGTACAATTTCAGTGCATGTTTGTGACTGTTTTCTGTGATATTGTGTGTGCTGCTGTGTTTTTGTCTGTATGTGTGTATTCAAATTTTCTGTGTGTCCATTTATTGTTTGCACACTACTCTATTTTTCGTGTTTTTTTTGTATGTGTGTGCGTGTAAACCCACTAGGGTTTATATTTCCCCTGTGTGTATGAGTGTTCATGTCCCTTTTCTTTTAAACCACTGTGTGTGTGTGTGTGTGAGTATACCTATATATCGTGTCTGCTCTTGTGAGTGTGCATGATTGTGTGTGTGTGTGTGTACGTGTGTGTGCATGTGTGAGTGTGTGTGTCAGAGGTGCCATTGTTTGGCCTCTGGAGGTTTCATTAAGGCCCAGTGTCCAGAGGTAAAAAGTCATTCATCTCCCCTGTTGTGAAGTGGCAGCTCCGCGCTCCTTCCCCCTCCTCCCCCACCTCCATCTCTTCCTCTTTTCTATCCTCCCATCTCTGTTTCCTCTCTTTTCATTTTTCTTCTATCCTCAGCAATTCTTCCTCTGTCAATCTCTTCCCCTTCTATTTTCTTCTATCACTTTCTTGCAAAAAAAGCAAGTCTTCCGAGTCCAAAGAAAAGACTGAAAAAAGGGAGGGAGAGAGAAGGTTTTGATGTCTTTCAGACGGACCAGCTTGTCTAATGATTCCTTCACCAGTCCGCTACAAGATGGGCTCATCTTCCCCTGTTTCTTTCTTTTTTTGCAGTTTTTGCCCCCATGCACATTAATTAGAGCTGTCAAAACTTAAGCCTGTCCCCTTTTCTCTCTCTTTCCCTTTTTATTTTGTTCCTTCAAGTGGCTGAATGGGATACCGTTAATTAAAAAGATATCAGATCATGGAGGCCCCCTGAGCGCTGGAACCGTCTGGGCCTTCGCTTCCCGACAAGTCGAGACGTCATGTTTTTTTTTCTTTTCTTTTTTCGTCCACACACACTCCAAAGAAATTCTGGTCCCTTTTGTCCACAAGTTAGAGCGACGGATTGAAGTTCACAGGATAGGAGACTGGAGGGGGTGTAGCGTGCGTGAGCATGTGTGTGTGTGTGTGTGTGAGTGTGTGTGTATGTGTGAGAGAGAGTGTGTCAAAGTGCTGTGTTGATAAAAGCATCTTTTTGGTATTTAATTGCATCTCAGCTTTATGAAAGCGTGGGCCTCTTCTGATGAGGACTTCAGAAGGTTCACTGTTGTAAGTGCCATATCTTTACTGACAGAGCAAAGTGCGGAATGAAAGACACTAAGTGCACTGTACCTTCTTCTTTGTGTGTTCTCCAAGCATGCGTATGTACCATAAAAAAGAAGTTCAAGATTTAGGGTTCACTTGACTTTAACACATTTAAGAAATTTGACTCTGGCTTCCCCTCATGCTCCATGGACATAAAGACAGGGTGAGATGGCTGCGGGGAAAATGAGATCCAATGCAGGTACACAGCAGTCAAAACACAAGACACAGAAAACACACATTGGTGTTACGATTCAGTAATAAACAGCTAGAACTGCAAAATGGTGAATAAACGAGTCAAATTATAGCTCTGCTGGTTGGTGTAAGTGGGAGTGGCCGGGAAGTTAGCTACTATGCAAACATAGTGGTGATTCATTTGTAACGGAGGTGAAGTCATAGTGGATCAGTTCCATCTGCTGCGGGTGCTTCTTCTCCCACTCCAACCCTGCAGATCAAGTCCATGTTGGCACGACTGACATTGGTCCGCATCACATTGAAGAACATTGGCTGCTCCACTACACCCATGTTCATAAACATTTCCAGACAGCAGTATAAATTATTTGATGCCAACATGATGTCACCAGCCTGCATCCTGAACTTGAGTGTATAGGCAGGCACCGTGGTTGTTTGGAAAGATCTCAAATATCAGAGTATAAAAACAGAAGACAGTATTTAGCATTAAATTGTAACTCTACCATTAATGAAGACACATTAAAAACGAGACAATGTTGCGCATGGCTTTTTCCACAACCTCTGAATGATGACTGATGTTCCTCTTGAATTTGCTTCTGAAACATGAGCATTGGAATATTGTTTCAGCAGCAGTGTTAGCCACAAAGTTTAGAATTTTGTTTGAAGATCAGAGATGGACTTGGGACTCGAGTGGTAAAAGTGACGGATCGAGTCCCAAGTCTTCAAGTTGATTCTAACTCCACTGTCGGGAGGTGTTGAACAGTTAAAGCATGTAAGGAAGCTCCCGCTTGTCTCAGCCTCTTGCTGACAGAACCACAGTTGTGAGCGTGGAGCTGAAACACTCACATGTGAGTCAGTCTTTCCCCTCACACTGTCCTGTGTGCTCGCAGAGTAGAAACGCTCCTTCGATCAGAAGTATGAGTTTGAACTTTTGAACCTGAATTTCATGTTAATGAGAAATGTAGCCAAACGTGCATCGTTTTGGATTGAATCATTTTTGGTCTCACACCTCTCTGACAAACGGCACTCTAATTTTGACAAACATTTGATCTCTGGCTCAATCTGCTTCCTTCATGTTAGCTTGCTTTTGCTGGACACTTTTCTTCACTTTAATGTACTTTGATGTATGTGCTGTGTCTGGCAAAAGAGGTCGGGGCAAACTTTTGGTTCCTTGGTCTTTCTCTGTTATTGTGCTCTGGCTCTATTAAGAAAGCTCCAACAGGGTAGATGCTGCTAGCTCCTCCTACCCGCTCACTGAGGACTGGAGCTGAGTGAGAGCACATGCACTGAGGCAGTGAAGCTCGAGTGCTGATTGACTGTAAATTAGAGACATCCCCTGGTTGTGATTGGTACTTTTCTTTGGGCAAGAAGGATTTTTGTAAATGGCATTAAGGAATTATTTATTTTTCACAGATGTCTCATTTATTACTTCTAGAATATAGTGACAGTTTCAGCATATACAATCCGACAAAAGCTGTTTTTTTAGTTAATCTGAAACACATTTTAGACTTATTGATTCGAGAACACACTGTACGAGCATACAATTGTCTACACAATAAGCCAAATTAAATCAGAGGAAGATAATTTGTTGCATTTAGAGAATACAATATAAATGTCAAGAATGCAGTCAAAATAGCGAGAGGCACACACACACACTAACACACACACACACACACACACACACACACACACACACACACACACACACACACACACACACAAACTAAGATGTGTTGTGAGATCAGTAATTTGCAGTTAATCATTTGGGCTGAATGGGGAGGGGTAAGGAAGACCCCCCCCACCCCGCAACAGCATAGTGGCTGCGTAGAAGCATAGAGACAAATGACACACACGTATACATACCCGCGTGCACACACACACACACACACCCTCCATGCAGAAACTTAATTAATTTTGTGCAGTGTTTCAGAATTGATTGTGGTCATTCCCAGTTCTAATTTTTCATCTGGATTTCATGGGCCTCCTCCTGCATTCATTCCTTTTTGTGTCATTCTCTGTATTCCTCTTTAGTGAGAATATGTGTCGCTCCATATATGAAAACGTGCTTGCATTCAGTACAGAAAATTGAATTTGACTGACAAAGTTTTGTTGTCTATTGCTTAAGTGTGTGCAAGTCTCTCCTGAGAAAACCTTAAGACCCAACATATATTTGATTTTCGAAAAAGCCAAAGAGGAAGTAGGTTGAACATTGTTTGACAGAAGAACTAGAGAGTCCTACAATTGCATTTACAAATACTAATACCAAAACAAAGACCTTGATTTAGCATAAGCGGTAAAGCAGAATAATTATAGTAATTGTAATGTGTAACTCATTAATAATAAGAAACAAGTAACATCACATTGTCTTTATTTAAGATGTCATGCTTTGTACACAGTTACTCCTGTCACATACATATCTTCACAATTAGAAGATAGCATGTGTTAATTCAACAACAACTTTGACATCCTTTAGTTGTTGGGATCAAAAGAGACACTGAATAGAAAACTCCAGAATAAGAACTAAAAATGTTTATTAATGAAGCATTTTTCTGAACAATATAACAAAGTGCTTTTACGAATGCTGCATATAAAAAATGTGGTCACTCATTAAAGGAGGGAGAGATATTCCTTCGCCTGACAACGATATTTCAAATGAAGATCCAGGTTCAATCCCAACCTGCTTGCCCAACTGTACTTGGGCTACTTAACCCCACATTGCTCCTCATAGAAATAAAAAGCTGTTCATAGATACAGTGTATGAACGTATGTGTGAACGGCAAAAAAGGCTTAGAAAGGTCATCAAGATGAAGAAAAGCGTTATATTAATACAGACCATTTACCATTTACCCATTCACCTCAGTGCTCCTTCAGAAGCTCCACCCCCTAAATGAAAGCACACTCATTACCAAGGTGAACCACGGATCTCAACAACTTGGAAGTAGCCGACACAGACATAACCATTATCTGTTGACAAAATACACACTCTGTATTTACACAAAATATATGGTCAACGACGAGAATCAGCAATGACAGTGATGCACTTTAAGAAGCAGATTATGTACTGTGACTGCTGCCCCTCTTGTGTAAGGTGATCGGCTGCTGCCTGCTCAGAGGACGTTAATGGTAGGTGGTCATCGTGGTCCAGTTCCGTACAGAGCCAGGGTCTGGAGCAGTACATGCTTAACGCAAACAGGAGCTGTTGCTGATCTCAGACATTTGGAATTAGCCATCGCAAAGATTAGCAAATGGAACAACGCAACACTGACCTATTGGTTGTTAAACAGCAGCTTTTCACAGTGATTATCTAAACTCTGACAGCTCGCCACATTTTTAAACACTTTTTATAATAACAAGAAATCTCTGTATGCTCATGCTGTGGTTCATACAGACTTTACCATTCACGCAATTAGTCAGACCTCATAGTTTCAGCTTTCAAGCTATGTACCTGTCACTCGGAATTTGTTGCACGTGAGAGTGAACTTCGTGTGAGTGCCTATGCACACCTGTCACAGCCATAGATTGAATTGATTCTGTGACTAGCACTGAAAAGTAAAGGTAAAATGAATGGCACCAACTTGCAAAAAAAGCGCAACCTCTTCATCCCTTCACATCCTGATCAACTTGGGCTGGTCTTTTCCCCATTATAACAACTCTCAGATGTCCGTGCCGGTCTTAGCCAATTTCGTTATCTTCCTTGTGTTAACTGTTGTCTGTGGTGCTGCCGAATGCAGAGCGCTACTATGTAATGATTATAATTCCTGCGAAATAGCGGTGTTAGCATTTTGTGTTGCTGACAGTAGTTGTTACATTCTGAAACAGTAGGGATGGTATATGTTGTCACTTTTCCTGGTCATCCTCCCATCCCTCGATTGCAGATGAATATGTACCACTGGCATATACAGTCTATCTGAGTTTCCAACTCAGTGATCTCCGTCTGTCTCCCTCTGCCTCCTCCATCGCTCTTTTGGTTTTCACATGTTTTGTATGTTATGCATCCAGAGGCTTGTGTATTTGTACATTTCAAATAACAAATCACGAAGTCGTCCTATAGCAAAATGTATTATCACAAATTAAGCTGAACGTTTGCATACACACATTGGTCTGTCTCTTCATGAAATAACAATCAATAAAGTTATAAAATTAAAACCTATAAAACCTGATGAAATTGTGACATCTCATTAAGTTGTATTGTTATTATTATTAAAAAGCAATGTAAAAGCGGAGGCGGAGAAGTCAGCAGGCAAACAGTAGTGTCCTACTTGCTGCACAAAATATCCTAATCAAACCTTGTTTTTCTTCACAAGCTTGGTGTTGTTACTGCATTTCTATTTTTAAGACTGTGTCACTTTAAGAAAACCCGTTAGCCTTTAGAAATGAAGGAAATTAATGAATCTGATTACGGCTTTGTCTAATAGCTTATGCATCACAATTTCCTATTTTTAATCACTACAGTAGGACTGTGCAGCCCAAGGGCACTGTTTTAATTCTTTTGTGTTACCAGCAAATGCAGGAAAAAATTATAAGACAAATAATTGTTTTGGATCAGGATCTAATAACAAGCAATAAAAACCAGCCAACCAGGATGTTACCACCATACCCAGTCTGGGTGCTGTTATTAGAAAAATCCTCTTCACATGTCTGCTTTTTATTTTATATTTCTGGACCATCTTATATTGTCTCTGATAACATTGAACGGTTTTTAGCAGTGGATACATATTTGAGTTTGCTTATGAAAGAGGCTAATAGTGTTCACATGAATAGAGAATGATCTTTTCTTCATGATTCATTATGATTTCTCTCTTCTGGCCAATGACAGACAGGCTGATCAAATATTTACAGCCTCCCGAGGAGACATTTAGCAGAAACACATCACAGCTGACATGCTCAGGCTCTTATGCATGTGTCTGCAGGTGTGTGTGTGTTTGAAGGGTTGACCTACCTATAAATGAGTGTGTGAGCTTGATCTGTCCGCGTAAAAGAGAGACTGGGAGTCAGAGCTTGATAAGAGTGCCTTGCTCAAACCTGGTTAAAGCTGTTTAGGCCGTCCTGAAGCTACAACGGCTTTCTTCTTCATCTCACCTGGCAACCAGAATGAAGCTTCAGTGTTTGGAAGACTTGGTTTGTAAAGGTCTTACAACAGAGCCAGATCAATGAATAGATGCTGCATGGAGGCTGCTGCCAGACTGGTGTTTACAACAGGACACTGGGTCCACAGCATAGAGGAGGAGAAGGTAGTCCTCCTAGCCATTACACAAGGCTTCCATGTGGGTGAATGTGGATTGCAGTGTAAATCACTTTGAGTGGTCGATAATACTAGCAAAAGTGCTGTATAAGTACAGTTTAACTACCTGAAGACAGTGGTTATGGTTTAAAAAACTGCTAGGTTAAGTTTAGAGAAAAGCCATGTGCATGGTTGAAAGCCACACTGTTGACTCTTGGTAGGAGATTTGAACTACAGTCTTGTATATCCCCCACCTAAGAAACATTTCTTTAAGTTAATTTTTTCTGTAACCTTTTGGCCATGAAATGTTCGTGTGGCAATAGCACTTATTTCACAGATAACACTCCCTGACTAAATGTCTTCCAGAGGGCGTGAATACCTACACAGCCTCCTGTTCCCCAGCTTTCCTCAGAGCGGTGGGTGTTCCAGCCTGGTGATGGTGAGGTCCATCTGGAAATGCTCAGTGCGTTCTGTTTCATAGCTGCTGCCATCACCTCTCATAGTATTTCACTGTTTTATGGACACAAACCAGCTCTGGAGCTCCCTGTCTCCCACTGGAGCGTCTTTGGAAACATCAGCCAGCTTTGTATTTACAACCTCAGAGACAGGCCTGCTCCCTACTGTGGTAGCTGTGTGCATGGTGGACATGCGGGGATTCAGACTACGGAAACATATTGCTGCCATGCCAGAAAAAGTAAATGACAGATCAGTATCATGTTTTATGCAAATTGTATCACATTTATAAAGTGATACCTTATTTTTCAAACAAATAAACAAAAATGTATGTTGATAACTTGCTGTTAAAGCATAAAACTGTTCTTTTAATATTTGAATATGATAACATTATTTAAACAAGTTAAAACAAACAACTTGTCATATATAACATACAGCTTTCAAATTATAAAATACACCTCTCATTGTTAGTTTTATTTTTTTAACAACAAGCAGTATGTGACTTGCCAATGGTTATGCTTGGGCCACACAGGCTGCAGCTGTGTCTGCTGTTCAGAGGGAGTGTGTCTGGTGTGCGTGTCTGCGCGAAGTTTCAGGTATGACTACTGTATTCCCTTTAATAAAAGTAGCCCTTGAACGCACCTTAATGCCACGACTCTGTGGTCCTTCAATAACAAGTAAAACCATGTCAAAACAAATAAAAGTTTTCAGTCAACAGAAACGCTAGAGTGCTTTTACTATGAAACAGGTACAGGAAGTGTTGCAAACATATATTTTTGTCACATGTTAGATGGATACAAAGCAACTGTGGGAGAAGATAATTTCCGTCTGCTGAGAAAATAGGCAAGACACTAGAAGAACAGATTATTATAACATGAGATGTTTTATATTGTAGCCTAAAGCGAAAAGTTATATGTTTTGACACTAAGTTATCTTATTAATACCGTGATATATTTTACGTTATAACATGACAAGTTTGATACTTTGACAATATCTTATCTACAATTTGTACAATAAAAATTACTTTTAGATTTTTCCAATGTGGCAGCAATATGCTTCCATACCTATCTGCTCACAGATCTCAGGTTAAGTAAAATTGCTGTGTGCTTGCTTTGTCCATGTATCTGTGTGCACAGTGAGACTCTGGCGACATTGTAAATTTACATGTCAAGTAAGAACTGTTTCATGACCTGAACACTTTGTACTAATATGTTTTACAATTTGACATATCAGTAAAACATATGGATTTATCACAACGTAGGACTGGATGTACCATTTCAGTGCAGAGGATTCATAAACTACAGTTGCAGGACAGCAGGCTAAAAAACCCCAGAGGACATTTAGTTTTTATCGAGTCGTGGTGAAATGCATCTATTACTGTTTGAGTAAAATGTATATTACAATTATAAATAGAAAATGCAGTGTGAATTCTGAAGGTGACGAAATACTTTGCTGAATCAAGCTGAAAATGAAGGAAGTCTCTGTTGAATTTGCAAAAAATTAAAGTTTAAGACAACTGAACATGAGTTGAATTGGTTGAGGAGGTTGAAAGCATCACTTAGGTGAACAAGCTGCAAGCTGAAGTGTAATAGTGGAAGAGTTGAAACTAGAAGTCTGTATCTAAATAAACGAGAAACACTGAAATAATCTCACTGGAAACTTTCAAACAGCATCTCCAAAACTTAAAGAAAGTAGAGAAGATAGGAGTTAAAATATCAATGTGTTGACTGCACGGAATCGATGTGGTGTACTCACAGAGATAGAGAAACCAGTATGTTAGTGTGTTTGCGTGCGCTCATGCGTGTGTGTGTGTGTGGGTGTGTGTGTGTGTGTTTGTGACATGCAAGCAGCCCCACTTGGCTAGCTGACAGGCCACTGTCTGATTATAGGGGCACTTTACTGGCATTAATATTAATGCCACTCCATTTTATTCAGGATGTCTGCCTGCCACTCTGATGAGACTGCACTTTCTTGCTTTAAATGGTGCCTATGTACAGGTATATGTGTGTGATGTGTTTGATGTGTCTGTGTGTGAGTTGGTGTGTTTGTGTGTGTGTGTGTGTGTGTGGGTGGGTGCGCGTGTGTCTGCGCACACATGCATATGGATTCCTGTGCTTTTGATTCACTGGCAGAGATGCAGATGTCAGACAGAAAAGAATCCCCCCTTTACACAACACACTGACACAAAGTTAAAGCATCTGCATTTGCACTATTGTTGTTTTATTTTCTCCTCAGCTGTTTATATATATATTTACATATGTATACTTTATTTTCTATTTCAAATTTTGATATACTATTTCATTCTATTTTATGCTATTTCTATTTTATTTTATGGATTGTAATTACTTGAGCATTGCTAGAAGAGAGCATGAGACTCAAGCATTTCACTGCCAGCCACTGCTTAATGTTATTGTTGTGCATTTGACAATACAAAATCTTGAATCTTGAATCTCAAATCTCCCTCTCAGTGATTAGTTCTAAACCTTCCTGTTTGGAATGGACAGTTCTCTTGTCCTGTGTTAATGCTCCAGAGCTACTTCAGAATCATTCGTGAGTCCTCCTCAAACAGTTCTAGAATATACTGTCAGAGCTAGGGTGCAGGGTGAAGTTAGAAAACTTAAGGTCTGTTAAGCAACTGACACAATATTCATTAACAATTTTTCAAAATAAAAGCTCTGTAATTCCGCCCCTCATGAAGCATTGCAGCAACAAAATAAACGTTTTTAAATTTTGAGGACAATTTGCCAATGAGAAGTGATTCTATGAATGTTGTGGGCCCTTGCACTGAATGTGAGGCTTTTGTGTAGGTTGTCCTCTCCTCGGTTTTACATCTGGGAAGTCTCTCTCTCTCTCTCTCTCTCTCTCTGACAGAAACCCTTTTTTTTTAATCACTTGCTTACTAACAATTCGTCCAGGGAATAATGCATGGAACTTGTTAAAACTCAGCCAACTGAAATCTATGAATTTTTACAATTTTGTTCAACTTGATTGAATTGAATGGGACATGTGCGCAAAGATTGTGGACACAAAAAGGGTGGAAACTGTGATTGCTACAAAGAAACGAGGGGGTGTGGAAGCGTTTGTGAATGAAAGATTTTAGTTTCTAAGATCTGGAAAAAATCAGGAACTGCACAAAAATTAGAAAAGAAAGCTAGAGAACCTCCATGTCCAGTAGATAACTTTTGTAAAGCACAGAGCAGATCAGACAGATGATATCTGCCAACGTGATAACTTCAATGTTAACCCTACATGAGGGTTGCAGAAGCAACGACCAACCAAATTTCCTCTCTTGTAAAGACTGCCCTCATCTTCCTCATCGATCTGTCCTTGTGAACACATCCACCAACTGATTACCACTTCTCCATTCTGCTCTTTTTCTATCTGAAGTAGTGAGCAGCAGACAGGAGAAAAGAGAAAGCGTGGCGAGGAGTGGGACGACGGGAGGCAGGAGCGCGGTGCAAAGCTCCGGGTTATCAAACTCATTAATCTACATGCCAAAGTCCCCGGATGAATAATTGTACATGGAATTTATCTGCCAGTGTGATAGCTACATCTTGGCTCTTCCTGTGCCACAACTGACAGTGCATTGTGTCTCAGCATTGTAATTATTACACACTTTGTCTTTGTTTGGGGTAAAGGAGAGGGGTTGAGGCAAAAGCAAAAGGGATCACCTTAACCCCTCAGTTAATAATACAGGTATTACTCCTCCGCCCTTCTCCACCCCTACTGTTACATACAGGAAACAAGATGGGAAAGAAAACTGGGCCTCAAGTAATTGCTTGACAAAGGCATTTTGGCTTGATTGTGTAAATATATGATATTTATTCTTCTGTTTCTCTCAGTTTTTGTGTCATATTATCAATTTGATAAACAAAAGATATTTGTTAAATTCATACAAGACAACAACATACACAAAATTGGCCACTCACATAGAACAATGTCTCAATTTATTCACCCCTACCACTTACAACAGTGATTCCCACTACAAGTTCAATTTGATGATTAACTGGCTTCAATCAACAAACTTACCTTCACCAAGCACTTTATTTGGAGCATCAGAACACCTACTTATTCATGCGATCATATAATCAACCAGGAGCAAGTTTAAATCAAACATCAGAATGGGGAATAAAACTCTGGCAATTGTGTTGACACCAGACAGGCTGATTATTTTTTATTATTTTTGACATAATTTACACAACAGTTTGAACTCAGAGTGAAAACAAAAACAAAAGATATCCAGTGAGCAACAGATTCCATGTTGATGAGCGAGGACAGAGGAGAATGGTCAGACATGGTTGGACCTGACGGAAAGGCAATGGTTTGTCAGAAAACCACTCTTTACAGTGATGGTGAGCAGAAAATCCTCTCAGAATGAACACCACCCACCTCAAGGTGAATGAGGTAATTTCGTTTCTTATTGTTATTATTGTTACTGGGATGACAGAGTTCCAGCTTTCCTGCCACTGGTCTTAAGGAGCACATCTCGTAGGAACAAGCAACCTTAAAGGGATAGATCACCCAAAAATGGATATGAACTCACCACTATGCCGATGGAGGGGTGAGTCCACAAAGCACTTTTGGAATATCTAACTAACAGCATTGCAAGTCAGTGATTAGCTGGTGAAAATATCAGAGCATTTAGCAGCTAAAGGTGTAGATATTTTCGTGAAGACAGAAATCAGAGTTGGCATATTATAATTAACACAACATCCAAATGAATGCTAATATAGATCTGTCAACAGGCAACTGTTACGATGTTAATCATATAAACTTTAACAGGTTTTCACATGTTCACAGTCTGTATTCACAACTCCTTTCTGCTGAACCCCCCCCAAAAGATAATAATAAATGTCTTAAAATAATCACAAGGTTTCCTCATGTGTGTTCATGATCTGCATCTATGTTTAGTGACAGTGTAAACCAACACGTGTCTTGTGAATGTGCAAACAACTCAAAGCTGCTTGTTCGGGCCTTTGTCTTTTTGATCACGGGTGTATTTTCCCAAATGAATTAACAACAGGGAACATGACAGAACAAATAACACTCTTGTTGTCAAAAGTGCTTGCAAACATGAAAACAAGCGTTGTGAATTTCTTCCTCTTTATGCTATTTATCTTCAAACAACTCAACCCTCGGAGAGAGAGAACGAGTGTGTGTATCAGTGTGTGTGTATGTGTGGGTGGGCACAATCTGACATTCCCTGGCTGTCACAGCTACGATTTTGGGAATGATTGTGCATAATCCAAAATATTTCAGCAACACAGGAAGCCCCTTAATTGTCATTTCCTATGATATTTATGATAAAACTATTGGCCAGGTTTGAACCCTCGGTATTAGAGTTTACCACAAGTTGAATTGCAGTGGAAGTGTCCACATCCCATATCCCACCAACAGTCAAAGTTGGCTCCCATTAACCCCGACTTCAATTGTTCACACTTAATTTGTTTCGTAGAATACCCACTTACTTAATTAATTCATAATATTTTGATGGTACTGCAGTTTCCATCAGTATTTCTTTGTCTGATTCAATCTGTCCTAATTTACAGTCAAACTAATAATGTGTAGAATAATAGTGTAGAGGCTATACAACTGGTCAGTGTGTGTGTGTGTGTGTGTGTGTGTGTGTGTGTCTTTGTGTGTAGGAGCCTGAACCCAGCTCGTCCTTGAGACAACCTCAAATCGCGGATCAGACTCAAGACAGTGCTCTGTGTTTAATTTGTTTTTACCTGCTGGAAGATCATCAAGCCCGAAACAAGTGTGGTGGGAGGTTTGGGTGGGTAAGAGGTGGTGTGGAGAAGGGCGGGTGAGCATTTCCTCTGATTATAAAAGCTTACACACAACTTCACATTTATCATTTTCGAACACCTAATATCTTTTGATGAAACAGAAAAGGATGGTGACCCTACCCTGCAGTTGCAGAGGGGCATTGGGCTGAGGGGAGGATGGCGGGAGCGAGGGAAGACACGGGTCAACCTTCAGATGTCCCTGGCAGAGAGAGAGAGAGAGGGAGAGAGAGAGAGATGTGATGTATTTTAAAAAGCTCTTCTGACCTGTCTGCACCCAGTCCAATGTTTGCTTAAATGGACACACCATAGTTTTAGAATGTGCTTTGTGTAGCAGATTTTGAAATGCACTATTAGGTCCAAAGGACACACATGTTCATCGCACACATTCTTTCAATGTGTCTGAAGTGTGTGTGTGTGTTTGTGTGTGTGTGTGTGAGAGTGTGTATGTGTACAATCACACTTACTGGAGCCACCTAGGGCATCTGTGTCAACCTGAAGGTTTCTGGCAAGGTCCTCTGGGTAATTCCCATTCACCTTGGCCAGGACCTGTGTGAACGGAAAAGTGTGTGCGTGTGTGTGTGTGTGCGCAAGCGTGTGTTTGGACACCTCTTTTCTTGTATCTGCATGAGATCTGACTCATTTTTATAAGACAGAAGTAGGAGAAACAGGATAAGTTTTGGAGGTCACAAACAAATAACAATCTCTACCTAGTACAGGGTGTGTGTGTGTGTGTATGTGCAGGAGAAAGAGGCTACATTTGTGTTTGTGTGCAAGTGCGTACTCCAATACAGCAGCAAATTGAGGAGAGTGTGCGGGTGTGACTACAGATATTTGCGGAGACTGTCTATATGCAAATGATAAAAGGATGTGAACATAATGACCCGACAGTGAGAAAGCCCATGGCTCTTGCTGTGGAGAATGCTGAGGAGGGATACCAGGGCTGGTATAGAAATATCTATTGATTAAAAATGATTTTCATTTCAATGAGCAGATATCGATTCCTGAAATCCCAAGATCTGTCTTTTAATACCTGCCTTTTACAGCAGTACCTTTTGTAAACATGCCTGTTCTCTTGGCCTGTGGTGCTCCTGTGCTACTTCAGAATTATTCCCTGTCAATAGTGAGTCCTTATCAATTAGTTCTATGAAATAAGTTCACTTTTGGGCAGAGCAACTCTGCAGGACTGAAACAATAACTTTTTTTTAGTCTCATCGGAAATATCGTACTTATCTTCTGAAAGGTTTGCTTGTTGGTAAATGTTGCGAGACAGATTCTCTTGCACTTCACACTCACAAACCTACATCGACTTGATGTATCTGTTCATGAGCATTTGCAGTTGTGTGAAATTTGATTTGATTTATCCATCCATTATATACACTGCTTATTATTAAGGTAGCAGCGGCTCTGGAGCCAATCCCAGCTGACATCGGGCTACACGCAGGATACACCCTGGACAGGTCGCCAGTCCATCACAGGGCTGACAAACAGAGACAACCATTCACACTCACCTTCAGACTTATGGTCAATTGAGAGTTTCCAATTACCCCTAATCTCCAGTCTGAAAATGCAAACAAGGGGAGAACGTGCAAACTCCACACAGAAAACCAACAGCTAAACTGGAATTCAAACCAAGAACCTTCTTGCTCTGCCATCTATCTATCAGTTTAGGCTACCTGTTGAGTTTAACACAAAAATGTTACCAAAGAATACAAAGGAGAAACTCACCTTATGAAACTTACGCTCCTGATGTTAGACATTGCCAGAAGATGATGATGTTAATGTGTAGAGTAAAGTGTTGGTGAAAGAATATTAGAAAATATTAGCAGAGCTATCAGTGACGTGTTATCAGAGGAGTGAATACAGAAACTCGTCTGTCCAAAGCAAAGTGTTCCATGACTTGGATGGGTGGCAGTCAAAGGGATGTGACAGGCACAGAGATGGATGAGAGACTATAAAACAGCAGATAATGTTACACGGTTGAGTGCAACAGAGGCTGCTCCCGTGGGTCAGGATTTACATAGAGACGTTTGAAGTTGTATGAATGAACGATTTTTTCCACTAACTAAAGATGTTCTGATGCCAAATGAAATCATACAATTTAAAACTTGGCCAGGCACCGTCACTGTGAGATATTAAGAAAGGCCAAAACACGTGACTGATACAACAGGCCTGGGAATGTTGTTCATGCCTAAGACATGCCTTATTATACAATGAAGGTGGTGATTGGAGCAGTGTCTCTTAAATCCTGAGGACTTAAGACTGCTCATACAAATGCTGGATGGATGTGACCTGGTCTCCTCAGATGTACCCAAAGGTGGATACACCCCCGCTGAGGTGACTTCACATACACTAATGATTGCAGATGATCACAAGATGATTGTTTGTTTGACAAAAAAGTTATGCAAAGTTTACAATCATGGTTGGTAATCTTTCCATCCAAACTTCAAGTCAAGTATGACTGTATTATTTTTACAGCACTGTCATGATGTGAAACAAATGGCTGTTTTGAAGGAAGGAAGCAAGGCCGTCTATACATGTGTGGCACTGTAATCCGAGAAAACAGATTAGCAGCAGTGTCAAGCATTTATTAGCTGTATTTAGTGAGATTTGAGAAGAGGCATTAACTTTAGCAATGCTAATCTGGATCGTCTCAAACAGCTGACCATGCAGAACAGTCATTAGACCAAACTACGTAATGATGGCTGCCTGTTCCAGACCCACTGGCATGTGCAGTTAATAGCTTGACACTGACACATTTGGTCTGGATGAAGGAAACATTAGTTGCTCTCCACATGTTAACGGTTACGTGCTTCTGTGCATGGGGCTCAGACACAGTTTCCAAATGGCTATAAATAACTTGCTTGATAGTTATGACTGTTAAACTCTTATATTGGATGGAGTTCATGGTTGGAATCTGTCCTTTGATTCAAAACAGATTTCCAGTTCTATATCAATTTAAGATTCAATAAATGCAATATGAAGCGTAACTGCCAAGGTAAGGTAGCTGGTTTTGATGTAGGTCAATGTCTGTCAAAGTGAAAAAATATATAAAGAAATGTACGATGGCTAATATAGTGCACTCATGATACTGGGAAGCCCTAATAGCCTACTTCAATGAGAAACTGCATGACATTAAATCTGTCGAGGTACTTGGCTTTTTACCGTTGGTGAGAGATGTATTATCTGTCAATTCAGCTTTGTACGATGGTTTTTGTGGACCTGAATAGAGTAACCATTTCTGGTCAAAGTGAAGTTACTGCATAAATGAAATTCTATTTAATCTTTATTTAATCCGGCAGTCACATTGAGACCAAGATCTCCTTTCAAAGAGAATGGAAGAATACATTCACAGAAATTGTGAACATTTTTTAAATTGAACATTGAAAAAAACTAAAACTAATTCAGATGGCTTTGCTTGCTTGCTTCCTCAATTTTTCCTTCATTTTCATAACAAATCAACATGACAGTACTGACTTACCTTACGGTTAGGTCAAGAGGACATGGGATACATCGAGCCAAAAGTGATCACCCTCGTTAGAGAAAAAACTACTTATCGATTATATAGGGTCTTATACGGTCTAGGGTGGATGTAGAGAGACTTTATCTTGAATTACAAAATACGAAATGTCTTTTTCGAATGTATGTTGAAATTTCAAATTAAAAGTGACAGCCCAACATTCAAGCTGCTAATCGCCTGTTCTAGGGAGGTCACTGAAATTCACTATGATGTCCATATAGCCAGTATGAGTAGATATGGAGCATTATCCTTGTGGAAGGAGTTATTAGAAGATATAAATTGTGCCCATAAAGGGATGAACATGGTCAACATTAATCCGACAAACAGTCTGTCCCTTCCTGTCAATTTTAACTGGTCCAGCCACTCTCTTCTGACCTAACTAATTGTGAAGGTGTTTCCATCAAATGGCTGTCTATCTGCCACTAACAATCACACCATGGTCAATGTCCCTGAGGTCAAATTTTCTCACATTTTGATTTGAACATTCACTGAAGCTCCAGACCTATATCTGCATGTTGTATGCCTTGCACTGCTACCACATTACTGGCTGATTGAATAACTGTGCGGTATATAGGTGTTCCTAACAAGGTGCTCCTTGTGTTGGTGTCTAATGCTTTCAAAACACACA
This sequence comes from Pleuronectes platessa, assembly GCF_947347685.1. Taxonomy (NCBI): domain Eukaryota; kingdom Metazoa; phylum Chordata; class Actinopteri; order Pleuronectiformes; family Pleuronectidae; genus Pleuronectes; species Pleuronectes platessa. Next base: position 5,393,452 of record NC_070626.1, on the reverse strand, counting down.
CAAACACTTATTTTTGCAGGTGTTCTTCAGTCTGCATGCCTTTGTGTCCATATTCCCTGTATCTACCGTCTTATTTCTACTGTTTTGTAATTTGCACATTTATTGTGTATATCAGCATGGAGCATTGGAAAGAGACTCATCCTTGCTGGGCAAGAGGACATTGTAGTGGTGAGGGCAGACAGAAGGTGGGGCAGGGCAGGGGAAACAGGGATGCTGTCTTAAGTGTTAGTGATGGACTAGACAATGAAAGGTGATGTAGGATTTAAATCAACTCTCTCCCCCTCAGAGCACTGGAAGCTGATGGGAGAGGAAATGGCTGCGTGACGGCATCCGCTGCTATCCTGTTATCTGTGAAGCTCTGTCTGTGTGTCTACTTGTGTCTCTCTGGTTTACTTATACTCTCCTGTCTTATTTGTTGGTGTGTGGGGGGAGAACAGATTACAGAGTTTAAAGGGGATTGTATGGACGGTATCACCCTACCATGTTTGGAAGATTAAGAAGGACAAACTTGTAGCCCTTACCCTAACCCCTTACCAGTCCACACACACATAGCAAAATAGTTTGGGCTCAGATTTGTTTTGGGTTGTTTGGTCCACTTTAGGTCTACATCCAGATTACACCTTGCTGAGAGCACCGCATGTTTGCCAAAAAGGCCTTCATTTGTTTCCAAAGGTCTCTCTCTTCTTCTTACTAAAGTTTTACTAAAGCAGAGCTCGGTTACATACAACAGCAGTGGATGCAGTAAATGCCTGTGTATTGCATACATGTACAATTGGATTCATGCAATCTATGTGTAAATACAGGATACTTCCATTTGATTATGGGTTTTTCTACTGAATCATGAGGTTAATTAGGCTTCTTGAGTTTTAAATTGCTAATTGTCTTATCAAAACATAATGTCTGCAAAGGTCTGCTGAGCTAGTGTTAAAGGTTCAGTTTGTGGAATTTAGTGACATCTAGTGGTGAAGTTGCTTGTTGCAGTTGAATACTCTTCACCTCACCCTTACATTCAAAACATGAAAGAGAACCTGTGGCTGGCATCAGTTGTCATAAAATCTCAAAAGGTGTTTAGTTTGTCCCGTCTGGGCTACTGTAAAAAACCTGGCGGCTTCCGTATCAAATATATCCCTTTCACCTAAAATGTACATACTGAACCTTTAAGGCAAGCAATGCGGGATATTCCCAAAGGGATACTTTGACAGGCATAGTGAGGGTTACGTTACAAAGACACACTCATCCACTTCCTGTTTGCTGTACTAAATACGTTAACATTGCTTATCCTTAAGAAGGTAATTGGAGCCTACAGCTGTAGTTGGATGAAGTTCCCTGACCCTCATCTTACACCATAGAGGTCCCTCCAGTCGAGGCTACTTTACAGGCTCCACTTGTTTTTACTAACTGAGGAAACGGGCGGAGTTGGTGACCTTTTTAAATTTTGGATGGATTGGTCTGGGATCCGAACACAGTGTCTGTTTTGGGTGAAGTAACACCATCTTTTAATATTTGTTTTTCCTTGTCCAGACTTGATATTCAGAAAATAAGTGTTTTTAAGCCCTCGTCCTGCAGATCATAACTCGTGTTACATAACTGGTCTCGTATAAAGTGCTATGACTAAAAGGAAGATTAAATTAGATTTTTCAGTTTTTCAAAAGGAAAAGAGGAAAAAACAATGCTAATAAACTTTCACAATAAGATTCCTTGTTCCAAAAAAAAATAAAAACACATTCGTAACATCCAATACATATTGCTTCTTATACACAAGATCTCTCGTCGACCAGATTCATTATTTTGCAAGTAGATGCAAAGAAATAGATGAAATAGTTGTAAATCTTCTACTGAAGATCTTCATTTAACAAACAGTGTGAGTATGTGAGTGCAAAGAAGAGATGGTTCATTGATGTGCTTTCATGATACAATGTGCTGCAGTAGCGAGTGCTGACCAATAGGATCACTGCGTATAATTCTGTGTGTGTGTGTGTGTGTGTGTTTTATATGGAGGCAGGGGGGGATAGAGAGGATGATCGATGACTTGGCCAGTTGTAATATCTCCATACCAGAGGGAACTACGTAACATTAAACATTGTCACATATGATTATTAAGTAAGACATATTAATAACCATGAACATGCAAGTGATACAGATGAAGCTGCTGTCACATGTATACCAAACACACACACACACACACACACAAATGAAAAATAACTTACATTATGTGTAGGCAGGTGAACACCCTAGTAAAAATCATGTTAAATTACATATTTTGTTATACTGTATTACTTGCTTCTTTACATGGCAATCTGTGTTATTCCTATACTCATTCCTGTGCGATGCTGAACTGGAACATAGCTACTCAAGTACACAGTTCAAATCACTAGTTTTGGAATAAACATGTAAGATAAAATCTTCAGACTTGTATGATTGTTCATTTTCTGTGAGAAATTCAGATTAAAACAGATTAAAAAAAATATATATAATAAAAATAAATAAACACGCCTCTGTTTATTTTTCATTGCTATGACATGATACAGGGTTACATTTAATTAGATATATATAAAGCAGATGTATGTACAATGTACAATTAAACTACAAAAGCTTCTACAAGCTAAAATATCTTTGTTTGCTTGTTATCAACTATCTAACCTAAAATTTCAAATGACTCACACTGATGCCAGCAGAATGATTTGAAAGCTTCCAAAACTTCAAAGGAAACAAAGTGGCTTTAAGTAAGGTTAAAGTGAGTGCCTGACTTTCTACAACATGTCAGGAGGTTGTGCTGAAGCTAATGCTGAGGCGCCCGTGAGCAAGGTACTGTTATTTGGCACCAACAGACTATTGTTTCACAGCAGACAGGGACAGGGTTTTCATGTCTATATATGAAAACACACACGAGTGCACGTGCACACACACAGCCAGACATGCAGAGAGCAACACACAGCTGTGTATACTGTAAGCACACAGATACGAGTAGCGCTCGCTGTGCCTTGATCCTCTCTCCCTTGAGGAACTTGTCTGGCTTTAGCCTCAGCCTGCCTGAGCCACACTTGTAAAATGACACACATGGCTCAGAACTTGGTCCCGTTCTCTGACACACACACACACACACACACACACACACACAGGACACACAGTCACACAAACGCTTGGAGAGAGCGAAAGATGCTTAAGCGTCTGCATGTATGTGTGCGTGTGTGTGTGTGTGTGTGTGTGGCTGCTCAAAGTTGTGGCAGGGTTGGGTTGTGACAGCTGAGTCTCAGGAGAGGTTGTGTGCAGATCAGGGCTGAGCTGAGAACCACGGCCTGGCTGTATTAGAGGGGGAATTACACGACAGCAACCCCACATGAGAGCCTTATCTCCTGGCTGTTGCCTCTCCCACACAGCCCCTTCCTGCTGGAGCCCTCAGGGGAGGATACATGTCTGTCTGACTTACCCCTGAGTGTCTGTCTGACTTACCCACTGACTCTACATCTGTTTGACTTACCTCCTCAGTTTATGTCTACCTCACTTTCCCACTCTATGACTTATACAGTGCCTGACTGTCTGACTGTATCTCACCCACTGACTGTCTGTCCCTGGCTGAAGGCCCCTTTACACCGCACACTTTTAACTATGCCGTATGAGACAAAAACAGAAACTATGGCCTCTGATGATTATAGCAAATGTGCAGTGCATATGCAGATGTGCAGTGATACAATGAACCTATTTGTATTATTTTCTCAGATGATATTGTGATCCAAAAGGAATGATTCACTTTGAGGCTCAGCAGCATTGCAATGATTGATGAACCTTGATCAAATGTATTGTTATTAATATACACACGTAAATGTCTAACAACGGAAACAGGTGAAAAAAATATATAAATGAGAATATTAACATTCAAAATTGACCTCCATGCGGTGGGTAAAATAGACAAAATAGACAAAGACACGTGGATTCTTTGGACACAAAAACACACACACACCAGAAATATGCTGTGTACATTGGCTGTTGCCGCTTTACTGGCAAAATAAAGTGTAACAAATGTATCAAAAGATCTCAAATTAGGTTAAAACATTTGAACCAGTTAAGAGGTTTCTGCCTCTAGAGAGCTCTACCAGATCCACACACTTTTGGCAAAACTGTCAGGTGCAATTTAGGATTCAGTATCTTGCCCAAGGACACTTTGGAATGCAGACTGGAGGTGGGGGGGTGGAACCACCAACCTTCTGTTTACTTGATGACCTGTTATCCCGAACAACAGTAACTTTGTAATTTGACCCAAAAATTCTAATCAGGTGAATTTTGGCCAAATTTAAAACGAGACAACCCGAATATATAATGCAGGCCATAAGGTCTCGCAGACATTCCTGAAGATTGGATTGAATTTAATCTGGCTCAAAATAATGATGGGTGTAATCCACACATCTGATAATATTGCCGAAAGGAATCATATATATATATATATATATATATATATACGTGTCAATAAGCCCCAACATTCAAATTCCACTCTAAAAAGTGTCATGTACACCATGTCTGTAGCCTTAATGTCCATTGTGATCCTCAGCCTGGAGCCTTGTTCATATTCCCAGGGACACAACGCACAAGCCCAAGGGCCAAGTATCATCACACGCCCCTTGGGTGAGAGTATAGAGTGTTCAGTGGACTCAAACACTTCTCCCACCCCTCCATCGGCATAGTGGTGAGTAGATCATAAGTGAATTTTTACAGACATAACAATGACCCAAGAGTTCCAACACAAGCAAGGCCAACTGCCTAGACCGGTTGGGGTGAGCAGAGAAAAAAGGGAAGAGAGGAGAGGTGGATTGCAAAGAGGTTAGACAAGAGAGAGGGGGTTGGAGGAGAGAGAGACCATAAGCAGTTGTGTAACCATTATATGTAAGCTCTCTCAGACTGGTTATTATAATGCAAATGATGTTGTTAATGATAGCAGCACTAGTTATTTATTTATTATACAGCGTTTATACATTTATATTTCCCTTGTGGATGTAGCACAGTGTAGCTGATCTCAATCTAATACAGTTATTTTGTATCATCTTTAGAACTTATATGTAACAATTAGAAAAATGTATGTAACAATGCAAAAAGACTGAGTGGGTTTGGGTGAAGAGCTTAGATAAAGGTTTGTTAACAGTTCTAAAATACAATGGTAAAACCTGAAATGTCAGTGGGATCAGGCGACTGGCTCCCTCTGACTGGCTGCTTTACTTACAATCTCTCTCTCTTACGGTCTGCTTCTCTGTCTGCCTGTCTGCCAGGAGACTGTCACAGCAGCATCGATAAGACTGAGCTGTTTACACCAGGGTTAACAATGATGATAGGTCTGTGTGTGTGTGTGTGTGTGTGTGTGTGTGTGTGTGTGTGTGTGTGTTTGGATAGGGGTACACATGCTCTAACAAACTCGCAGCACCCATACTCCTATCACTCATTCATCCCACTAGAGTGCTTAGTGTTTCACCTCGTGCGAGCTGGCAGATGGTGATGCTACGGGCAATCACACTGCTTTATGAGAGAGATAGAGAGAAAGAGCGCAAGAGAGAGAGGGAGAGTTCCCACATCGACAAAAGTAGACAACAGACAGTCTAAGTTGGAGAATAAAAAGCCTATGCATTCGATACTAACTCCTCTTCTAGCTCTGTTTTGTTCACTATCAACTCCTGAGGGAGGTATCTGTTGTTATCTGTGCTTCAATGCTTGTTACTAATTTTCTGTGTCGGATGTTTTTTGGGAAGGCAGCAGCCAGTGGCTTAAAATTAAATTTGTGTAAGCAATCACACTGAAGCAAAAGAGTAGTATTGTATCTAAGCAAAACTATGAGATTAAAAATGCTACAACATTATAACAAAGCACTGAAGGGAACTGCAGAGTCCAGGACTAACAGCCGCAACTCTGTCTTTTAGTTAGTTTCAAGTTGTTCTGGATAACTAAGAAAATTATTATATAATTATATGTCCATGACAACTGGACAATCTCCATGCACCAATGAATGACACATGCAATCAACAGCAATGGAGAAAGCAAGTAAGTGAACCTTGATTTTAGAATTTAATGTTAAGAAGGACATACTGTAGATGTCACTTGATGAGACTATTGTTATATCTCTCAACTCTTTTTCTTGAAAAACATCATTGATTTAAGTCTAGCACATATAAACTGAATGAGCAGATTTGATTCACAGCTGACCTTCCAACTGTATCACATTTTCATATAAAATGTACTAAATGGTGACGAAAGCAAAGAGTAAATACAAACAAAAAACACATGTAACCTAGTGGAAAATACTAACTGTGTCTACTCCGCATCCTCCAGTGGAAATCAAAGGCTGATTACGTCACAGCGGCACGCTTACACTCCTACATGTATTAATGTATCCTTGCATCCTCCAAAAAAGCTGAGACAGGTTGATTCTTCCATTCCCAACCTATCATGGGACTCATTGCGCTTTGTTAATGAACAGATTTTAAAAGAGGTAATGGCCCCGCCATCAAAAGGGGCATTAAAAAGGGCATTTAATACTCTTTCACCATGTACAACTTCGGCTCAGTTATAATGCAGAAGTAGTAAGGGGGAAATATTGTGACTCCTCTCATGGTAACTTCCTCTATAGACCATTTCATTTCGTGTCAGTATTGGTGATCTAAACGGCCAATGAAGACCACCTCCTCAGTGGGTTGGGTAGAGCAGAGGCTGCTCCTGAATTGGGACACAGCTAGTGTTATTATGTAAAATGACATCACTTAGTGAGACTGATGCATTTCTATATAGTGAGAAGCTGATTTCAGAAGCTCTAAACAGTGATTCTCACTTTGAAAGTTCTGGTAGCTGTCTCACACATTCTTGGTCCTACATAAGGTCACATCCACAGTGACACGATCACAATATGTGGCAAAAAAGGAATTGTCACTGACTGCACTTGTTTCTAAATGGAACTTACGTATGTGGACAGATGCTGGTCTCTATGAGAGTGCTCATTCTGTACCTCTATTTTCGGGAGTATATTTTGGGGCAGCTTGTATGCTTGCTACTTCCTGACAGGAGCGACAGATGAGCACCCAAATCCTGTGGGTCCTGTGCTTTAGCAGCTGGCATACTTCCTCCTGCAACATCACAATGGAGCCTCCATGGATAAATCAGCAGCTCTTCTGCCTGGAGACAAGACCTCTGGAAAATGGCCCAGATTCTTACAGACTAGACCCTGATTGGTTCAGATCAGGTTCTCTTTTATACCTTGCAGGTGCAACATCTCTTTAGTCATTTGAGAGGACAGCCCTGTCTGACGTGCTGTCTGCGCATGTGTGTGTAGTGCATATGAGACTATAGGGATTTAAACTCACAGAAAGTAGAGTACAATTCAAAACAAACAATTTTGGGAACAACAACAATGCCAGTCAATGTACAAGAAAACAGGTCATCACTGTGCATCATCCATCTCTGCCACTATAGTGGAAAACAGTGTATGTTGGTCATGGTGCCATTTTGTTGGAGTCCTATTGGTTGGCTACTAAACATAGGCTGCCACGCTGTGAAATGGTTTTTCCAAACTTTCTGACACTATCAGAATTCTGAACCTTTCTCATAGTGTGTCACTTTTTTGGAACCATGTGTTGTACCCTTGTTTATTAGATCCTATTGCACAGTATGACATCCAATACACTTGTAGGAATCACAAATGTCAAAGCCTGCAAGTGTTTTAAGAAAGTGAATATAAACCTGAGACATTTGAAGAGCATTTTGGAGTCGGTATATTACGATCAACAAGTCAACTCAAACGTACACTACATAGGTGAGTACACACACACACACACACACACACACACACACACACACACACACACACACACACACACACACACACACACAGTGACAGACAGGGTAAAGCAGGAGATGGGGGGGAAGTGAGAAAAGCTAGAGACACAAGGAATAAACTGGAGTCAAGGTCATGACCATGACACAATGAGCTATTGTCAGATGTTAAAATAGTCAGAGAACAAACATCAAAAACACAACTCTGTCTTGTAAAAATGTATTTCATTTACAACTAAATTAATTATCTTAATAAAGTGTATCGACAATGCTGGCTGAACATTCTCGATGTTTTTTTGTGTAAAAGATTAAGTCATTAAGAGTGAACTGTTGTCATACAAAGTGCAGACTGTGACACTAGAGACCAAGGGCATTCATCTGCATGGTTACTGTTCGGAAATTTTACATTCTTATAATTGAAGTGTTAGTGTCAGGTTGAACAATGCACCACTTCTTTTTTTTTTATAGACATTCATGGTCCCCAAGAGATCAATTCTACTGTCTTTAATGATACCCTGGTATTGCATCTAGGTCTTTACCATAATATAATATCTTAACATGAAAGTTGGTATAGATGTACTTTGATTATGAACTATAAAGAAACGTGTTAGAAATATTCAAACCAGCCTGTCTGACACTCCAAGTCACTGAGATCACATTTGTTTTTACCCATTTATGATGTTTGATGTGAGCATTAACTGAAGCTCCTGACCTGTGGCCACAGGATGCTACATACTACACTGCTGCTACATGATTAGCTGGTTGTATCCACATTTAATTTGTTCAGTATTTTGTTAAGACAAAATACCTACACAAGGAATTTCCGTACATTTGCATGCTAGTCTTAGCATTTAGTGTAAGGCTCTGACATGGTTACGTACTCTCAGTCTTGTTAGGGTTTGGGACAATTTATCTTCTCTATCAACACTGTTATGCTCTTCTGCTTTCACTAGAAAGGTACCTTAGCTTTAACTTAACCAGATTTTCATGAAAGAGGACACAAATCAGTGTCACACGTCAGTTTTGAAAAAAATATGAGCTTCGCTATTTCTTTCCAGGTCTTTGTTTGACTGGGGATGGAATTTGATGATAGCAAGGATAGAAACAATGCCACTAAAAAATACTTTGTATATGTGTCGATTGTGCAATCTTCTCAATTAGTTGCTTAACTTGAGAAATATAATGTTAAATAAATGGACACGCTCCGACTGGCTGTCTGGAAGAGAAAGCCCCCATGCATGCTCAATGAAAGATTCTTTGACCTCTGCCTTCAAAGCATATAGGAGATTGTCAAATTGCCAGTGTCTTATTGAGATATTAAACACTTCAGCATTGTCAGTGTTGTGCCAATATTTACAGCAACTGTGAGCAAAAATCCAGCCGCCTTTGTCTTGGGAGCCCTCAATCGTACTGATTTACCTTATGTCTCTATTTCCTAGGAAGAGGATGGTGTTGAGCATTATTCAATATGCGACTTCGATATCAACTGCGTCGTCTGGCGCTCAGGGTCAGGGATGATATGAGCCACCTCTGACTTGATAAATGTGTTTTTCTCCCCCTGCTCACACCTTCTCTGAGAGAAACATAATAACAAAAGTTTTCTCCTAAACCGAGAAAAAACTTCTTTTCCCAGTTCCCTTTGAGAACCCCCCACCAGCTCCTGTCCTCTTTCTCCCGAGACAGAGAAGACGGGGTGATTTGGGGGGGTGTCTGATTGCTATGCATTGTTTAGTTTCTTTCATTAATGCTGGGTGCCAGTCGAGGGCTACAGATGAACAATAGCAGGGGCCCCAGGCATGGATCAATAGCAGATTGCTGATAGTGCCCCGTCCATTCTCCCCACCAGATTACATGATAAATGGGACGGTCCATACGCAGTGACAGGCCCAAGGCTAGCAGGACCCAGGTATGGCCCTGCGTCTTCTGGATATCACATCCTTCGTGTGTGTACTGGTGTGTGTTTGTGACAGAGTGCGTGTGCAGAGCCGAATAGTCTGTGTATTTCAATAATTGTGGGTCCATACTTATAGGTTCTCAAACAGAAGTGTCGACGTGACAACTGAATAATTTTGTGTAAGAGTTAATAGCTGTGCTGCATGTGTTTTATGTGTTGTCCATGTTCAAGATAAATATAGAAAATTTAGGAAAACTAAACACATATCTTGCGTAATCAGATCTGTAGACTTGCATATTTGCAATTATCTTTAATAATAGAAACTAAGACTTATGAAAGGTTCATCTTTTCGATCTTACAGCACTTACTTTACTTCACTAAATCTTACTTTTGTATACATTTACATTCCGTCCATTCCATATTCAAATTACTCCACATTTCTGTTGTATTGACCCAGGTAGCCATATCTCCCATGTCTCTTTAAAACCCTACATCACCAGTATGACTGCACATTTACACACCTGCCTGAGAGTGCAAGAGGTACTGTCTTTGCATCAGTTTGATGTGTTTTGACAACCTAATGCATGTATGATTGTGTGTGCTTTCACATCCATATTGCATGTTTTTTTGTGTTTATGTGTGTGGGTGTTTGTGTGTGTGAGTGTGTGTAACGGAGACAATGACTCTCCTTTAATGGACACAGAGGGGACTGGGGCAGATATAAGGTTCCAAATTGGCAATTTACTGTAGCGACAGTGGGACACAGTGTCAGCCAGGCCTCAGTCTAATAGGGGTTAAAAACCCTAAATGGAGCAAAGAGCAGCTACTTGCTGATCGTTGAACCACAAAACACGAGTTAAGGCAAATGTTCAAATTGATCCTGTATTTTGTGAACGCCATTTCCTATTATTTCTTCTCTTCCTAACACGGAAACACCGTCTTTATTTCCCCTCTCCTCAGTCATGTGTTCAAAACAAATGCTTGGGCATTTTCCCCTTAAGCCACACATCCGTCAAGGCATTTGTAATTTGTGTGATATTTTCCATAAAATAGATGGGAGTGAAACAAAGTGAAAGTTGCTATAATTCAAGGTCCTTTAGTAAAGCCGGGGAACACTAGTGGCTAGTTAATCTACTCATTGACACGTCGTCCTCTGGTGCGGCTGAAGGACGGTCTTTAGACTAATGACCACACATATGGCGCGTCGCCCATTTAAAAGAGAAACAAACACCTCCTGGCCATGGAAGTGTGTGTGAGTGCGTGGTGCAACGATGTGTGCCGACATAAAACTCATGCGTGCATACTGAAGTGAACACACAGACGCAAACACACTTGTTTGTTGCTGTCTCTAATGCTAAGACCCACAAAGTCACACAGGCATAGAAACAAAAAGTAATGGATGGATGCAGGGAGGGAAGGACATTTAAGAAATACAGACATTTTGTAAATTGGTGTTTTAAATAAACACCATCTTGGACTGATCTACAACAATAGTGGCTTTCTTTATTAGCCCTCACTTTACTTGAAAAGAAGTTAAAGATCACATTAGGACACTATGTAATGATGACTGCTGACACCAAACACCAAAAGGTGCATCTGAGAGCACCACCACATAATATCACTTTGCCCCTCTGTGCTTCATTTAGTTTGTCTTTCTTCTTTTCACAGGGACAAAGCGAGCAGACAGGCCAGCATTTTCAAGGTGTGTTTTTTAGGTGTCTGCTGTACTCTGTCCTCTGACGCTGTGGGTGATGTAATTGATGGAAGTTCAAGATAGATGGGGTGCTTGAGTGCGTTGGGATTTGGTTCCTGTCCTCCAAAGTGAGGGCATTATTATCGTTGCCTCCTCCAGGATACTCCATTGTGACAACAGCTTGAATTTAAGGTACATGTCTTTCAGGGAGTAAAGTTAACGTTATCCAATGCGCAGTCCTCATAAGTGCAGTGAAGTCTTACTTACTATGTTGCAATGTCAGTCACACCACTAAAACATAGAAAGTGCTAATCTCAGGAGGGATGAACAGGAGTGTGTGTCCACTCCCTGCCGTGTGTTTGCAGCTGGGATCAGTCACAGAGCTGACGGCCTCTGAATGCAGTTTCTCAACACCTTCAACACAATTACAAAAAAACTCCAGAACAGCTGCCAAACCTGCATCCACACAGTCTGTGTTCACAATTTGGTAGTGCGCATGAGACACACGTCACATATCCAAGTGGGATGTTTTACTGTGATAATCCTGTAATTTAAAGCTAAGACTCTTAGACCAGTTTTGGTCTAAGAAGTCTTGAAGCCCATCACCTATGATGTGATGAAACCTTGCCTCTGGGCGCAACTATGTAGACTTCAGTTGCCCGAGCCAAGGCTCCTTCCAGTTATTGTCAACTGTATACTGTACGACGAGAATGGAGGACAACATCTACAGGTGTAGGTGTTTATGGCGCGGATGACCATTTGGCTAACCTCTGTTTCTTAACAGCTAGCTGCATGTGAATGCAGTTAAGTTAAAAAGATAGTCATTGTATTTCCCTGACCCCTAAATATCCCAAACCATGATCTCTCCCTAAACCAAGATGTGTTTTGTGCCAAACTAAAACATAAAATTATCAAATGGGTTCAACAATGACTTGTTAATTTTGGAAGGCGCTGAGGAACAATGTGACGTTGTATCAGATCAGACAACTGACGTGTCCTACAGACCGGCCTGTGAATATAGTAAATTAATTGAAAGACAAAGAATGCTATCTGTAGGCTTGTTTCAATCAAACAGCCAATACAACTGTTGTTCCCTGCAGTAGAATCTATGAAAAACCATATTCTGTACTCTGAACAAATTAAATATTCCAAAAATGTTTCCAAACATTAAAAAACTAAAATAGGAAGAAACTCAGTAAGCACTGGGAGATGTTTGAACAACTTCTCTTTAGTCAGTTTGAATCGAGAAATGAACATTTTTCAAACCCCCACACTGGATCTTCACTCTGTTTAATATTGATACTAATTCACACGACTCCTCAAGATGTCAGAGACTTAAGACATCTGCTGCCGACGGGGCGGGAGAGAGAGAGAGTAAGAGAGAGAGAGAAAAAAGGGATCACTAGCACTGTAGGTGGAAGGCTTTGATCAATACACTTCAACAAATGCAACTTCCTGACACACACCTACCCACACACAGTCAGGAATATACACATCCAAAACCTGAAGAACCGAAGAGAGAGAGAGTGGAGTGTTAGAATGGAGTGAAGGAGTGGGAATGATGATGAGAGAAGGTGAAAGACTGCAGGCCACTAATCCTCTGGTCTTTAATTAAAACTTCCTAATGATCACAGGGAGAACGACAGACTGGAGGTGGGGGAGAGGGAGACGGAGAGATAAAGAGCAAAGAGGAGAAGAGATGAAAAGTCTGCTTTTTTTTCAACTTTCTTTCCTTACACCGAGCCCCTTATCTCTCCCCATCAGCCCTGCTCTCACACTTCTCCACACACACACTTTCTTCTACCATTTGTCTCCCATGTTTACCGTTAGCAGACGAAACATTAGCATGAACAGATGATCAGGGTCAAGCATGTTTCACACCGAGCCTCAGACAGACTCACAGTGGGCTGCATGGACCTCCCAACTGGAACCTGTAGGATCCCATTTCATGTCGACAGCTTTCATAGGGACATCAGAGTGATTAAAGTGATCACTGAGTTAACGCATCATTTTCGAACAACCTAATTTCCGTTAATCACAAAGCGGTCATGCTCAGTATGTCATCACACCTGAGTGGGTTACCTTAGCAGGAGAAATCCAAGAGGCTAGCTGGGGTTGCCGTTTATGGAGCGACGCCTGCGAGCTAGTTCAGGCAGCCAACCTCGAGCTCCAATGCTCACATACATCATGTGACATACATCATGTGACATACCTCACCCTCCACAAACATCTATAATACACACCCACCTCATCAGCTGGTCTATTTAACCAGAGAGACATTTCCCATCAACCCCTCTTGCTCGCACTGCAGCTGCAGTTTTGCTAATTGCTTCGGCCCCTCCACCACCCCAGCATCCACTTGTAGGCTCCAACAGGGGGATTACAAGTATTTGCTCATCACTATGATGAAGTTGGAGGCTAGACGCCAAACACTAAACATGTTGTACTGCTGCAACAAATGTTTGAACGTCAGTTGTCTGACCGAACTTTCTGTAGTGTTCTCAAGCATCAACGGACAAAGTGGTTCTTTCTTTCTTTCGGCCTAAAATGGACTGAAGGCCGTAGCATTAGCATACTCGTACCTGTTACAGTAGCCTGATGATTTGTAACTCCTGGCAATGCAGACAAATTATGGTTGGGCTGCAGCATGTTTCATCCATGTCTCTTATTGGCTGGACAAGCACTTGAGAGACAACCTCCTTCCGCCTCAATGCCCTAGTGCCATAGTGTTATACACACACCGCCACCTAGTGTTTTGGCTGTGTAACAATGGTATTGGCTCTGTACCAATTATAAGATGAAGAATAAACCATCAACTGTCTAACTAAGGGAATACTAACTGGCTACATTGTATTTACTAGTAATATCTGGTTTAGTTCAATTGTCATTTGTGTTTCAACTGCCAAGTCTCAGTACAACAACCAAGGAGTGATCTTTACAGTGCTTCTGTTCTATTGTTTAGGTCTAAAAAGGCAATCAACCATCTATTATAGGTACATTCATCAATCAGATGCTATTATGAAGTTGATTATATCTGACTGATATTTGTCTTAGTCAGTTTTTCAGAATTTGCATTACTGCATCAACGGCACAGTTAAAATTTGCAATATATCTTGCATGTATGTAAACCTGGCAATGAGTTGCAACACTTCATAATCCAGAATAATTCTTGATTAGTCTATAGATTAAGGCCAATCAATGAAAGTTGTTGTTGTTTACCTTGAATTACCTCCTCAGTACTTCAGGAAAAGATTTAATGTCATAGGTATTTTGTACATTCCTTGCAGTAGACTAGCATGGAGGTAGCTTTAGATCCAGCAATGAGACTAATACACAGAGTGAATGTACACCTACAGCATATCTGAAGGCAACAGCAAGAGTTTAAACTGCGGGAACAATGTATGAGTCAAAGCTGAGAGTGTAAAGTAGTTTTAGAGGTGGAGGAGTACGGGCTCAGGAACACAAAGCTCATATCCCACGGGGAAATTTATTAGAGGACCCAGCCTCCTGTTCATTTTGTAAAGGCTGTTCCAGAGGCAAACATTACTTTCATTCTCCTGACACTGGCATAGGCATATGAGCGTGTGTGTGTGTGTGTGTGTGTGTGTGTGTGTGTGTGTGTGTGTGTGTGTGTGTCAGAGAGAGCGAGAATGAGAAAAAGTGAGAATGTTCGCACTCTCAATATTCAGCCCGCAGATGAGTTCTGTTTTGCTCTCAGATTAAACATAGAGGTGTCCCAGGTCAGTTACTTATGACACACAGTGTTCATCCCTCACCATACACACACACACACACACACACACACACACACACACACACACACACACACACACACACACACACACACACACACACACACATAAACCCACACCCACATGCACAGATGCTTGTAAGTAGAGAGAGAACAATCTCCAATCCCCCCGATTCAACTATTCATAAATATCAAAACAGGAAAGTGGAGCCTCTTGCTATCAAAACCACGACAGCATGCAAGGGTAATATGTTTTCAAATGGCACATGAGAAATGTGCTTATGACAATGATGAAACAAGATAGCAGTGGTGATGGAACAGGCATATCCCTGGTGTGGTTTGTCTTGTTGCATTGTAATCACACTTTGCCTAAAGTGTGTGCTGATAACAGAACTTGTGTGATGATATCAGATCTGTGCTCAAACCGCACTTTACAGACACAGATGGGGAATCAGGAATATATGGAATTGTCTTCCTGTGAAATGGTCTATAATGTTAAACACCTTATTTCTTTCTTCCTCTTGGTTATTATGACCCTCTGCCAGTCACTCTTTGTTATCCACAGATAAATAAAGTTAGTGTTTCATTGGTTTGTGATCTAATAGTCTGTGTGCTCATTTGTGCTTAACTTAAAGGTCAAGCACTAGCATTGAGAAAACATTTGTCCAGTTCTGTGATGCACTAGTGGCCTGTTACACACAGAATTTACTTTAAGTTTCTTGTTCTTATATGCAAGGCTCTGAATGGGTTAGGATCGAGTTACATAGCTGACTCTCTAATTAACTATGTTCTCTCAATAACACTGAGATCATTGGCAGCAAATCCAACAGAGGCCGAACAGCCGAAAGAAAATGGGAGTTTTTTAATATTTTTTGCATAATCCTACTGAAAAACTAAACAAAAGCAAATCGGACTGGGGTGAAAACAAAGCCAATTTGGTAAACGGCTAGATCAACCATAGAGTGACTATTTGTATGTTTCATTTTTTAACAGATAAAAGCACTGATATGTCTGTAGCCTGTTCAATCTAGAGGTAGCACTAACAGAACTGTCTTAGCTCTCCAATTACCTTCATGTATGATATTCAACCATCTGGATATTACTGTTTTATTAAATCCATTCAGACTGCTAATGGAATTTCTGAAAGATTTCTGAGGAATAACAAAATATAACAATGTCAATGCGTGTCAGTCATCTGTTTTAAATTTACATTTAATGTTTAACGGTCCCATGGATTTTATTGTTACTTGACCTCTAGTGGTTATGTGAAGAGATTTTCAGAAAAAGTTTATGCTCAAGTGAAAGCTTTGTGGTGGACACACTAATGATAGGTAGGAAGTCAGATGATGTTATAGAGCCACACAGTCTGTGAATGGAGGATGTCAGTGTGGATGGATGGGTTGATTAAATATTGGCCATTAACACAACCTTCAACCAAATGTCAATTTAACTAGCAACCTTATAAAGCTTTACAACTATGCTTTTTAATGTAAACACGATGACAAAGGTTTATTTTAACTGCATAATTTCCCCTAAAGTTTAACCAAGTGGTTTTGTTTGGACCAAACATTTACCAAATCATTGTAACATCACAAATGGGTTATTTTTATTCAATTTTAAAAACTGATTTATTATCATTATCTGTAGTAGTTCCAGACCCACAGAAAAATAACTTCGACACTTTGGTGGGCTAATAGTGATTTAGAAGCGTAACCTAGACAATCACTGGACGTTCCCAGTATTCCTTGCTGGTTAGAAATGAGCCTGCTGTTTATCTTTTGATCATCTTGCTGTTGACGTTTTGGAAATGTACCTGCTGTATTCAGACAGGTTTATTGAAAACCTGCATGGAGGTGTAAAAGTCACCCTGCTGTCCTGTTGGGAGATGTAGGGATTTACACTGTTTAGCGGTTTGGGTTAACAACCGATTTTGGTATACATCCAGTGCCAAGGGGAATCCACTGAAGAGAGATTCCAGCTTGCTGGATGGTTAGCCAACCTACAAGTCCTCATACAGACAATTACAACACTACTTACAACAATATAAACACAAATAGGGCCCCAACAATAGATCCATTGAGTTGACACTTGACTGGCCTCAGGGACTTGAATTGTGTTAAGATAACACTGTAAAAATCTCTGCTGCATTTATTGTGTTCAATATATGTTCATGCAAATGTATCCTTGTGTTGAGTCTCATTACTGGTATTCAAGCCTGAGTTACCACCGTCCTAATACTTCTGACACTGGCCCACACTTAAATACATTTTTCGTAGCTTTGAAATGTAATTAGGGTTACATTAACACCTCAAAATGAGGCTGAGTATTAGACTTACCTTTGTCATGTATCTAAAAACATGACCCGAATCAAGGTTGTCAGATGGGAAATGTTGTATCATACCTGAAGCTTAAAAAACATCTTATTTTGAGGAAGATATCGTACGCTACCGCAGTAGGGGTGAAACCCTCAATACCGATGTTTCAAAGCTGTATCGAGATTCTGAAGTTATGTAGTGTACAGGAACGATAATTTTCAAGGAACACGGCTCTTATTTGGAAATGAGAAAGATAGGACTTGTGTTAAGCGATGGTCACGTTCACATCACAAGCATGACTGGCTGGAAAAACGTCACCAGAGAAGAGATGAGTAAATACAGACATGATCCATATTTTACAATGCAGATTACAACTGACAATAGTGTCACAAATTGATCAAATTATTGTACATCATGTATTATTGATCGTACATCTTGCAAATAAGAAAATGATTGTACATCTGGCAACAATGCCCTGAATGAAGGCTTAAGTTACCAAATGTCTGCTGGATGTGTAAATATTTTTTCTGGCATATTCACCGCATCAACTTTCTAAAGGTGTAATATATCTATGCTGTGTTTACAGCTTGTTCCTACTGCAAGGTAAATACATTTTTCCAGACGCTGGTCACAGTATATTAGCTAAAACTACATCATAAATCCCAGGTTGTGAAAGCTGATATTTTCCCCTTTGCTGCTTATGATATCATATCTCAATAAATATGGCCATGATTTATTTCTCCATCCTATAATAAAATGGAGTCGAGAGATACGTAAGTTCAAGTTGCTTTTAACTTTAATCAGTGAATGTTCTTCTGATGCAGGATAAGAAGGCCATATTTTAAAGGTTCTAAATTGTTTACGATGCATTACTGTTTTACCTCCTTGGAACAGAGTTCTCATATTGCGTGTCAGCAGCAGTGTTTTTTTGCTACATCACAGTTGTGTTACTGACCTCTCTCTCCTTCCTCGGTCTCCACCAGTCTTGGATGACAGGTGACATTTAGTAGCATGAAAAGACCTATGTGGCTGATTGCTGTGTGCGTGTGTGTGTGTGTGTGTGTGTGTTTTGTGTGACAAATTTGGTGTATTCCCAGCCAGACGGGTCACTCAGAGTATTACATGTGGCCTGCAGGGGCAATGGGTAGAGGAAATGAAGGGCTATTAGAGGGAGAGAGGGGGAGAGAGAAAAGAGTGGCAGAACAGATAGACAGAGAGAAAGACAGAGACATTTAAGCTAGAGGCTATGTGACAGCGAAGACTGTCCAATAATGATGATGTGTTCCTATCAATCTAACCATGGCTGCATGCTGGCATCACAGCCCACAGCCAGGCCTTGCGATGCTCAATATCATATTAAATATAGTGTCAGACCCAAAACAAATAATAATAACAGTCGTAGCAATACTAAAGGGTAAGTTTACATTCACGAATAAAGAGTTGAAACACGGCTACGGGTAATCTTTCTTTGTAATGCTGCAAAAATAGTTCTCCCCAGAGATGAGGAAGAGTTTTTTTTCCTGCGCAGCAACATTTGCATGATGAGAAAGCGCCGCGCATATTCATCTTAGTAAAGTCACAGTAAATGACTCCAACAGCATTATCATCTGTTTTACGCAGGTGTGCAGCCAGGGAAAATCACTCACTTCAATCAAAAAAGCTGCAGCTTGCCGCGGAAGGAGCCTCATTTTTTACCATCACACTGGAGGACCTAGGAATTAGAAGAGCGAGAGAGAGACATAGAGTCGGAGAGGAAGAGGCACGTAATAACTTTGTTTCCTCTGCGGTTTACAGGGGAGATTTTACCCACTTGACTTTAGGGTGATGTGTATGAGTGTGTGTGGATTTTACTCACATAACTCTTCTGTGAGGGTAGCAGGGTGATGCAGAGTGAAGAAAACACACCATGTGGCAGTGGTGTCTTTAGAAAGCTACTGGCCATCAGCCTGATAGCCTTTTGAGTATTGCTCCTGATTCTGCCATTTGGTAAAGTTACACAAAGCATTAACACATTTGGGGATTATTTTAAATAGTGCAGCTAAACTACTAGTCCACTTGCCAACATTTCAGCAACACGACCGGTTGTGAGAACTGTCCCACAGGGTTAAATTGGCTATTTCTTAAGGCTAAAGTATACTTCTCCGAGTGCGTTACGCGCAGGCTGACGGATCGGACGGACTCTTTTTCATTTATGGTTCTACAAGCTGTTTGTGCTGAAAACAATTCACCGCCAGAACAGTAGTTGGCGCAACGGAAGACGAGCTTAGAGAAGCCTACCTCATGAGGTATGTAGAAGAAGTCCACGCTGGTTTATTTACGTTTTTTACGTTATTTTCTTCACACACGGTGAACGATGGCAACTAACAGACAAAGGATGTTGATGACGTGCCAGTTTTTGCTGAAATAAAGTGACACCCAGCGGGTCAAAATGCTTATGTTATCGTTTCCCCGGTCTTGTTTCCAAAATTGCGCAGCTAAAGGCCGAATTATAGTCGGGTTGCACGCACGCATGCACGCAAGACACGCAACACGCCCCCTTCGTGCCCTCTGGCGGCTTGCGTGCGTCGGCCAATTTTTCTAACTATACGACAAAACGACGCGAGCCTCACGCAGCCCGCAAGGCTTGTGATTGGTCGGCTCCCGTCCGGAGTCTAGTTTCCGGTTTCATGCCCCACAATATGCGGAAATCACGGAAGATTTAGAAAAATGAATATGGACCAAATAGATGAGCACTTGGCAGAAGAGATCCGAAAGTATGACCACTTGTATAACCCAACACTGACTAGCCGACTTGTCCGCCAGAAATGGGCTATGAGGAGCCGGAGTGGCGATCTAAATAAACAGTCGACGAAGAAGAAGACGTCTCTTCTTTGTGTGTTTTGTCTTCGACAAACAACGTTACTCCGCCTAGTGTTCTGGCGGTGAATTGCGTTGTAACACGCGCAACACGTTGGTGAAGCATAAACCAAAACGAGTCCGTCGATGCAGCTGCGTGGCCTTCCGCGGTTGCAGTGGCAGGACTATAATTCGGCCTTAATTCAACAGCTTGAAGCTACACGGAGGCAGCTAGCTTCCCCCCCCCAGCTTCCACACACAGTCAGCAGGGACACCCGATACTAACTACTACCAAGTGTTTGCTTTTAACCTGACGGTAACAGGAAACACTGTCATGATAGCCGTAAAATTAAAGTTGTGATAGCGGGTTTTTGCGCTGTGACCACCCCAGTTAGCATGGTGGCTAGCCCGCTAGCGCCGTTATGACAAGGCGTTATAACCGTATGTGACCGTACACACATGCCGTTGGTGCTCTAACCAGCCACCGTCAGCCGGACAACTCTGCTGGCTTAACACACTTGTCACTACTTGTTAATCCTAGAGTCATAGTTGTGTTTTGGGTTTATATGCTATAGGGAATGAAACAGGAAGTTTGATGTCCGGAAATGTCGTTAGCGGACCAATCACAGCCAAGGGCTATCCGTAGGATCTCCGCCATGCCGACGTGTAGTTAGAAAAATCTGAGCTGCACGAAAAGCTCTCTGTGGAGCCCGGGGAGGAGGTTCCACGGCAAAGAAGGCGGTCCTATCTGTCCGTGCCCGTCAAAACGGAGAAGCATACATAGGCTCAAAGATCCCATTCAGGTGCAACATATCCTGGGCGACTGGTACACCGACTGAAGAGTGAAAGATAAGGTCCCCAGGTGAGAGAGAGAACTGTATTGTATGTCACAATGGCAGCTGAAACTTTGAGGTCTGACTGTCTGTGTGGAAGAGACAAACTGTCCCTGTGGTTGGACCATAGCGGAAGCACACATGGTAGCACAACAGTGCAAGTGAGCATGCATCAAATAGCACTGCACACACCAAGCTAGTGGTGGGACAAATCTGAAAATGGCGGATCACCACAGTCTATATAGTTAATGCGAAACATTGTTCCTATTTTAATTTACCATTCAATGATATATTAACCATTTCTGAAAAAAACATCAAACATGGGACAACCCATGAACCCAGACTGGCACCAGTAGAGTTGGTGCAGGTAGTTTTTCATTGTTGTCACAAGGTTGTAGGTGACCAAGGATCCTGACCACTGCTGGATAAAAGAGAAAACCCCATTTTAATAGTGACAAATGTATCATATTGGCTGTAGAGAAAATATCAATTGAACATCAATGCAAAAGAACACCTTATGTCACATTGTTAAAAAAGGGAAAGCTCCATTGTTAAGATCCATGCCAAAATTGAATTCATTTTTATCTTTGGACCATGTCCCATCCTTCACCCAAGTTTAGTGGACATCTGGTCGCTAAAAAAACTGTCAATTTTTTAAATTTGTGACATGCCTGAGTCTGACTCAACCGGAGTTTTTGTAATTCCTATGCTTTTTTCCATTGATCACGTGTATCCATTCTTTATACCATTCATCACATATTCGATGTATTCAAGACTGATGAAATTTGTGCAAAGCTTGAAATGATGCGCGTCTCATCACCCTCTTGGTAACATTATTACTGGTAGAAAGTGTAGCTCTTTCTAGAAATTCATTAAAGCACTGTCATTATACCATCAGTATCAATGTGTACACAGACACTTTTTTGTATATATATATATATATATAGAGAGAGACAAAGATAAAGATATACATATGTGTGTGTGTGTGTGTGTGTGTGTGTGTGTTTGTGTGTGTGTGTGTGTGTGTGTGTGGCCCTCGGGACAAAAAGTTTGGACACCCCTGCTCTAAAGTTTCAAATATGGCAAATGGAAGCAGTGTCCTACCGAGATTGAAAACTGTGACTTAAAGATGACTGTCTATGCTCACCCCAATCTACAGCCATCAACACACTCACACATGCACAAGCATGCCTCCCTACTGTACTGAAGATGAATATAAAATCAGAAACAGGTATAAATATTTATGAAATGCATTATTCTTTGGCTTCTCTGCTAACGCAGAGGTGACTATGATTTGGCCCTGTCTATCTCTGCTTTGCACCCTCTTCACAAAAGCCTTGCAACAAACCACACACACACACACTCTCTCAACCACACACAAACAATAAAGGAATACATCAACAAGAGCTTAAACGCAACACTGTATATGTATCTGTTACATCTGCCTGTAGAGTAGCTTCCTCGCTAGTTTAAACAGTTTCAACCTCTCAGCCACGCACGCATACAGATACAAAAAATATAAATGTGTCACTAAGATTCATTATCATGAAGTATTTTTAAAGATTAAATGTATTTTGTTCAAACTTTGATATATGGATATATATATTTTTTGTTGATATTTTTGTATATAATATTTGATAAGACAGACTTCTTAAATTGTAGTTCATCTAAGCTAACCATTAAAACACATGTTATATTTGTTAAATATATGTTTTATACATGCTATTTAATCTCATAAATGAAACATAACTAATCTAGAAAAATATCTCTATTGTAAGATTTGCTATGGTCTGCAAAGTCTCTCCCAAAGAGCCGTTTTTATTGTGCTCCTGACGTCTGTTGCACTGACATATTATGAAGCGCTGTTTTCTTCATAATGCCGATCATCAGCCCCCCTGACCAAATCCAATGATTGCCATCTCGTGTCAGATTTTGAGAGTGGTAACCGAATAGAGGGAATATCACCCGGGAATAGCTTCTCTAATTGTGCCCTCTGTTTTGGCTTCACTTTGGTTGACAGTTTTTCTCTTTGCTCATTTTTTTTCCCGAGGAGAGCAGATACACAGAAATGTTGAGTACAAAGAGCGGCCTATTGCAAGTGTGTAGTGCAATCGCCTTGACGAAACATAATTGTGTTTTAACATGATAGAACAATATCCCTGCCCATAACTCCCTTTAACTCTTACTTTTGACATGCCACTGAAAACACATTACAGCATGAGATGTGAGCCGGCATCAATTTTGTCTTTACTCTTTTTTTATTTTATTTTATTTTTCGCAATAAAACATTTGATGCTCTTATACCCGCCTTCGATCTCTCTTCTCAGTCTCCTCATCCCTCCCCACTTCTTTATTCTCTTCATTGCATCTCCTCCTCCTCCTATCTGTAGCGGAGGAGAAGGAAGGAAGAAGTGGTAACACATAGCATGTCTTCATTAAAGTGTCACTCCCCATTATTTTGGTCCTATCTCAATTAGCAGCAGGTTTAATAAAGGCCCCCTTCTCTCGCTTGCGCTCTCTTTTTGTAACTCTCACCACCTCGAAGTCTTTCCCTTAACTCTGCAATCAGACCGAATGATGGAGTCACTGTCTGAGAAAGTGATTTGGCAGAATGGAAGGAACACAAACATGAGAGAAGAAAGGAGAAAAAAGGCAGAGACGAGGAGTGCTGAATACATGGAGGAAAAACCAGAGAGGAGGTAGAGCTGCACGGGTTTTCTTCTCTGCATCTCTTTCTCCTCTGAGAGCAATTAGACACTGCCGGCAGTGGCTCGTCCCTATCTGCAGCTTCTGCTTGCATGTGTAGTGTGTGTGTGTGTGTGTGTGTGTGTGTGTGTGTGTGTGTGTGTGTGTGTGTGTGTGTGTGTGTGTGTGTGTGTGTGTGTGTGTGTGTGTGTGTGTGTGTGTGTGTGTGTGTGTGTGTGTGTGTGTGTGAGAGATGAGCGAGTGGGCGGGGTCGGAGCCCCGGGACCCGGGACCGGTGCGATCGCTACACACGCACACACACACACACTCGCCCGCTCCTGGTATTTCATGATGGCCTGATACGATGATGATTTAAAAAAAAATAACATGACGTTCACGTTAATAATATGAAAACTGATTCGTTAAGATCAGTGATCGCGACACATATGCACAATACTGTACAACCACTGCAGAGAGGCTGAAGAGCCGCGGGTTGCCGACCCCTGTTTTTTGTGTCTCATGTGGCAGCAGTGTCCATCACTTTGAGCTGTCCTCTGGAAACACTTCCGTTGTGGTTTCGCCTCTATTTGCAGCGCGTTTGTCTGTTTGCTGCGTGTTTTTGTAATGTGTTGTGTTGTGAAATTGACGAAGCTGTTTTCTTACTTTGCATGTGTTTTGTCAACTTGCATGTGTTTTCTTAAGTTGTTGTTCGTTGAGCTCTCAGGGCCACCGTACTTCTGTGCACATTGTCACAGACTTACGGACACCCTGACAAGCACCTGCAGATACACGCATGTGCACAGATGCACACACATAGGTCCGATCCTTAATACATTCAGCCTCGGCTTTAGTCGCTGCCTCACATCCCCATGTAAACACACATACACACCTTTTTTCCTGTAATGGACTGATTACTATGGAGAGTGCTGCCATCTTGCATTTAGCTCTCCATGGTTTGGTTTAAGCACACTAACTGAGAGTGCATACATTTAAACCCTCTCTCCCCCAACACCTCTCACTGACACACACACACACAAACCCCCACACACACGCACACACACACACACACACACAAACATACACACACACACACACACACACACACACACACACACACACAGATGGTGCTGCTGCAATGACCAGTGACAGGAGTGGGTGGTTGGTCAGGGGCTGATCTGTGTGTAATTGGGGAGTATTACAGCAGCCATCTCACTTAGCCTTTGGGAGACTGATCTATATTCACTCTGCAACTCATATTCACATGGCTCCGTACACACACACACACACACAAACGGACACACACACACAGACAAACACTTCACATAGAATCTGGAGACCAAGGACAGGCAGTGTGTCGGAAATACAGAAAACAATGAGCACCATGATACTGTTGCCTCCTAATCCTTAGTGCATCCTTATGTAAGATGTCGGGGTACAAACGATTTAGCTTTAGGTTGGTGATGCCCCACAGTCCCCACTGTCTCTTTGAAATTAAGTTTCTACACAACCAAACGACAACAGCAAATACGTTTTGTAGGGAAAATAAAGTTTGTATTATATTTGGAGGCAGAACTAATGTTTGAATGACTGAAGCAGGAAATGATCGGGCGGGTATGTGTGTTGTCTGTGGTGAGGTTAAGGAAACAAGCAATTTAGATTGTAGTTTGTTTTCTGTTTTAAACCATATGACACATTTCCCTTAATGTGGAGTGTGAAGTTTGATGCTCTGTCCACACTAATGAGGTTCTTGAGCCTCTCGACCACAAACAGCTCTATGTCATTTAAACTGAGATTTTTACAAATCCATTCCAAGATGTAGATTTTCAAAAACTCCCTGTATAACTTACTGTGTGTCCTTGTGTACATGTATAATGGAGCAATTTGGAAATGATAACGCCACAGTTCACTGTTGCGTTCTGTAATGAGCGTGTTTCGGAAACAACAACAATCGCAGCTATGTACCAGTTTTTCTACGTATGGTGAGCACTGCTAGGTCTAATTAAGTTTGCACCTAAATTTTGCATAACCTCACCAGATTACCAGCATTCATATTCGCTGTCTCACCCAATAATATGTGAACCACAGCGTTCTTCTATGGTATTTGACAGATTGTTGATGCAGACTTTAACGGCACCTACTGGCCTGATATGCCTGTTTGAGCATTTATGATAGATTTTATGCTTTTTTTGTTTCTTTGTAAAACAGATTTCTTTTTAACGGGGGGGGGGGGGGGGGGGGGTATCTATTCAAAAAAATATCAGCAGCAGTGTCGAAATTGCCTAGTGAATATTGTTGTGAAAGATTGGATATTTTGGAGGAAAACAAACATTTCACTGAATCGTTCAGCATCAACATATTTGCAATGTGGCAAATACCTAAATAATCAACATGTCCTGTGTGGTCGTCATTATGTTAATCCTGTTGTAATTATGTTTCGTATAAAATCAAATTTCCTTTTGTAGTATATTTTTGTACACAGCCTTGTTACAGTTTTTATGCAATACACAAGGAACGGCGCTAATCATCTTCACACAATTATCCTTATTAAATTAAAAGAATAATTAACTCTTTTATATTTTTGGCCGCGAAAGGGAAGGAACAACTGAGAATTTCTACTCAGGTATCAACAGCAATGCCCCAATATAGAAATACAACAACATCCTGCATTCAAAGTTTTATTTCACTGACACAGACGTATTCACAGTACATCGAAAAGTCATCGAAAAGGGATCAGTAGTAAAAGTATTGTATATGCATATATTTTGAGTGAATGCATAAAGAAGCACAGCTGAAATAAAGTACTTGAGTAATTGTAATCTGAAGAAAGGACACACAAATTCAAACTATACAATTTCTTATGAAAAAAACACATAAAAAAACATAAAAATAAACAACGAAAAGGATATAAGTTGTAATTTTGTGTCAACCCCTGAAATCCTTTAGTAAATGCTCGTGTCATAGGTTTAAAAATGTCAATGAGCGCTACTCTTTATATTAAATGAGAACAAAAGTGGAGAGCGAGAGAGCAAGGTGATCTCCTCGGTGCCCCAGAGAGCTCCATGCTAATTTTTCCAGGGCACGGGCCCATTAGCATAGGGAAGCTGACACCATTGCTTTAGGCTACATAATACCCTATTGACCACTATGCTGTTACTTCGAATCAAGGGTATTAGTTTTGTCTCTGATAAAAGACAGCTGTGATGGCTTAGCCTACTTCCACTGTTGGACAGTGAGGTATTTCTTTATTTCATTGCTGTGTTTTGAGGAAAGAAAAAGAAAAATGTGATTTATCTGTGACTACTGCTGAGAGTCAACACGGCGTCTTCTCTCCTCCCATCCCGCCTGCACGCTCTCTCATCTCATCTATCCTCTTATTTCTTCTGTTGCACTCCGTTCTATTTTGTCCCTCTCCTCATACACTTTTTATTAAAAATGCATTTACTACATAAATCAAAGGAATCCAGTCGTACTTATAGAATTATTACAGTGGCCATGCAGCATTTTCCAGCAACAGCTTCACAGCTTATTAAAAGCAGCCATGTGACCTGTGTTTATCGATATATTCTTTAAGGCTTACTATGGCAAACCACTTTTATTTTCCAGTGGTAGGACTGTTCATGAAGCCACACAGCTGTAAGACAAATAATAATAGGTATCTACAAGTGTAAATGTTTTTTTATAGGATGCAGAGGCAATATATTACATTCTTCTTCTAATGTACCCAGTAGGTCTGGTTTGTTCTGCAAATAAATATTAAATATATAAAACTGTGTATTCAATGAAATAAGAAATAACCTAAATATTTTAATTACTGTTGCGTAAAATTATATTTTACAAATTAAAACTTTCCCATCTAACATCCTGATATTGATCCTGTTTAATAACGTGCAAGAGTTCACATATAACAGCGGGCCTCGTCCGTGCTTTACATCAAGACATTTTGCCGCTGATAAAGACTTTGATGTCACTCAAGCAACACATTATTTAGAAATTTCATTTGATTTCATGCAAATAGTGGACGGGGAAAGGGAGGATCAAAAATTAATGGGGGACTTTGGGAAGCACGATAAATTATTGAGCAGCGGCCTGATTAATTCTTAATAGCCATTGTCAAAAAATCACCGTCTTCTAGTGCTGTTAATTCTCATCAAACCTACTTTAGAGGAGCATTGCTGCTCCTGCAGTCGAAGTTCCTCCTCCTCCTCCTCCTCCTCCTCCTCCTCCTCCTCCTCCACCTCCTCGCTGCAGAGGAGAGATGGAGCTTACGGCTTGTCTGACCCACTACACGTAGACATTTGTGAAATACATAACAGATATTTGTGAAACACTGACTGATTTCAAAAGGAAAAAAAGTATTCAAAAGTGTAATTTTTAGAATGTTTCTATTGTTACCCTGATAAAAACCCGATTGCACTTTTCAACTGCCAGTCCATGTATCTTTCTTTATAAATGATATGAAGGCTTTGTAAGCTTCTCCACACTAAGGCTTTGCTGTCTTTATTTCCTCTTGACTCCAATGGGAACATTTCTCTTTTTTTTTTGCCACAGACTTCAAAGAGCTTTTAATTTGGAGAAGCATGAAGCAAGGACAAACTCTTTTATCAGCCCCCAACCTGACAGAGAATTGCCCCCTGCTTTTAGACGGACTCCTTCTAACAGCGCATGAACAGAAACACAGAGACAAAGGAGCTCTGCTGTGAAGTGAGAAGTCTCTGTTAAAGTAAAGTTGTGTTTTATCCTTCACTGCATAGAAGGATCTTTAAAATGGAAGGATGATGGATGAGACCTAAAACACTCACTGATTTAAGTTGATGCCTTTTGTGTGAATGTTAGTCGAACACAATACAAGACCCTTAAAAAGCAAAAATGATCAGTCGAGTATTAAAAACCGAAAAGTAATGTTCTCCGTGTGCTTGGCAGGCGAAGAGCCGAAATATCCGCTCCCTGCACAT
The DNA here is from genome assembly GCF_947347685.1 of Pleuronectes platessa. Taxonomy (NCBI): domain Eukaryota; kingdom Metazoa; phylum Chordata; class Actinopteri; order Pleuronectiformes; family Pleuronectidae; genus Pleuronectes; species Pleuronectes platessa. Next base: position 5,364,694 of record NC_070626.1, on the reverse strand, counting down.
ACCACGGTGAATCAAAACACAGCATCTTATTTTGAATATTAATTTCAAAACATGTTCCCATGAATTATAGATAACAGATATCAATATGTTAATGAGTACACAACATATGGTTAGCTGCAATGATTATGGATTTACACCAGTAGGGGGAAGAGTGTTCAAGGAAACAGATCCCGGTGTTATGAAAGCAGCAATCACGCGGGGCAGGGAGCCTCTGTGTTCATGTTATACGAGGGAAAGTTACATGTTCCCGTTCACATTCACTGACATTTAACACTGAAGGCTACATTAGCAGCATGCCGCTCACTGAGAGAGAGAGAGAGAGAGAGAGAGAGAGAGAGAGCTCAGAGCTCTCAAAGTAAACAGCATCAAACTTCTCCCCTCATGAAGCCTTTCTTCAAATAGAGCCACTTTTAAAAACACGATAACTGGTCAGTGATTTGAAATTGAATCCCAATATCAGGAAGGTGACATGAATCACATAGTTGTTTCTTTAAATAAATTGTTCCGTGCATCAGGCATACAGTCTTATTTTATTTATTTAATAATTTATCAATTCAATCAAATGCTCAGTTGTGCATGTAACAAGCTTTCTGGGCTTTTGTTGCCGGTGCTGGTATTGTACTGTAAAAAAAATCTCACCTGTTATCTGAAAATCTGGTCATTTCATTGAGTGCAAAAAACAGAACTCTCATATACACCCCGCATAGGCTTTATATGATAAATTCTCCATATGTTCTTAAAACCCCTAATTCACAAAAACAAAATTACATTCAAAAGAAATCTATGATTACAAAATAATTCTGAGGACCTGACTTCAGCTGTAGCCATGGCACTGTCTCCAGCCTGTATTTAGACATAAAAAAGAATCTACTGACAACATGATAGAATATATCTTCAAAAAAGCGGAGCCCTGAAATTGTCCCTGCAGGCCCACTTGACATATTTACTGTCCCTTCAATAAATTATGGCAAAACATATTTGATTACTCACATGTCAGTTGATCTGTATGATCTCAACACATTAATACTGTTGTCAGCACCATTTTCATGGCACTCAGGGCCGACCATGTGTCATCAGATGATCAAATGCAAATCCTACAACCTCCTTCAGCCTGAGATGTATCGTAGGAACGCATGTCTTGGGGCCGTTGCTCTTAAGGGGGGGGGGTCCGTGGCACACTGTCCGGGGGTCTGGGAAAAGTTTCCACAGTCATCCTTTAAAAACACCATGCTACATTCTGTGTTGACATGTTGAAAACATCTTTGGCCATTATCATTCCTCATATAGAGTAGAACTGTAAATCAAATTATACATGAGGGGTTCCCGGAATATTTCCTATCTTGCAGAGGGTCCTTAGCTAAGAAAATATTGAGGACCTCTTGTAGGGGGTCCTCTCCGAATATTGAGGGCCTCTGCTAACTGTGGTTTATTTTCTGCAGCTGAACTGAAAAGAACATAATTTTCGCAAATAAAGCGGCTAAAGACTGCTGATTTCTCCCTGGCCATGATGTAAAGCAAATGCATCTATTATGTGTTATCTTTTCTCTGCTCCACAGCTATACAGTGTATGTGTGTGTGTGTCTGTGTGTGTGTGTGTGTGTGTGTGTGTGTGTGTGGGGGGGGGGATTGCCACTGACTGTTGACTGGCATGGCCTATCTTCTGCATATTCAACAGCTCTTATGAATATCACAGCTACTTGATTGCATTGTGATTATTCACAATCCGCACTCTCGCACCCCTCTTTCTCTCCCCTCTCTCTCTCTCTCTCTCTCCCCTCTCCCTGCCCTCTGTACTCCATTACTAGTCAGAACACAGCCCCGGCGTTGTAGCATCACCAGCCCGATCTGACACCATTCCTTTTACGGGTTCAACAGCTTGCTTGTCGTACAGCAAAGTAATTAGTGCTGCACGCTCATATTAATTAACAAAGAGCGTTATCACTTTATTAATCCATATTAGAGAGATGGGGGAGGAAGGGGAAGATGCATTCAGTGTTGGTGTAAGGAACGCTCTCGGTGGGAGTCCTCCTCAGCACCGCGTTGTCGTTTCATTGTCCATGACCCTTGGTGCCTTCACAACATCCCTCCACCGGTGGCGTACGGTTTACACCGTTCATTAAACCTTTTAATGCAAATAATGTCTACGGAATAAACAAACAGGGGTGATGGGATTGGGGGGGAAACAGGTGCCATGGTGTGAACGTGTGCTAAACGATGTGATAGTGGGGGAATTAATTACCACCGCAACGCTAATTGGAAGCAATAATTTGTGTGATTAGCGGGCCGCTTAAGAAGTGAGACACAGCTACTGCCTGTATACACAAGTGGAGAGGCCCGTTCTCACACACACACACACACACACACACACACACCGACACACACACACACACACACACCGACACACACACACACACACACACACACACACACACACACACAGACACACACACACATCCACCAAATAAGTGTCCAGTCATACGTGCATCTGTAGACCTGAGCCGTCATAAAAAGGCACATGTAACATTGCCAGTTGATGCACGTCCAAATATCAGGGTGTAATTCAAACGAGGACATTGGGACTTTCTGTGTCCCCCTCCACAATCACACGTGATCGCATGTGATGAGGCACATCCGAGAGGCTTTATTACAAAATGCTGATGTGGCACGGGCTAATTAACAAAGCGGCCTTTGTGGGTGGGTGGGGGGGGGGGGTTTGCTCCCATCTTTGTTACCTCTTTCCTTTTTTTCCTTTCTTCCTTTATTAGAGGCCCCTGCAACCCTCAAAGCTTGTCGAGGAGCTTTACACACGCAGCACTTCTAAATGTAGACTACAACCCAAACAAAGTCCCTATATTACCCCCCCCCCCCCCCCCTCCACCTCTCATTATTTTTCTTTAATTGCAATTTGCCATAATTATCAAAGTGCATTATTAATTTCTGCCAACTCAGGATATAATCTGTTTTCTCTCTCCTTCTCTTTTTGTTAAATTTAGCTCTGTGCAGTATCTTGTTCAAAATCTTTACTGTATTTCTTTCCCCAGTCGTCTTTTGTTTCACAGCAGCTTTGGATTAGTGATCCGGGGATGATGGTGAAACCTTCTAATCCACCCACCTCCACGCGTTTCCTTGAATTTCCTGTTATTCAAATCTTTCTCTTTGATGATTACATTGTTGTTATGATGATCCCATAAAGTGCCCTACCTTACAAATGCAACATGGAATTGCGTTGCCTTTCCCCCTGTAGCTATATAATTGTCTTGACTTACTATTACTATTACTGGCCCAATGGACTTTGCTGTAAAAATAACAATACATATTGTCATGTGTCTGTGTGCTGCGGTCACAATGAGGGCTTGCTCTCATACTCTTAACCTGGCTTTCATTACACCTTTCACTGTTACTGTCCAGCTCAGCCATACGCATCACATTAGGCCGTAATGCTGCTATATGAAATGAGAGACATTCCATCGGTATTGTACAATCTTAAAGCCTCTAATAAAAACAAACAGTTTAGGAACAGATCGGCTCAGGGAGGTCATTGTGCTATAAACTGAACAAATAACAAAGCAGGGGAAAAGGCTGGATACCTCAAAGAAGATACCACTCTTTCACTTGTAACAATAGCTGTTAGAACTGAGTGATCTGCTTACATCTCTTACATTTAATAAGATGTTGGTGGAAAGAATCAACTGTTTTAAAGGTGAGACCACTTCTGTGATCTTTACATGAACGGCACATATTGTATTTATTGGAGCACATTTTGGTGAAAGCCTTCTTCTTGACCCTGTACCAGCTCTTCTAGAGACGACGCTTGCACTCGTCGAAGATGGTCTTGAGGGAACCCAGGCCAGAGGGGCATCCAACAACTCCAACCACGATCATGGCAGCTGTCTCCACATTGGTCAAAGCCTTCACCACTTCATTGTGAGGCATCTATGATCCAGGTCTGTTGACCTGATTGTTGATGTGAACAATAGCGTCACTTTTATGCGAGGTGAGGTTAAAGGAGGGATTTACCTGTCTATGTAAGGGCAAAGTTTTGATTGGGAGGTTATTCAAAAAGGGAGCATTCAGGCAATCCTATGTCTATCATGCAGACATGCACCACTCAGTTTGTTTGAGTTTATTGTGCCAATCGTTTGAGAATCTGTTTTCTATCCTTTACCATATCAAACTCTTATGCACCCACACTCACTTTATGTTTTAAATTTGAACAAGTTCCAAATGTTTTATATATGTATAAATGTTGTATTCCTGACGAAAAACGTCAGAATCTTTGCTAACTAAGTGGATGCATAATTTATGCAATTGACTTTATATATATTTATTTCAATTTGTACATATTGTGAACTCTATGAATGGTTAAATGACCCTTGGATTCATGTGTTTGAATTTGCACACCAGCTAGGAGACCTCTGGCCCAGTCACCTTTTAACTACCTGAACTACATCCAGTCCCTTCAGGAAGTTGTTGGTATTTGTTCAGTGTGATTGTGAGTGTGAATGGTTGTTCCTCTCTGTATGTTGGCCCTCTGATGGGCTGGTGACCCGTCCAGGTTGTACCCCCCCTCTTGCCCTTTATCAACTGTGATTGGCGTGACCCTGAAAGGATAAATGGAATAGATAATGGATGGATGGATGACTTTGTTTATGCTTCACTGCCTCAAACTTCTGCTTCAGATACACACACAGAGTAGTTTTGACAACCTCCCCGAGTCAACTGGATGCAGTCACTGTTTGTTTTTGCCATTTGTCTCGGTAAACGTGACACGGAGGTGACGAGTGGAGCATTTTATAATTGATCCATCACATGATCTACAATCAAGTGTCTGCGCGGATGCATGAGGGATGGACATTCCGCCATTATCAGCACCGCGGGCTGCGCTGACACTCATTCGTCTGCCGAGGCCTGATTGATTTTCTCGTCATATTTTCTGAAACATATTCCCTGATGAAACGTCGAGCTAGTGGCAGATGTTTTAAAACACGGATATCACAGAGCTGTTTTCTGATTCCTTCTGATAAATTAGAGCCGGGTCCCTCCAGTGCTCAAAGGGAGTCCACTCCGCATGAATTATTACCAAATATAATTTCAGCTATTAGTCCTCTTTCCTTAACATCTGAACATGGAAAATGTGGAATTATAAATGAATACCTCTGAATATCATGGCAGGGTTTTTGAGACCGGGGGATTCAGTTTCATGTTCTCCTCTCTCTCTCTTTTTTGTATTGCGCCCGAGTTTCTGACACATTTATGTGTTAAGTTGGGCTCAAGCAGTTCTATTACCATACAGATTATTCATTGTGAGCCTCGCCGTGCTGCAGAAAAGAATTGGTATTCAGTGGAGAGAAAGAAAATACAGAGGCAAAGAAAAATGAAATGAAAAGGGGATTATGTGTATCCTACTTCCCTCCTGTTTATGTCTCTAATCTTTACTGGGGTCAATGTTTTATCCAAATGGATTTCTTCAAGCTAAATGCTCATGCTGCTATGCTATGTTATGGCTGCCTATCTTTGTCTGGTTAAACAGTTTCCTTCTTATCTACATAATGGCTTAAAGTACAAGGTGATGACTCCATATGCCTCAACAACAGGAAAGCATCAGCACAGACCCTCCTGACTATTCTCCAGTACACAGTGTCCAGAAGCTACAGCATGTAGAGTGAACAACTTGTCTTCCGACCGTGTCGCAGGCAGATTCCAAATGGCCTCACTTGCTGCCGGCCTCTTCTTGGTTGAGACCGACTCTGATCTCTAACAAATAATTTGATGTCTCTGGGGGTGACTTCATATGAAGTATAATAAATAATGACGCACACATTTGGACTTTCTTTCTTCAACATTTCTGACATAAGAACTTGTACAACTTGGTTGTATAGAGAAAACCAAGACGCACCTCCCACTGCAGCTCAGCAAGAAAACAAATTTAGAGAGGGCAGACACTTAGTGGCTCTGCCACGACGTGCACAAAGAGAGACGGTATGAATCTCTTAGTCTCGTCTCCATTTGTTTAATCTTTTCCCACTTAATAATTTTTCTTGGCAAAAGCACATCTAAAACTTTGCTCTGCAGTTTCTATCTGCACCTTTAGATGCATCTTTGAATGAAAAAAAAAACCTGGATGTCTTTACCACCATGACACCAGTCTGCATACCACTGTCCTTTCTTAGCTCCCTTGATTGAATGTTATCTCTCTTGGCCACCTCCTTTACTTTCTCATTCCAGTCTTTCCCTCTCTTTCTTTCTCTCTGTATCTGACCTTACAGTCATGAGGGAGGATCGCATCTGAAAGTTCAGCCAAATGTTAGCAGGAGAGGGAGGGATGTTGCTGAAGAGGAGCACTCACTCTCTCGCTCTTTGTCAAACACCTCTTTCTACCCCCTGGCCTCCTCCTCCTCCTCCTCCTCCTCCTCCTCCTCCTCCTCCTCCCCTTCGGTTTACCATTCCTCCGCTCCAAGCCGAAGCGTTCCGTCTGGCTTCCCGAGACTGGTGGCCAATAATGGTGGAGAAGTCTGATATCATCGACTGCCCGGGAGGGAGTGGAGGCAGCTGAGAGGTTGTCTGCCTGGCAAACCCAAACACCTGTATTCTGTCATTCATCCGATTGTTATCCCTCGCCCCTTCGTCCTTCTTCCGTCTGCCTCCCTCTCCATCATTCACTTTGCTCTGATCTCCCTGCCTGTCTGTCAGAGGGGAGTCTGCCAAGATTTCTGCAGCCCGCAGAGGTGTGCACACATCCCAGTACACTAGGCCTACATCTGTGTGTGTGTGTGTGTGTGTGTGTGTGTTGGTGTGTGTGCTCTCTTAGATGGAGTGAAAATGCAGGCGATTTATGAGCTGACAAAAAGGGGTGCCTCTTTAAAGTTTGGCAAGGTTTGAAAAGAACAGAGCTGCGGGTCTGTGAAGCCTGTGTCACATCTCTCTGCTGCTGCCTCCTCCTCCCTCTGTTGTTTAATTTGTCTTCTTTTTTTAACAAAATACAAGGTTTCACAACTAATTTACAATAAATTTGATTAATGCCCCAGGTACATGACAGATTGAATAGACAGGAAGATAGCTGCCGATTGACTCATGAACTCCAACAAGAATTTGCTTGAAAATGGGAAAATATTTGTCCTAATTTCAGAGGCAGATTATTTTTCTTACCTTTCGGGACTACAAGCACTAAGGGCTCCTGCTGTTACACTGTCAATTATCAAGGTGAACTGAGCTTCTTATACTGTGCAGATAAATCAGAAAAGAAAGCACACTTGAAACCACAATCTCAGTTCAGGTTGGTTACTGTTGGTCTCAACAAGTTGAAGGATTCTCATGAAAGAAATCTAACACTTAAATTTAAAGATTTTAATCTGAATGTAACATGATCTAATATCACTTTGTTGTCATATTCTGTTTTTACTGACCTGTATTTTTGTCACATGGTCTCCCTCAGTATGTCCAATGTTGCTGGCATACAACAGCAACGTAAAGAGATGGTAAAGAAGTAAAATTAAGTGTGAGTGTAAACTAATGCAGTGTCATTCTCAAACTGTTAAAATATGTCCTCATCTATATCTTTTTTCACACTTTACTTTCACTGATTAATCTCTGAAGTTTGTATTTTCGTATGATGAGCAGCAGGAAACACAAACAAACTCACTCGCTTATGAACCGTTTAACTTATATTAGATGGAATCATGATGAGCCAGTGTTTAATTAGCGTACAATATCCCAGTTTTTATATGATATTTATCTGTCAGTTTTATTTGTTAATTGAGTCAAAGGTCACTGATGGACTTGATCGTACATTTGAATGAAAACAAAAAGCACAACCTGAAGACGTTTTTCACAGACACATTCTGCATCTTCCTTTATGGTTCATGGTCAAGACCAACTGCAGCCCCAGGCAGCACATCTCCTGTATCCTTCATCCAAACAATATCCAATCCTGGTTAGACACCACAGAGCATCACTCTGGCTTTGACGGCAAAGACGGAAACAAACAGCTGAAAACAACAGCCCTTGTTGGTGCTTGACAGCAAACACAACAGTGCTGCTCGGGGATCTGGACTCAGTGGCAGGGTGGAACAATCTTTGGGACATGTGCTGGGGGTGCTGGATGATGTTCGACATCAGTCAGTGCTGTTTGGGAAATGAGAGTGGGCGGCTGGAGTCATAGATATTAGACAAGCGTGTGTTACATCTCTGAGGGGGAACTGAGATGTGACGAGTTCAGCAGGGTTGTTAACAGTATTTTCTTTCAGTGCATAAGAACAGAAATGGTGATCTAAAGCTTGTTTAATTTTGGCAGTGAGGAATGGAACGCTGTAAAGGAAGCACCTTCCCTTTATCATCTTTTACGAGCCTCATCATCTTTGCAGAACAAAAGTGGAATCCTGGCTTATGAGATAAATAGATCGCTCCAACAAAATTCAAGATGAGGTTTGACACATTTAGATGTTCACACAGCCAAAGAGAAAAGAGGTTTTATCAGTAGTATTGTGGTTTAGACGAGAAGGGAACTCAGTCAGCTCTCTGTTTGGACCACTGTATCACTTTCATAGTGTGGGATGTGTGCAGCATGTTTTTTTCATAATAAATCTGCTGTCCAGATTTCCATTCTCTGTGAGACTCACACAGTCAGCCCTCACCAAAGTGACACTACACTGTTGCGTGGTGCACATTCTCCTTAAAGGGAAGAATAAGTGACATACCTAGCACATTCCAATCTCTCCCTGTTTTTATTGACTAATTGCGAACGTTTGAATTTTTCCATTGATCTGATTGTCAGTAGCTCTGCCTTTGAAAGGTTTCATCACTAATCTTAAATTAAAGGCTCAGTGTGTAGAATTTAGTGACATCTAGGGGTGAAGTTGCATGTTGCAGCTGAATACCCCTCACCTCACCCACTCCTCCCAAACATGCAAGAGAACCTGTGGTAACCTTCAGTTGTCATAAATATTCAAAAAGTGTTTAATTTGGCTCCTCTTAGTTATTCCTATACCTACAGGGTATACACAGTGGTTAGTGGAGTGAAATACACCAGTTATGAAAATCACCTGTTCTGTGTTTTCTACCCTTTCTTTCTTCAACATAGAAGGTCCAGTTGTCACTTTTGTAATTAATACTCATATTTGAATATGATCAAGCTCTCTGTGACGTCAGAAAAGATAAATAGCCAGAATTGGATTTCTGTCATGAGGGTCCTTAAAGTCTGTAGTATAGTATAGTTGTCAAAACTGCCATTTGCAAAACAGAACAATTATTTCCCCACGGTCCACTGTTAACGGAAAAGAGTAAGAGTACTCTGAGCCTATGTAATATGTATTTTATATTTCAGTAATGACTGGGCTATCAATGACATTGAAATGAGCTCCAAATTAATGTAAAACAAGGTTTTGAGGTGGTTACACATTTGAGGACGGTTGTACTGCATGTGGAGTCCTTGAGACAAAGACAAGAATTAAAACTGTGGAAAGAAAGAAGTGTAACAGGCTCAATATTTTATTTTCATATCCTGCTTTGAACTTATTCTCTAGTCATGCATCATCCTGTGTTTGGCTTTCCTTTCCCACGGAGCCGATTCTATTTCCACCAAACATCTCAGGGTAAATTTAGAATAGCTGCGTATCATAGAGGTAGCATGTGGCTCACTTAAGGAGGGTTTGGGTGTTATACCTGAGCTTTCACACATTGTATAAATCATCATCCTTTGGCTGGTAAATGTGAAAATGCAGATGGTGCACTTTCCAAATCTCCCATGTCTGATTTCCCCACTGAAAATCATTTCAAATATATTGTAGTGCCCAGGGGGTTGATGGGCCTTCTCCAATAGATAGCTATGGAGATGGGGTCCAGTGAAAGATGTTGCCCACACTGACCCAACTACTAATTCCATAAATGTTTGTCTGTCTTTCTGTCGTTATGTGGTACTCACAAAAAATTCATCTTTTCGGCTTTACACTTATTCTTAAAGGCCCACCCAGTGTCAAATTTGTTGCGGTTTGGAAACATGATACTTTTACGATACTTTCAATATTAATTCAATTTGAATAAACAGTGGAGCAGCGCTCTGCAACATCTGTGGGAGCAGGTCAGTGTGCCTTCAGTATTTGGACTGAGTTTAACCTCTCTTAGGCCCTCGGATAAACTACAGCAGTTGTCAATATCTGGATCAAACCACGGGTTAAAACTGCCACGGGTTTGATTTACCAGTTTACCAACTTCCCTCTGCACCATAGACTGCTTATAAGAAGATCTTCACGCAAACACCCGGCTCACAAACAATAAAAAGTGACAGTATATTGTAGAACTGTAGAACAAATGACAAAGAAAATTCTGAAGTAGCTCAGAGCATCAACACAGGCCACGATAATAGCCCATACTTAACAGGGGGGGGGGGGGGGGGGGGCACTGTACTAGAAATGTTACATTTAAACTGTACTTCTACATGCAGAAGTTTAATTTATAGTCAGAGAAAGGCTGGAACAATCAGGGCCCAGTGAAAGGACGTATTAAAAGTGACTGTGTACAGTGTGTGTCCTCCAGCCTCGGCTGCTCTCCATAGCTCGTTGAGTAGATTTATTCATCAGTCATGTTAACACTAAGAAAGCACACTGCTCTCTTCCAGCAAGCCTGGCCTGACAGACAAACACACACACACACACACACACAAAGCCCAATATGGGCCTCAGTGTACCGTCTCAGTTACCCGTGACTAAACTCATGACGGATGGTGGTGTTCAGGAATGAACACACACACACACAACAATACACTCTCACAAACACACTGAAAGACAGATGTCAAGCACAGTCGTGCTGCATCCTAAAATTAACAAATTTCAAATATCATCGACTCAAAACCGGTGTTGAATACAATCGCTGCTCAGGATGCCGCGTGTACATGAATAAGATGAATGGCACACAGGCCTGTCACTGTCACGGTAGCCTTCCCACAACCCCCCTCCTCCCACACCACCTCCACACAGTGTGTTTTATTACAATCAGTACCCGTGTCTGCTTGCACTGGGGAAAATGTGCAAGAAATAATGATCTGGATGGTCTTGGGGGTCTGGATTGAAGTGTTCCTGTAAGAATTCTCGTGGTGTAAGCAATTTATTTCTTAACACATAGTTCATATTGTTTAAGACACCCCATATATCTGCCAAGTGTGATGCGAAATATGGCTTTAATACAGCATCGCGCGCACCAGGGGACAGGGAAATATTTCTAACCCCAGCCCAACTCACCTCCCGCCATCCAAAACTCAGGAGGAACTGAGCTTCAGGAGAAAAACCCACTAAATGACCATGATTGCTACTTCAGTCTCCTGATAAGATGAGGAATAAGGAGCATTAACACAAATGAATAAATCATGTTTATAAAACACGAACAATCCCATTTAACCTGAATATGAAAGGCATTTTATTCTGACTTCTTCCTGTTCACCTGTGGAGTGTCACTTTTCTTATATTGAAAACATCCCAACAGTGGTGCGAATCCTTACCAACAGAGACTCCTCGGGGGACAGGCCACATTCCACAGCTTCCCAGCATGCAACATGGACGTGTGAGCTGGGCAGCACAAACAATGCCGCCTGTCGCCATTAATCATGTGTTGCATGTGAAAATCATTTACTGTTTCCTGCTGAGTAGGAAGTGGAAGTCTAATCAGGTCCAACTGCTCAACTGCATAACTAAAGTGAGCCACATGTGGAACAAACATTAAGACGTAAACAAAGAATCCCAGGTGTGTTTGTGTGTGTTCCTGTCATGCCATGTAACACAATGAACATTTTACTAAATGTAATGTCCAGAATTTAAGGGTTTCCTCATATTTTCTGCTGTGGTTTATTGTTCACACTTTCAGATGCCTTTGTGTGCCTGTACAAATAATACTATTAATATGTTTTAATATCAGTGAACAGCAATGAACAGGAACAAAACAAAATCATGTTAATATTTGATGTGACCACTCTCTGCCTTTAAAACAGCATGTGGTCTTAAGGATACTTTAGTTGATATAGGCTGTTTCAGTGTTTGTGTCTTCACGTGATCTCAGACCGACTCCATGATGTTCAGAGGGCTCAGCGGGGGTCACACCATCTGTTGCAGGACTAATATATAAAAATATGGCCTTGACACATGCAACAGTTACTTTAAACCTGACCCCTGTCTCAACATATTTAGAGAGCTGCCCTAAAAGAGGTTAAGCTACACACGACAACAACATTGTGTGAAAACAATGTAGAGCAATACATTGATTGATATCTTCAATTGAAAAATTATATTATACTAATATTTCATGTTTACATCCATGATGTTGTTTTACATAAAGCTGACTACTCAGTTAGTCAGAAAATAAATAAACTTATCCGAAAAGCCACTGACACATTTAAATAAAAAGTCATGCAGGGACCTGAGGACTTTATTAAATAAAATTACTGAATTGTATTATGTGTAGTAGGGTTGAGACTGTTAAGTTAACGAAAACACAATAAATTTACACTTTTCATTGAATTATTTCTAAAATTAAGACATTTTTAGATATACTTAAAAAAAGTATTTCTCTTATATATTTTATCTCACATGAGAAAGGAGCATTTTATGAGTACTGATTTATAATCCCTTCAGTTCACTGTGAAAGCTGACAATAAATAGTGTTATAATGTTCTTTCTTTGATTTGACAGTTATTTGTTGACTAAAGACACGATACATCTAATAATTCAATGCATATTGCACTGTAGACTAATGCTGGTTAGACGATGATCTGGACCTTTGCTGGAAGGAACCACTCTGAATTCCTTATTTGAATCCCCCTGATCAGAACAATATGGGCAGCCGGGCTCTTTCTGAGTTGCTGTGGTTCTGAACACAAGAAATACAAAATTTAAAAAATTGACAAAATAAACTATTTTGAAATTTCATCCTGCGCTGAACAGGAATGTGTGTTGTGTGTGTGTGTGTGTGTGTGTGTGTGTGTGTGTGTGTGTGTGTGTGCGTGCGTGCGTGTGTGTGTGTGTGTGTGTGTGTGTGTGTGTGTGTGTGTATGACTCTCAGCTGGGTCAATAGTGAACCTGTGAACTCTGATGTGGCTTCCGAGATAGATGAGCCTCTCTCCAGAGATGGGCAATAAGGAGCCATAAGACTTATCTGTGTGTGAATGACTGTGGTTGTTTATGTGCGTGTGAGAGCGGATGGTGGGATGGAGGTGATGGTGGCTTGCACAAATTGCCAATCACAAGCAAGCCAATTTTTTTCTGCACGGTGTTCATTCTAAAGAATTGAGTCACTGTTTTTCTAATAGAGTCATCAGAGAGAAAACCAGGTAGATCTTCACACCCTCTGCTTTGTGCTGCTTCGTGCTCCAGCACCTACTCGCCCTCCCTAACTTTTCTGTTATGGGGATATTTGCAACCTTCATAGCTTTTTTCTTTTCTACCCTCTTTTCAGTCCTATCCTCTTTGAGTGAGTCACAAGTTGGAAGACGGAGAGGTGAGAGGTGGGAGGAGGGGGCTGCCTAGGGGCTGGTAGAGGCTGGGGGTATAGAGCCGAGTAAACAGGCAGTAATTAAGAGCAGAATATTCCCTATCATTGCAGTTTTCATCCCACAAAGGATTGCTTCAGAGGATTTTTTCCTTTTCTCTACAACCAACACTAATTTTCCCTCACGTCAGCCACTCTCCTCTGCCACTGTGAAGCAGGGAAGAGTCACAGTGTGTGTGCCTGTGTCGGGATGTGTGTGTGTTGCTGAGGCCTTGGGCATCTTTAACGCCAATTAAGTAAAGGGGCAGAGAAACCAACCTCCGCTGAACTAGCAGGCGCTGACAGGGAGGAAATGAAGAAACAGTGAGAGAGGAAGGGGGGACAAATCTGTATATGGTATCTGGGCTACATTATTATTAATACTATTATTAGATATGCATATTACCAGAGAGGTCATTTCGGTGTTCTGTGGTGGGAATTTATTCCACAATTCTAACCTGTTAAACCTCCAGTGCCGTTTTATTCAAGATCAAAGGAGTAGTTTTCTAAACTCTGTGTAGTTTTACTGGCTATTCCTTCTCACTGACGAGCTCGTCCACCTAAACATAATTTTGTTCATCTGTTGTTCATATCCAAATCATCTAAATGCTGTTTTAGGGGGTTTGTCACATGCTGATAAAAAAAGGTGTTGAACAAACCCCGTAGCTTGGCAGGGAAAGCAAACACATGTATAATTTATTGTGCCATGAGAGGTTATTACTCGTTACACTTGCCATGCTAATGACGGCTCTTACTAGCATAGGAACATAAATCTCAGTGGCCACAAAATGATTTAAAGCGTGTGAAGAACAAAATAGAAATGTATTCTGCTCCACAAGATTATGTTCTCCTTGGACCTTTCTGAAATGTTGACTCTATCTTTGGATAATTTCTGGGGGTTTTTAGGTCTCTGTAAAATATTTTTTGCGGTAAATCACTCTCTTAGTCATTGACTTATATAGCTGATTATGATGCGTTTTTCTTCTACCATAAAAGTAAATGCAATAGTTCAGTGTACTTACCAGAACATTTAAAATTACCATGACCTGCAGAGATTTCTTTCTTTGTGAAGCCCAACACCAAAGTTATTCCCACTAAACTTTAAACTGTGGCATGATCAGCCAGAAAACATTGGTCAGACAGCGATGTTGAGTCCGGGGCCAAATGTGGTGCTGGTCTGAGGGCAAGAAAAACTGAAATTGTTAAGTTTCAAGTAATGACAGGGGTTTAGTCCAGTTTTGTCGGAATTTGATATGATTGTGCCTTTATAAGGTGTCATCCTTTCATGTGTAATTGTGGTCCTCCTGGACTTGGCCTATCTGTCTGTATATGACTGGCATATCTGGAGAGCTGTTCATCTTAGTCCTCACACTTTTGTGTTCTTCTCTTTACTTTTACAAATATTGGTGTTTTAATCAAATGTACCGTATACTTAAGCACTTACTTAATGTTGATGAGTATAATAGTATATTTCATCTGTGCTGGAACATGATGAAGATGGTGGTCAGGTTATGTTGAATATTGGTTCAACCTCAGTCAAGGGAATATCAAAGATCATCCAACAAACAGTGTTTGCTTTTGTAACATTAGGGAAGGATTATGATTAGTTCAGACAACTAAAGCACACAGGTTAAGTTAGAGTAAGTTCATCTTTAGGGTTAAGAAATGCTGAAAGACAATTGCAGGTCTGCAATGGAATGCATAAACCTCTTGTGAGCAACTCACACCTACCTCCGTGAAGTCAACACAACTTGACTTGCACTGCATTGAAGCCATGTGGTGAAGAAATGTTGTGTCCTGTGTAGACATAATTCCTTGGATACTGAGACCAAACTGTACAGATGTGGATTTCTTTTAAGGTTGTCTGAACAGTGAAACTAGGATTATTCTTCCCTGCACTATCATGAGAGGTTCCTTTATGTGTTTTTGTTGTTGTTGTTGTTGTTGTTGTTTCCGTGTCAGTGTTTTACCTCCTCTATTTTTTATTCAAAATTTGTTAATGACACGACTGAGATGTGTTTCTCAAATCTCTGACTGATCTGTATTTGGGTGGAACAATGACATCTCTGACAGCGCTGTTATTCGAGCAAGCAGAAAGATTGTGTCTTACAGCAGGTTTAATTGAAGTCAGATGAATTATTAATCGTCTTGCTTTGTGTTGTAACATGGTTTTAGTGTTGCATCATGAGATCTGGGAATTACTAGACTTTGCATATTCATCAGCAAGTAACGTGGAAAAAAGTTGTTGGCTGCGAAATAACACATGTTTTCCTCTCGCATGTGAATGCAGTGAAACACATTTCTGAGATTTAGGTGTGAGGTGAAAGGTCTGTAAGCTAATTGCCTATACATGCACACACGCATGCATGCACACACACACGCACGCACGCACGCACGCACGCACGCACGCACGCACGCACGCACGCACGCACGCACGCACGCACGCACGCACGCACGCACGCACGCACGCACGCACGCACGCACACACACACACACACACACACACACACACACACACACACACACACACACACACACACACACACACACACACACACACACACACACACACACACACACAGGGTCTCCTCCTCTAGAAATCCTCTACTTGGATCCCGAAGGTGATGTTCCAGCACAACATCAGCCAACACTGACTTCTCATAATAAGGGATATTTTCCAGCTCAATAAACCCACAACCCCTACACACACACACGCACACACACACACACACACACACACACACACACACACACACACAGCAGTAGCTACTGTATCTTTGTTGCAGCACAGAGGGCTGGTACTTTAACAACAGTGGCGGGCGTAGTAAAGTGTTGCCTCAGATTTAAGAACATGGGCCAGAGCTGTAATTAGCTTACTGCTCATTTGTGTCAGCCACCCAGTAATTCTGGCTGTAATATATCTGTGTGGCTCTTGATTGATGGCCATATGAAAGGGAGAGAGAGACAGAGAGCCACTGGGAGTGAGAGAGAGCAAGAGGAGAATGGCAGGCTGATTTGTGATGCCTGGGCCTGCTGCTTGCATTTCTAATACAATAGAACGACAGTTATTTGTCCATCTGATATAAACATCAGCGGTGAGGGAGGGGAGGGAGGTGGAAGGGCAGCGCAGTGCCAAGAAACCGAGATGTGTGAGTGAATTCGCTGCAGCTTTGCCAAAAAATGTAGTACAATTGTTAAATGCTGTACTCTATGTAATCCTGCACTGATTAAATCTTTGTGGCCACTTGGAGGCAGTGGAACAAACTGTGAAAACGTTGTTGACGTTGTATCACCATCCAGCCGCCCATTCACACAAACCAACATATAATTAATTGGACTCATGTCTTTGGCCACCGTGCTAATGCACTTCCCATATCCACTCTCTTTTTAGCTCAGGTTTGGTTTGCACCATAGATGCAAGACTTGTCTCCACTTTGTCTTGTTGTAAAGAAATGGTGCCACCATTTTGCAATCTTGACGTAATTTCTAGTTAGTCTCAGCTGTCAATCATGATTTTTAAACCAGTTTTTAAAGCATCAAACAACATTAAACCCAAAGTTAGCAGAAACATGAACCCATGAAAAACAGTGTGATAAGAACTACTTAAATTGGCTGACATCGTCTTTCCAACAAAACTTTTTGATGTGTGCTTTGACTTTTTAGTTTGGTCTTTAGTTTGGGTCATATCATATCCACTAACATGGAGGAGGTAATCGTTTGGAAGTGAAGAGATAAGAGATAATAATTAACTAAAATGTCGTAGTGTAAAGTCCAGAGCAGGTTGTGATGGTTGAATGGGTTTATTGCAATTTTTTTCATCATTTGTATTTTTTATTATCTTTTACAATTTTGGTTTGGGCAACAAACAAAGGTTAGGGTTTGCTGAAAGCCCTGAAAGCATGTGCAGTAGAAACTGGGACAAGGTGTATGAAAGATGTGGAATTTTAACAAGATGATAGGGTCAAATAATGGTGATATTGTGGGTACTGGTAATATTGTAGCGTATTCATGGTGCTTAGAAAGACAGGGTCAAGAAGATGTGAATACAAAGGATCAGAGAGGGGCACTAAGGGAGTTTATGGTACAGAAAGGGACAAACGAGTCCACTGAATGCTTCCCCTATAATCTACACTGAAGAAAGTCCCACATCCCTCCACACTTTAGTATTACGTCATCTTTCTCACAAATTTGCCCCTCGGTCTTTGAAAAGCATCAGCTTGTAAGACAGAGACGAGTGCTGCAGTATCTCGCCATGCCATGCCAGGCTGTCTCTGTAATTGTTTGTAACGTCATGCATGATTTTCGAAAAGGTTAGCTCCCACTTTCTGAGTGTGTGTGTGTGTGTTGCCAGCTTGGCTGCAGGGTACAGTCTTAGTGTGTCTTGCTCTTGTCAGTGTTAGAACAGATGCTGGAGGCGAGCCCCCGGGCTGCCCTCAGGGCTTCATACCCTCTGGAGATACACACACCTGACATGCAAACATGCACACAAACAGACACACACAAGCACACACACACACGCACATATATAAAGGCCAGCAGACACAAATCTTGTTAATGTTTGCATTTACATAGGACCTTCTGATCAATGTCATATGGAGTAGTGCCAATTCTTTTAGACAGACATACAGTTCCATATGCTTATTGTACACACACACACACACAGACACACACACACAAACACACACACTCTCTCTCTCTCACACACACACACACACACACACACACACACACACACACACACACACACACACACACACAGTTTATGCCCTTCTTCCCTGCTGATTTTTTCTCAAGAAAACTGCACTTAACCAGCTAAAGGGTGAATGCAGCTGAAGTGCAGAAAGGTAGTTGTTAGCTCTACCTAAACACTTATTACCTGGTATAGTAGGTTCAACCTAATTACTTGATGGAGTTGCCTACATGGATTTCTCCTCCACCTGTCAGTGCGCTCGGAGCAAGCCACTCATTATCACAGTCAGACCGACTTTAGCTGGAGGTTGTGTTTTACTTTCAACACCCCGAGTTGTCATTATGGCTGTCAGACAGTCAAGTGGGTGACACGAGTGCATATAGTCTGTGCACACACATTCTGGAAAGCAGCATGCCAATATACAAAGGTATGCGAGTCAAGCCAATTCAGATACTGATATGCTTCGTTTAGTTTCCAGGCATTAAACAGTCATTCCTGTCACAGTACCATGTCACCAAGTGCTAATAATGCATCACAAGCTTCTGCCTACCAGTAACAGTCTGCTGGTCTGCCATTAACAAATATAATGAGACTTGTAGAACTATTGAGGGAAGTGTAGACAACTTGTTGGTTCTGAGTTTCCACAACTGGGCCCAGGCAGCTCAGTTGTTGCATTAAAGCGAGCAATTTAAGTTAGCACCAAGGTAATGTCAGCAGTAGCATAACTAAATGAAGACTTTACGTCAGGTTAGTGTGCATTCCTGCTTCACCCTAGATTAAGATGCATTTATTAGTCCCGAACACATGCAAGGACACACAGAGCAGTGAGCGACCATGTAAGGCACCCGGGGAGCAGATGTTGGGGAGTAAGGTGCCTTGCTCAGTGGCACTAGACAGGGTAGGGAGAATCCTCTTGGATTTTTGGACAGATCAATCCAGGTTTGTCTTTTTGTTGTTTCTCCGTGGAGTCGAACCAGAGACGAACCAGAGACCTTTTCTGCCCATAGTCCAAGTTTCTGCCACTAGTCCACCACCTCTCCCCTAGGGAAGTGATGTTAAACAATTAATACAAATTAGCCTTTAACTGGAAGTTGACTGTATGTTGTTTTATAGATTATAATATTTATTAAGGGAATCCGCCAAGAGCAAGAAACACGTTAACTGTGTGGTTGACACGTGGTTCACATGAGCTATCAGCACCATCACTCTTGGATTAACTTCAATGACACTTTTATTCTCATACTACCTTCTCTCACCAACCTTTATCACTTCCACACAGTCAGTGCAGTGTGTGATATTGGCCCTTGGTGTAAACACACTGCTGAGTTGCAACATATGCGCTCAGTCTTATGAATCTGATCTCTCTCAAATGGATCAGATAAGATGATGTCTGCTGTAAACGGCTGCTCAGGTCCAATACTGGACGATCACATCACAGCAAAAGAATGTCCAAGTGACATCTTCATCAAAAGATAGTGTGTGGGAGAGTGGCTGGTGTCAAGGAGTGTTTGTTTTTATATGGCAAATTCTTTCCACCCGGGCTCGCTCTGTCTCTGTCTCAGCGTTGTTGTGTCTTCTCTCTCTTCCAATGTAGCCACAGCAAACACACATACACACATGCACACGCACGCACGCACGCACGCACGCACGCACACACACACACACACACACACACACACACACACACACACACACACACACACACACACGTGCAATGCATTATTTTGTTAGACTGGCTGTTATAAGCCCTTTGACAATCACCCATTGACACTGTTTGACTTTACATACAAAATATACTCAGCTATTATTTTGTGGAAAACCTGTGTTTTACACCGGAGGAACAAAGAAAGATAAGGATAGAGGAGAGGAAAACAAATGAAATGAGAAAAGAGGAGATAGGGGGTGGAGAGGTGAGGTGATGGCAGGAATGACGGCGGTGTTCGGCGGAGGCATATGTCACATCCTATCAAGCGACAGGACGAATGAAAGCTACAGTATTGCTGCTGCCGTGTTAGGAAACAGCGAACACGCCAGTGCACACACGTACACAAACACACACATGCACACACACTGGCCCAGCCAAGCTTGTCTGGCTCTCCACGGCTGCACGGCCTCCATGCAGAGCAGCCGTAGCTGTCGGAAGAGGACCGGATCATTTTGGACAGTATCATTAAATGCCATGTCATCACCCGTTATGGAGTAGTGCTCTCACTCCCTGCTTCTCCCCTGGGAAGGTAAGCCCATCTGATAGGTATGGAAAGGTGTGTGTGTTTGCATGCATGTCAGTGAGTGTCTGCGTTGCCCTATGTGTTTGTGCCTCGCAAAAGGGTTTGACAGAGGCAGGCAGAGGCGGAGGGTACGTTGTCGGCTGTGGAAATGGGATGGACGGGGGTTGAGAGACGGAATTGGCATTAAATTTCCGACGCGGCACATGGATTGACTTTGACTGGAGCGCAAGGGGGCTGTTAGCTTATCTTTAAGGCCGTGTTTGTCACAGCGCGGAGGGCAGCTCCGCTAGACAGGCCGGGAGAGAGGGAGGGAGAGCCGAGCCGAGCGTGGGCTGAACGATATGGATAGGTGAAGGCTCCCGGTGGGACTCGCTGCCTGAGCCGGCGAGCTGCGCTGGGGAGCGAGAGGAGGAGAGCGGCTAAATTGAAGGTTTATTTATCCAATTCGCTGTCAAGGTCGACTTGTCGGTGAGCTGTCCTGTGTGTGTTCACAAAATGCCAAAATCTCGATGAATTGTTTAAAAAAAAGAGAGAGAGAGCACACATTGAGGAGGGGGAGAATCAATGACCTTTGGTTGCGTCACGCTTCAAGCTGCCAGCAGCTCTTAAGGCTGTCCTTACCGGCCATTATGGTTGCCTTTTAAAAACAAGGCAGGGGAGCTGTCGACAGAGAGAAGTCTAACATTGACACAAACACACACGCACACAAATAGAAGTACATTACACCAGGATACACAGACACACACACACACACACATCATACCTGCGTGTACTACCTGAGCAGCAGTTCCTTCAGAATGATAAACATCTTACATGCGGAAACACACTCGCTTAAATAACAAAAAAACTATGTAACTGTTGCGTTAACTTACAATAATGGCCGGAAACCATTTGCATGTTTGCATTTGCCTTGCGCAACCGACTGTTTCCATGACTCTAGATTATATAGCGTCCATCAGAAAGACAACTACTTAGCTTCGAGCTCATTTTACATGATTGGATGGTGTAGCACTTCCAGAAGGGAACCCAACTGCTCATCAGTGATAATCAGTTTATCCTTTTACATCTCAATGAATAAGATTGGGAAGTGCGCAGCGCCGAGGCTGATGGGCCATCTTGGTTCAGCATGACTACCCCTGGAAATGCAGGTTGAATAGGAAAAAGGGCTTTTGATTTAGAGCATTAATCAGTTAGGCTTCAGCTTGAAGTGCTACTGCTGCTACTGCTGCCGCTTAACCCGTGTGGTATTCTTTAGAGGGACCCCCGGCGTCAAAGTTGTGGAAGGCCTCTGTCAACGTGAAAAGAACATGACCTTTAAGATCGTATCAGCATGTTTGCTGGTGCATACACAGCCAAAGAAAGGGTTCAGTGGCCCATCAGAAAAGGGAGAGCGAAGAAATATAAGACAAGGAGGGAAAAGCAAATTGTAATTCACTCAGAGGACTGTTTGTTTGAAAGAGCAGTCTGCTGACACTCAAGAGTGTGCCATTTAATGTCCTAGAGAGAAACAGAAAATAAAGATACAAATAACGCCTTGGCGCAGCGCAATTTATTTACCTGATTGTTTCTTTCATCGAGACCTAATTTGATGGGACTCATAATGAAGCCAAGGTGAACTTCATGAAATTGGAAACACTGTACCTGACTGACCAGTGTATCCATCAACCAAATGTAATTGGTTTATTTTGATCATGCTGTGTCCACCAATATTCTTTTAAGGTTTTTAATTCTGCATCAACTGGATTTTACAGGTCAGATCTGTTTCTCTGGTTATGGTGAGTTATACTCAAGAGCTCCATCTACAATGTGTGTGTGTGTGTGTGTGTGTGTGTGTGTGTGTGTGTGTGTGTGTGTGTGTGTGTGTGTGTGTGTGTGTGTGTGTGTGTGTGTGTGTATGTGTGTGTTTGTGAGTGTGTGTTTATTGAGTCTTATGAAGAGCTGATAGTCATGTGATGGTAGTCATCAGTCACCTCCTACACCCTGTCTACGAGTGTGGCTGCTCACTGTCTGCTCTGTCACACACAAATACAAAGAGACAAACAAGCACAGTGACCAAATCTACTCACCGACACTGACGTCTGCAGCTACCACATTGTCCTGGAACTCCAAACTTGCTTTTACTTTATTAGTGTACTTACAGCAATAGAATATGAACACATACTGTACTAACTTAAGTCACAAAACAAATTCCGATGTAAGTCCAATATTTACCCTCTTTTGAGCTCTGTTTTGGTCTCCACCTCCTCCTGAAAGACACATGTTGTTCCATATTGGCTAAATGCTCCACCATGTTCTCCATTTAGTTGCTAATATCTGCATAAAATAGCTGCTTGCCAATCCACTTGAAAGTATTGATTTGTGTAGCATTAATAATGTACATTCCACATGTAGAGAGGAAATGTATTATATCTGATCATCATGCTGACTATGTGACTGGCCACTTGGGGGACTTGGGACAAGTGGAGAAAACCTCTGCAGGACGTACCAATCGGGACGAACGTGTTTGAAGGAATTTGATCATTCAGCAGATGTCGGGCGGCTGTGGTTCACGGGTGAGAGCGGTCGTCCTTTAACCAGAAGTCGGCGGTGCGATCCCAGGCTTCCCTACTCTGGAAGCTGAAGTGTCCATGAGCAAGATGATGAAACCCAAATTGCCCTCTCCAATAGAGAAAGTGCTGCACAGAGATGCACTGTATGAAAGTGTACAACTGTACTGTAAAATGCTTTGAGTGGTCATCAGGACTAGAAAAGCGCTATATAACTACAGACCATTTACCATGAAGTGACTTGCATTCATTAGCTTAATGCAAGCTAATGAATGTAAGTCTAAATATTTATGATCTTCATAACTAAGTTTTGATCTCCTTTAAGTAGAAAGGTAATACCATTGTTAGTGCAAAATAGGTAGAGTGCTTTTTGATAGAAAACAAAACAGGGTCAATGAGATCCCAATTTCTGAGCTGGAAAAAAACATGAAGATATTGGCCATGGAGCTGAGGGGAATAACAAATGGTAGTGTGATCATTCTTTAGCAAAAAAGAAAAGAAATATATAATTCTTGACTAGGACTTCAATAAATACAATACAATACAACACTAGAAAACAAGCAAACAAACTGCTATATAATTTATTTTGTTTAAAAATGCTTACGCTTTTCCAATCAGTTTATTATTTTTCTTTTCATTAGAGCTGAGCCTTCCCTTTATATTTATCCATGTTTTTTCTATGGACATCACTAAAACAACAGTACATTGGTTTGTTTGAAATCTTAGCGCATCCCATGATCACAGAATGATCCTCATTCTCAATCACTGATTCCATAACATAATACCATCCAGAGTCCAGCAAAGAAACATTTCGACACAGTGTGCAGAGTGCATGCCCTTGGCATTGAAGATTAAGCTGCATTAACAGGTTGTTCCTACAGTCTCAGTGGTACATGGTCTGATTACTCAAAGTGAAATCTAGTTCTTTTGTTAGTTTTTCACAAAATAATGTCTCTGAATGTAATGGCCCTTTTTTCTCTTGAACTGCATGCATTTCCCCCAAGCATTCTGCGATTACAATTTCTATTTTTCCCTCAGCATTCTCTCTTTTTCTCTATCACAGTTAAGGAGAGCTTACACAATATCTCCACTGAAAATGTTCCAGGGATAAATATCCCAAGGCAGCAACAACCTCCGCCTTTTCCTAAACTCTTCCTATCTGCAATTTGCATGGCCAACGCAGAAGGTTTGAAAAGAGAGGGGGGAAAAAAAATAATGGCATTTGCTTCCACGAGCCATACGTCCCCAAAGCGATTCCGTGACCGAGATCCATGTCATGTTCTTGCTTTTTGCACCACTGGAATGAAACAGGGCACACAGGTTCCAGGCCTCACTGGGATAAGCCAGTGTAAAGCTCAGATTTGAAAGATTGCAATGTGGACAACATGAAATAAGAAAGACAAGCATGTACCTTTCTTTGTGCTTACAGCAGGAAGCATGTGATAAAATATGAAATGGCATTTCTGTAGTTTGATGGCATCAGGATTTTCTAGCACTCAGTAGTGAGTTGACATCGAAGACTGCATATAAAGACGGATGATGCGTCTCCACTTCCTCCCACTATCCAGAAATGAAGCCAAAATACCGAATAGGAACGCTGCCATCTTACATCAAAGAAATCCTTTAAAGCCAGAGTCTGCATAGTAGCAGTTTGGGATTAGGGATAAGATAAGATAAGATAAGATAAGATAAAACGTTATTGACCCCACTCTGGGGAAATTCCCTTGTTACAGCAGCAGACATGTCAGAATGAGGTAGACAAGAGAATACTATAAACTATAAAACTATAAAAGAAGTCAACAGATTGAGGTCTGTAATTAGGTCCCAACAGTATATGTGCTTATAGCATCAAATAAGTTATTAAAACCAAACTTACCAAAAAAAGTAACACATTAACATACCCATGATAAGAAGTACTTCTACCAAAAATGAAAGGAAACCACCTTTGACAGAAATTTATATAACTTATTATTTTGACCCATGTCCCATCCAATACCATGGAGGAGGCTGTGTTTATGACCTGTACTTGTAGGTAACATCATACTCATGCTAATTAGTTCTTGACCCTCATAATTCCAATGTTACCACAACGTTGCAGTTATTTTCAATAGTTTTGGTCATTATTGTTGTAGTAACATTATACTCAACCTCTTACAATCGTATCTAAGTATAGTGTTAGTCGTTTGATTGTATACAACACTGCTCCTCTGATTGTCCCAGATTCAGGCCATAAGCAGATACAGTATGTGACTGATAATCAGTTTGATCAGCAAGATCGCAGTGGGAACAGTAACTTTAATGACGAATGGACATACTTTCCAAGGCTGTGTTCTTCCATGACATCTCCATGTGAGCTAAGGCTGGATTTGACACTGGGATTGAAGTGTTGGCTAAAAGCTGCATGCTCTTTCTCAAAGCAACATAGACCCTAAAGATATGTAGAGCTGAATCCAGAAGTAAAGTATGCAGCCCGTGCAGTGCAAAGCGGAAATGTAGTTTTTTTTGGCGCTTTTTTCCCACCCCGAATTTCTGCATCACATCTTCGCTAAAACCAAACTGCTCATCACACTGAGGGGGGACTTCTATAAATGTTTAATGACATTGAGCACTACCAAGGCTTTGAAAATCTGCTGCTCTTTTAATTTCCTTTCCTTTCGCCTTTTTTTTTCTTCGTTAGCTCACCCTATGCTAATGTCTCTGAATGTCTTACAGCGTGTCCTGAAGGGAGCCGAGCCAATTGTGTTGCTGTGATATCGTGCTCCTACTAATGTGCCAATGCTAATTGTGCGAATGGTAGCTCCAGCCTTTTCTTTGATTCTATGTATTTCTACTCTTGCATCACACATTCAGATCACGTCACTTAGCGCTGTCTGACCAACTTATTGTCTATGCTTGGCGCTATTGAGTCGCATTTGTGCAACTAGTTAATCAGGCCAGGGAAAAGATGGATAATAAACATGTTCTGTTCTTGGCCGGTTTTTATTGTAGTGAGAAACTGACACGGGATGGAGAGGCTGAGAAGAGAGAGACATACATAATTCTTGCTACAGAGAATATTAGGCAGTAAAGATGGAAAGAGAGAACAGGGAAATGAGGGAGACAACAAAAGAACGAGAGAAAACGACTTCTTGCTAAGTCAGAGGTAAATGATTGCTAACTGGTGAACATGTGGCAGTGTATTTGTGTGTGTGTGTGTGTGTGTGTGAGCATGGGAAAGACATCTGTGTGATAATGAGACATTTGATATGACATAAACAGCACTATTGTGTTCTCTTACATATGAGAGCATCATGGCGGAACTGTTGACCTGTATCACCTAAGAAAAGAGGTTGATACCCCTCAACTGCAGCCCAGCCTGTTTAACCTCACCTCTCCTTTGGCCTCTGTTTTCAGGGTTGGCCGAACTGTGTGTGCGTCTGTACATTTACTTTGTGTGTGTTTGTATTGGTTCAGTGCACGAGTGATGGTGAAACCTGGAGGGGGGAGAGGTGACTTTAATCCTCAACTTTCCACCCCCAAGGTAAGACTGAGAGGATGAGAGGAGAATTTAGCCAGGCCCCTGTGTGTGTTGTCTGGGCTTGTGTGTGTCTGCAGGGCGCTCGCATCCGCGAAAGTCTTGGGCTCGGCCATAGAGAATGAATGGTCTTAGTGCCGCGGCCGGACAGAAAAATCAATGCTTCATATGAGGGGGCTGCGGGGGTTAGGCCTCCGTGTTCATGTCAACAAGGCTATTGGTTTTCTTAATACTCCAAAGTTGGCGTTTCCCCGCTTCGGGAGGGCCGGTGAGGTGACTTGTGTGGTCAAAGCTTAACAAAGGGATCCTGCCTTCTAGCCTTTGCTGTACTGTTGGCTGAGGGAAGCCGAGCAAGGATTAATTACCAACTGTGCTGGCTGGATATTAGTTGTTGTTTTCTCCCACTGTCACATGGCACCTCTGGACTGACGCTATTGGAGGGAGCTTGTGTGGCTGTAGAGCAGTGGGCTAATACTGTTAGATGAAGTAACACAGTTAGATGTAATAGTGGTGCGGTGGTGGCAATAATGGTTTCCCCTTAGAGTGGCTTTCACAGATTAATCAATGGGCATACAAATGACAGTATATGATTATTTAACAAGACAGACCACCAATTATCTTACTGAACAGAGATCAGTTCAGAATTCAAATGAAATACACAAACTATCCAGCACATTTTCCTGGCACTGCAACTAATGATTATTTTTCATTGTTTAATTTATCTGCAGATTCTCTAATAATAGATTCATGGTTTGGTTCATAAAACATCAGAAAAAATATCGATGCCAGAGTCCCAGACTCCAAGGTGTCGTTTTTGTCTTGCCCTCAGTCCAAAAGATGGATAATTTAACTCAGTAACACATAATGTTTTCGAGAGCATCATCCAAAAAACTTTTCTTGACGCTGCTCTTCCTTATGTCTGCCAAGTTTGAAGTGGATCAGAGACAGATATTCCTCAATTTATAATTATATGTAAGACAATGTAAGTCAATTCTCACATATGAAAATTGTTTTCCTGGAAAGTTCACATAAACAATTTATCAGTGAAACACTGTCGGCTAGTGATTGAAATTTAACTATTTGAAATAGTTAAAATGTCAAATTTAAAGTTACCTATATACCTGTACTCTACTTGAGTATTTCCATTTAGGTCTATATTTTTCTTTCAACTTCACTCCAATTTTAGTTTATCTTTATTAATTAGTCAGCTTTTAAAATCCAGTAAACTTTTATCTTGAGTGTTTTCTTGTACAGTTAATGTGTGTGTATTTTGGATAGCCCCCTTTAGATTATAGCATAAGACATTAAAAATAATATTTTGATTTTTAATGTTTAAGCTAATTTTAGTTCAGTACTTTTCAACACAGGACTTTTAAAGAGAGACCTTCGTCCTCTATCGGTGGTAATGTCGTTTTATTACAGTCACCAGTTCAGCTGGAAGAACACCTAGAAGATTTGCTTGTTTCCTTTTACTATCCCATTCAGACCTTTATTACTCTAAACTTAGTCTTTTAGTTCTTTCCCCCAGAGCCTATATCATATCATTGTACATATTCTCGCACACACACACACACAAACAAACACACACACACACACACACACAAACAGGGGGTGGGGTAGGGGGGGCAGTCGTTAGCGACACTGTGCTATAGACAGCAAACCTATAGGGAGGGGTCTGTGGGTCGGCGAAGGCAGGGCCGACCCAGCCGTTGAGCATTGGTCACCCAGAGCAATCGGATGAAAACGCAGTGCAGATGTAATTTGTTTTCAATGGCTGTTTCAAAAGAATAATTGTGGTGACACTGGCCGGTCGATAGTATGGATTTTTGTTTTCGAGTGCACTGTGTGTGTGGCGCTAAGAGAGGGCAGGAAATACAACGCTGCAGACCCAAATACAATAAAAATGGATTGTGTGTGTATGTGTGTGTTTGTAGGGGTATTTGCGGGTCTGGTAACCATCACTGGGCCCTGGACATCATTGGAAGGATTACTAAATGTGTCCTATGGGCTGGCTATAGGATGGTATTCTCTCTCTCTCTCTCTCTCTCTCTCTCTGTTTACCTTTCTCTTATTTTCTTTTAGGGTAAAAACCCTGACTTGCCTTGAATAAACTCACTTAAGATGAAACACAGCTCAAGGAGGCCTGACTACAACTGTGAACATACACCTGCTAAGACTGTGTGTGTCTGTGTGTGTGTGTGTGTGTGTGAGTGTGTGTGTGTGTGTTTGAGGGGAAAAGACCGAGAGAATCTTAATCTCTCTTCCATTTTCAAAATAATCTCAGCGTTCTTTACTCTTATTCAAAAATCTGATTTCTGTTTGATCAACTGAAAAAAACACCTAAGGCCATTGCTCCGTTTAAAGTATGCCTTCATTTTATTTTTGCAAAGAACACTATACATAAATAAATTTCACATGAAGAATATCTGTTCATATTGCTCCTATCGTTACTGTTTGATAATGCAACCCCATAGAATGGATTGCATCACAACTGCGATGTAGTCTATATTCCTCTATTTCAGAAAACATTGCACCTATAAGATACATGTATATCAACAAACCTAAATGCATTCAAGCACATAACTGCTCTCAAATGAACGTGCAATTACACATTATTTTTGGAGTGTGCTTTAATTTGACTAGAATATTATTTATGCAGCAATAAAAAAGTCAGACATTTCTATATACTCGCCTTTGAGTATCTGATTTGCTCACGCAATCATTGCTGTATTTCCAGAACACATTTGAAAAGGTTTCTTCTGCACTGTGACATGGTTCCTCATGATTGCTTCTCATAATAACGCTTTCCTTGCCCTGGTTAGTTAGTGCACTTTCTAACTTCTGAATGGGCTAATTTGTCGTTCGTCCCCTACTTTGCCTTTGTCCTTCTCCTCCTCTCTTCCCTGATCTCCTCCTCGGGCCCATCTCGATATGGCTTCTCTGTTGCCAGATAATGGCCACTTTGAGCATTTGCCAAATCAGACACTGTTCTGCTGGGAGATGGAGTCGGGGCAATTCTAATTCGTCAGAGGAGTCAGAGGTGGTGTGTGTGTGGGGGGGAGGGGGGTCTGTGTGCTTGTGTGTGTGTGTGTGTGCGAGTGATTGTTACACTAAGTATGGACATGGCCGGGTTCATTGAAGGGGTGGGATTGTGTGACATTAAATGAGTGAAGGTAGATTTAGATGGCACACTGTGGCTGGGTGTAGAGGGACATACAGTAAAAGACATTATTCCTCCGTCGTCCAAGCCCTCGCTGACACTCTCTACACACCCCCTCCCTTGTCTCCCCTCCTCTCCCCTCTCTCTTTCTCTTGCTGTCTTTCTGCACTATTCCCTTGCCGCGGGTGGTCACCAGAGACTAGACTGGGGCTGATTTATACTCCCTCTCCCCTGTCCTCTGCCTGACTGCCTCTGAAATGGAGAAATTTCCTTCCTCCCTCTCTCACTCCCTCTCCACAGCAGCAGCAGTGTGGTACACAGGCAGGGAAATGAGAATAGGAGGGCTAACATTACAATGTCTACCTCCCTAATACACTGTCCTACTCTGATGACTCCCACATTCCCAACCCTGTGGGCTGCCTCTCAACATCTAGGTTTTCCCCTAAGGCCAACTGATTTGTGAGCGCATCTAAAACTGGACAGAGTCATATTTTTACTACTATGTTTTATATTTTTTTTATGTTTTTCTAACTATACTATATACTCTATCAGCTGGGGCTGACATTACAGTTACGTCAACTAAACCACTTTCTTTGATGACACTTTGGCTTATCATTTCATAGTTCATGACTGTAAGAGTAGGTAGGTTAATTTCCCTATCACTTTTATAACAAAATATTTATCACATTTATATTGATAATTAATAGATCATAATTCATGGCTCCATCTGCATTGTATATACAATGAAAAACATATTTCATTGTAAAGCTTAATAAATAAGTGAAAAAAAGAAATTGAAAAATGCAAAAAAGCTTATTTTGATAATATTCATATTAATAAAGAAATATTTCACATGATGAATGAGGTAATTCGTAGGGAATGCTGTTTTTCAATTTGTTTTAATTTACCTCTCTTGTTTGAGACAATGATATACAAGATTTTAAAGGTGTCGTCTCCAGCCAGCTGCTTAGAATCGGATTTTCTAGGCAGCATCTGAGCAAAAAGCACCAAGTTGCACCCGATGATGCTTCAGCTCCATTTCAGAGCAGTGAGCCTGAGCTGCACGGTGACACCCGTTGCACCAGCCAGCATCAGGCTAATTGCCAGTGGAATTAAATAATTCTACAGATGCTGACAGGTGAGAGGTGCTCAACCATGACCGGCAAGAAAGATTTCTCCAGTGGCCGGAATGGGAGAAGGATTGAAGTAGGCTCCTGTTCAGATATGCAAACAAATATATTCAAATCCCTCAATGCAAGGGCATAAATATGCACGTTTGTACTTCCTATAGAGCACACCCATTTAGGCCTAGAAACCAATGAGCTGTCCCTGAAATGTTGGATCATACCCTTCATGCCAAACACACACAAATACACTCTGGGCTTGGATTCTTTGCCCAACGTTTCGCTCTGCTGGTTGTCGTCCTCGGACACTGGCACACACACACACTAACACACACTATTGATTTTCATTTAGATAACTTAATGTTCACAGACAATTCGCAGCCCCTTCATCATGGACACCCCAGCCCCAGCTTAGATGTACGAGCTTGCCTCACTGTAATCTGCCACCATATCTCTTCTCTCATGCTCTCTTTCTCCCTCTGTTTTTTTCAGATTCATTTTTCCTAAACTTAACCAATTCCGAATAAGTGGGATATAAATGGAGAGTGGATGCTGCATCGATCAATCACACAAACACACACGCACACAGACACACACACACACACACACACACACACACACCCACAAGAAGCACGGATAGATTTCCCACCAGCAGTTTTCCTCTTCCGCCTCCAACATCCCATTACCTCTGGGTAGTTGGCCAGTCAAACAGGAATAAAAATCGCACCCCAAACATCATACGTTAGGGCTGATTTGTCGAGTGGGAAGCCTGACAATTCCCAGAGACTTACACAACCCACGTCAGTGCTGGAAATCAGACCTGTTATGGCCGCACGTCTATAAAGATTGTTCATTTGGTGGAAAACACCTTCCAGGGCAGGGACACAGAGAGTGATGCAGAAAACGTTGTAAATACACAGGGAGATATATGGTCCCAGCGGGCCTAGCCTGGGACTGTGGGACTAGGGGTCTTTCTGAATTATGGGGGGGTTACTCTTGTTAAATAAAAGTGCAACTTGCCATGAACAAACAGTATTTCAGTAAGTAAATGAAAGCAAGCTGAAATAAAGAAAGAGAAATCAAGTGAATCTTAATCATCAAGCATTAGTAAAATGAAAGCAGTGGCTGTAAAGCTTATTCCTGAGTTGTGCGAACTTCCAGTCTGGGGTTACAGGAACAGCTCAACATCTGGGGAGATCGACTGTTTTCATATTTACACATGAAGTGATTCACAGTGTTGATTTCAGAGTGGAGCCAAGAGAGGATAAGCATTAGCATTACAGATTTGATCACATCCTAGTATACGACTGGACTGTGAGTCATTTAAGGACAGTTTGGGCTTTTTATCTGTGTGCTTCTCTTCTTCCATGATGAGAATTTAAGGTAAAAATTCAATCTGTACCGACAAATCAAACTTTGTTTCAATAAAGGTGAGAACTGATCAATATCAATAATATCAGGATAACTACTTTTCACTTCATGTTTGCTTCTTCCTTTCATTTGTAAAAAGTTATATTGAATAAACTTAAAGTTTTTAAATGATTGAAACAACATTTGTAAGAGTTGTAGGTTTAACTTTGCTAGTTATTGTCAGATCTTAAAATTATGAGTTTGTTTGACTGAATGTCCAATGAATTTTATAATGAATACAATGAATTCATGTTACATAGCTTTAGTACATTTGGATATACTTCCCAGCATGCTTTGCATCAGAATGTTTTTTTATGACATTTTTTTTTCAACTTTTACATCATCAGTCAATCAATCAATAGCCCATATTCAGATATCACAATTTGTCTCATAGGGGTTTGACATGGTGTAACATCCTCTGCCCTTAAACCTTAACAGGAGTAAGGAGAAATTACTAGAAACCATTTTGACAGGGAAACCTCAGAGAGAGCCACATGTGATGGATCCCTCTCCCAGGACGGACAGAAGTGCAATAGATGTCAAGTGTAAAGAAGAACTTCAGCAAAATAAGGGTATTTGCAGCCTTGATTAGAATAAACATTTTGTAGAATAACTAAAGGTCAATGATTTGATGAATTATTGTCAATAATGGTGGAGTATCTGAGGAGAAATATTATATACATGAACGTGATGATATAAAACAGACTTTTATTCATATTTTTACCCATGTGCGATGATGAAGATGTTGTTCGGACACTACACTCGGCCAACATGAAACACTGGAGTCATTGGGTGGTATTTATGGGCAACATCACCGGGCTAATTGTGAGTGATATCAGCACAGCACAGGCTATCATCAGGTACAGGACTTGCTACAATAAATCTGTAATAGTAAATAAAAGATTATGACTTAACAGAAGATTAATTCTGAATTGTGATGATGTCAAATAATATATCACTCTGACTTGGAATACAATAGATTAAATACATTTAGATTGCCGAAATAGAATTTGATGATGGATAAATGTATTTGTCATGTATAGGAACTAAAAATGTTTACTTTAGCTATAGTTTTCTCAACTTCAAATTTTTCATTAATATGTCTGATGAAACAGATCGAGAGATAAAAGGGGTGAGAATGAAGAGATATCAAGGAATCCGATTTAAACTCAATCTTGTTTGGAAGAGGTTGGATTATAATCCAAACGCTCTTTGGTAAATGGTTTGTTGGCTCTCTTTGTGCAGTCACCAGGTGCTCCTATTTTCATTTATACCTCAAAATAAAGTGCTTTTCCTAATTGCGTGTTTAAAACCTGCCTGATGGTGTGAAGCTGTATTTTCTTGCGCTCGGCTGGATGTTATTGTAGCAATGTCACAGCGTTCCCAGTTCTTAGTAATTACTTTGAGTAAAATGTAATCATAACTGACATAAAAGTTTTAATGTGCGGGAATAATCCTTTAAAGATCCATCAATCTACACATTCTCTCTTACAACATGCTTAGTTACCTGCCACACTTCTGATTTAATGAGCATACAGCAGTGTAGACACAAGAAGACATAACTTCACAGAGCACTTCTCCTCCACTGCTCCTACCAGTGAACACCCTGATATCATCTAAGTTCACTTAACTTATTTAGGTAAATTCCCCTCCCCTCCTCCTCTCCTCAGCCTTTCTTCATCCCGTCCCTTTCATCTCTCTCCCAGCGGTCCCCCGGGGTGAAGGACGCCTGCACATGAAAGAGTGAAAGAAGACGAGTCAGACTGTGGACAGCTCCTGCTGCGCTCAGGCCACCACTCTGCACACTGGCTGACCGGCCACTACTTAGGAAGGGAGCACCCCCCCCACACACACACACTCACACACTGCTCCATCTTGTCACCTTATGTTCCCTCACCCCTCATTGCCATCATCTCCAGGGGACGTTAACAGAGTCAAACTGGCAGCAGCGGGAGACGGGGGTGACAGTGAAGAGCATCAAGGAAGTTGAGTCACCAACTGAGACAGGGAGACGTCGCGGGCACAGGAAGTAGATGTGAGCATGACAGGACAAGCCCTGGCGCTTTCACATGGATTAAAAGGTTCAGACTGGACACATCAAAACAGAAGAAAGTGAGAAGGCAGAGAAGTGTAATAGAGATGACAGGAATAGGGAGGGGGTTCTGGATGGCAGGGGTTTGAGCTAAACGCAGCCTCTTAGTGCTGACTGCTTAACTCTGTCCACATCTCAGGGTTATTGAGTGATGAAGTCAGCTCTCAGGTTCTCAGCTGGCCTACGTTCTACTACTTTGGCCACACTGGGTATTTCCCAAAATACATGGGCTTCATTCATTTGTCTTTCAAAAGAGCAGAAACATGAGTTTTTGTTCTTCATATCTCTGTCCTGATAAATGGAGATGTACAATTCTACTGGTTGGGAATTTTTCACCACGCCAAAATATTTACTTAAGCAACTGCAAACAAATGAACCCTTCAGGCAGATCTTTTTTATTTATTTTTTTGTTTTGAAAAATAACCTTGGGGTGTGGTTATCCTTGTTTTGGCTCAAGTGGTATAGACAGATGTAAATGGCAAATTATTTGTCTTCATGTAGAGGATGGTGAAATGTTTATGGATATTTTGATGAGCAACCACTACAGTGGCATGACAGAGAAACAGAGAGAGAGTTGGGCTAAACAGAGATCTATCATGTTGTTGAAAATGTTCTTATTATGATGAAACAATGTTGGGACAAATTAGACTATGGTGGGCAGCCAGGTTATTATTTAGAAAGACTGGCGTAACCACACACGCACACACACACACACACACACACACACACAAACACACACACACACACACACCCGTGGTGTTTGTCCTTATTCTTTGTGGATTTGTACATTACCAATAAAATGCTAAAGGAATAGGCGGACTCAAACACTTCATTCACCCCTCCATTGGATTAGTGGTTAGTAGATATTGAGTGAATATTCATTTTTGGGTGAGCTATCCCTTTAAGTCAATCAGAGTAAAGGTTAACAAACAACCAAATCAATGTATATAATAGTGAACATATTAAAATGGAGACAGAAAGGAGAATTAAACAACAAAATCCTGTTCCGGTTTCAACACTACTCTTTTCTTGACTTTCACAAATGGTGTACAGTGTCATGTTCATAGGAGCAGGGGGGCTGAGGACAACTTTGACTCAAATGTCAAATTTCAAGGAATATGAACCACAATAAGCTTTTAGCTCCGATGTAATGCAGTCTACACAATATGTTGGTGTGTGTACATGATGTGTGAGTGCAGTATTCATTGTCATTTCTTTTGTCACGCTCTGACTTTGTAGCGGCTACATACACTGATGGACTTTCACACCCTGGTAAAGTTGCTGGAGTGAACATGCTTCAGACAACAGAGAGGGAGGGAAAGACGGATTGAGAGTGAGAGAGAAAGCATGTTGTGCTCGATGTGCTGGGATAGGAAGAAAGTGCTATTGTTTGGGGAAAAGTTGCATGAGATGGAAAAGGTTGTCTCACCCATTTATTGTTTACAGTAGTTTTCTGTCTGCATGTTCAATCTCAATGTCTGTGCGCTGTTGTTTTGAGGAAGAATCCACCTACTTAGAGACAACTGAACTCATCAGGTCCCTGCTCCACTAGTTTCTGTCATTGATATTAATGATACTATCAAACATGTTCCTCAAGTTTATTTTCCACACAAATTCAAATTCACTTATGTATGAAATTTTAACATTCATGATTTTAGCAAAGTTTAAAGAACTTAAACTTTGTGAACACAAAAACAGCTCCCACCAATAAAATTCAAAACAAAGCTGTGTTGTACTTTTGTCCATATGTATATACATGTGTTTGTGTGTATGAGTGTCTGTCTGTGTGTGTGATAGGTTTAGGCAATGTCAAGAATTATCACTGTTTTTATCTTGTTAAAAACCTAAAATAAATTAAAAAATGTGTGTTTTTGTGCAATCTCAAAGTTCTAAAAGGTGATTGGTAAATGGTCTGTATTTATATAGAGCTTTTCTAGTCTTGATGTCCACTCAAAGTGCTTTACAGACGCTCAGACACTGCAGGATCACTAGGGACGTTTAAAAGCGGAGAACTGTATGCTAAAGTCCAATACCTCTGAAATGTATTGATACAAATTAAAGTAGAATCAAAGAGAAAAAGTAAAGCTAATTCATACATGAACAGTAAGTGAGATGTTGAGTGTCATCTTAAATTTTAATTTGCATCATTTGAAACCTTAAATTAGATATGTTGCCTATGGGTAAATCAACATGGCCTCGGTTATCTGAATAGAACATTGGGATTTTTGCAGTAAAATATTTTGATAAAAACTATATTTATTTCACATCGGACAAATAATTCTGTTTGTTTGCACACAAAGTTGGGATCGTATATATCTCCCTCTCAGTGTGGAGACTGCTGGAGCACACACACACTCATCCATGAACCGGGGATGGAGAGGCGAGCTAAGCCTTAGCATTCCCAGCACGGCGCAATTAAGACTGAGCGCTAACAGACACTCCCAGTTTAACCACATTACTCTTAAAAAATGTAACACAAACCAGAGACATCTCTGACAGCGCAACATTATCCCCCCAGTTACAATTAATTACCCACATGTCCTCCCCATGCATGCCATTTACATATCTTAACAAAGGCAGGAGGATCTGCCAGGAGCAGAAATACAGGTTAGTTAGGCATGCCAGGGAGCGTGCCGATGTGTGTGTGTGCATGAGCGTATGTGTTTGCGTAAGACTCATGCTGTGATGTGACTGATAAAAAAACAAATGAATGCAGATCAGCTGCTGATACCTGGCTAAGACAGATTGCTTAAGAAAATGTGTTCCCTCCAAAACTTCACATTTCTTTCCACTTCCACACATCATGTGTACAACTGACTGTTTTTTTCCTCTTTGCTTCTGTTAAATCTTGTTTTACATCACGTTTGAATATTCACATTCACAATATGTGCAACCTGCAATGTGTGTTATTGCTAATTTGTGCAGACATTTGAGTGCTGTTGCGAGACAGACTTTGTTTTCCTCTATGTTTTCTTTTTTCTTCTCCTCTTTTTTCTGCATTATTTTTGCCTCTTGTTCCCCTCCGTCTCTCATTTATAATGGGGAGAGGGAGGCTGGAGATAAAAGAGGCGAGCAGGGAGATAGAGTGAGCGGTCACACTCTGTGATGCTATCTGCTACCCACAACGCATTGCAAGTGGACGCCTGACATGTTCTATACATCTTTCCACTCTGGCGCTCATTAAACAAATGCCCGTTGATATATAGCTCTCAAGAAATGCATTTTTACCTCTGTGGGCTGGGGCCCTGCTCTCTCGCTCGGTCCTTGCATCCTCTGTGATCTCTTGGGCCCCTGGAAAAACCTACTCGCACACACTTGCACACTGTGCATGCACACAGACACATAAAATCCAAAAACAGAGATAACAAATGTGGCCAGGAACACACTTGTTATTCTCTCCCATTGGGCAGCTGGGGCTGTTTGCTGTTATCACCTGAGTATGACCAGTTACCTATATGAGAACTGGCTGCATGCAGTGTAAAACAATAAGGCAGATATGATTACTCTGATATACAGTGTATATAATGATACACTTGCTGCAACCAAAGTTTTCCCCACTGTATGTCTGAATGTTCTGCTTTCCCATGGTATTGATAAGGTACAGATTTCAAACAGATTCATTTATTATCCTTGTTATCTCCGGTACTTTTATTCCTGGTAAAGATGGGGGCTAAACTTGGTGAGACTCAGTTTTCACACCTTTTTATATGCAGGAGTGAGGTTTACAGGACTTTTTAGGCTGGCATAAATCATCATGACCTGGATCTATGGCATGCATTACAGACAGCGGTGCTAGCTCTGTGAAGGTAAGCTTCACAGTATAACATAGTATAATTATGTGTTTTTACGAAACCTAATAATTTGTGTTTGGTAATATATTAAAAAAAATGGCATGGCATTGCCATTAAATAACAATTCACTCAGGTTTCTTAACTTCACTGGAACTATTTTAAACCCAAAAGTGATACAATATTAATCCACTAGCTCTATTATAATCAAAACAATAACACATCTTCACAATTAGCAGATTATTTCATTGCAAATATTAAGTAACCAGCCAAGAAAATAAAAAGAATATTAGTGGAAATATAAAAACTTCTCAAATCATTTAATTCTCTGTATTTCTTCTATAGTTCATGTAAATTTGTTTTTGGAGATATTTGTTTTATACCTCCTTTCCGCATTAGACAGGGGGTTTAGCCAATCAAACTG
This sequence comes from Pleuronectes platessa, assembly GCF_947347685.1. Taxonomy (NCBI): domain Eukaryota; kingdom Metazoa; phylum Chordata; class Actinopteri; order Pleuronectiformes; family Pleuronectidae; genus Pleuronectes; species Pleuronectes platessa. The sequence continues at coordinate 5,326,215 of NC_070626.1, read as the reverse complement.
TCACGCCTTGTACACCATGAAGTTAAATTCACTCCACCTTGGCCAACCACAACAGCAAAAAGCTGCTTACAGATTAATGCTTCAGTGATGTGAGCACATACAGGGCAGTTCCTCCCTTTGCTCTAAAACGGCCTCATGACATGTTGAGTCCACGGCAAAGAGAAGTGTCTCGTCATGTCTTGTCAGCTTGTCATGGCTTAATCACATCATTTCTGGAGCTTTGTCAGCTGCACGTTCATGCTGCCAATCTCCTGTTCCACCACATCCCGAAGGCGTTTTATTGGATTCACATCTGGTGACTCTGCAGGTGACTGAAGTTCACTGAACAAACTGTCAAAAGCAGACCAACAATTTTCCTCTCGGTTAATAGTATCAGTGTTTGATCGGCGTGGGTCAAGTAATAGGTCGGACCAGGTGCTAGGGTTAACTGCTGCTAGGTCCCCCATATTCATCTACATACATTTGTTTTTATTTTTATTCGCATCACATCGCATCTTTTTCTTGTTTGTTTGACAGACAGTCTTTTCTGCCAGTTCATTTTTTAACTATATGTGTGTAATATCTGACATAAACACATTTAAAGTCAATCTCATGCATGTAGACAAACTGATATGTGCAAATGAATATGCAGGTCATCAGGTAAGTTGCTGCAGTTACACATATATTTATGACCTGAAGGTGCCTGTTATTAGCTGCACTGTCCCATGTTTGACTGGAGAAGGACCTTTGTTCAAGGATATTTCTCTTATCTTTCCTTTCACCTCTTTACTTTAGAATAATAAGAATAAAAAAGAAAAGACAAAAAAATGTATAACGTAATTTATAATTAAAAAGAGATTGAATTGGATTTGTTATCATTTAACTATTAAAGTTTTTCTTTTTTGCTTGTGTTCCGAGATGAAAAGTAAATTTGACAGTTAATGTGTATATCCAGACATACACATTCAAAGTTAAAGGAGTCCAAAAGATGATTCTCAATATTGACGGAAATCTTTTTTTCACTTTGCTCCATGATAACTTGGACATGCCCTGAGCTCTGCAATACATTTTTAGACATGCCATGTAATGGTTAAGCATGTAGTCCTCATGCAGGACATGAATGTTATATCTTAATATTTTGCATTGACAGGTGAGTTGCATTGGTCATTGTTTGGGCGAATAGGGCCTTCCTATGCCCGTGTCCATGATGTCAGGTCTTTGACTTGTGTTTTGCATTTTTTCTTCAATCGGGCTTCACTCGTGATCACCCTAGGCCACCACACTGTGTTCAACTGGGACTGGGCATGCCTGGCCTTGTTTGCCCTTGCATGCATTTTCTCAGTGACTAGCCGCTCTCATTAAAGCTTGGTAATGCGCTTGTAAAACAGTCAGCAGAAACAATAGATCACTGCATGTGGCCGAGACAAGGTGTGTGTGGTGCGGAGGGAGGGGCCAAGGCGGTGTGCATTGGGGAGAAAAAAATGTAGGGGGGGGGTTGGGCGCTTTTCTGGGATATGGGAAGGCAATAGTGTGAGGGGCGAAAGAGGGATGGGGTGAGAGAGAGGCTGCAGAGAGAAGGAGGGCATGTGAGAGAGAGAGAGAGAGAAAGAGAGAGAGAGAAAGAGAGAGAGAGAGAGAGAGAGAGAGAGAGAGAGAGAGAGAGAGAGAGAGAGAGAGAGAGAGAGAGATAGTACTGGGTGGAGGTGGATGCTGGTCAGTGGAGATGTCGGTGGCCCATTAATCTTGGCCTCTTCCTGCCTAGTTATTGTGTATTTCTTTTGGCCAGAGATTGATTGTAGCAGGGGAAGATGAATTTGCCCATGGACCTTCTTTTCTCTCTCCCACTCTTTTTTTTTCTTTTTTTCTAACTCCTGATGCTCGGCCAAGGTGATAATGCTCTCTGTCTCTCTCCCTTCTGGTTCTGTTTCTACGCTCTCCGTCCTCCCCTCCCCTGTGTGTTTTTTCCCTTTCATTTGTTTTAGATTACAATCATCATCTATTGCAGGGTGCAGAAAATGTGTTGGTATGGCAGAAAGAAATGGAGATCAAGGGTCTGGGTGTCACTGCCCAGGGGCTGGAGCACGAGGATGAACACTGACCCAGCTGGACCCAGACGTTAAGGCCGGGGTTACTCCAAGCACCCAGCACCTTCCTGCCCTCATGTGTGTTCCTTTATACCTTTATTTTATCATTTAGCAGGTGAAGCAAGACAATAATTATGTTTTTACACATAACTCATTTGCAGGTGTTTGTGGGCCTTTTCATGCGCCTGTCCAGCCATGTGCGTGACAGGCCGTTCAGGACATAAATCATACCTGCTCTCAAACACAGCATCAGAACCATGTGCATATTGTGCAGCACTATTGTTCCAAACACTACGCACAATTGTACTTTGTTATATTCATCACCTTGTTGTCCAAAACAGACTCCGGTTCTCAGTTCTCAGGCAATATTTCCTCATATTTTAGCCATAACAAGTAAAACAAAACAGCTTGCTGCAAATCCCAAAGGGGTTTTAAAAAATCTGTAAATGCTGGTTTAAATATTTTCCTATCAAACTGATTTACTGCCCTATGAAAGTGTAGTTAAATAGTCTCAATCACTAAAACACAGTAACAAAACATCAGATTCTACATTGTTAGATATTCCTTGAACCCTAAATGTTCTGTAGCTGCAGTGCCACCTAACAGATTCAAGGCTTGTTTTCACCGGTTCCTCCTCTAGCCCTTTTCAGACATGTCCAGTGGGGGCTTCTCTGCTCACTCCTGTTCACAACAGCAACAAATAATCCACAGGATCCAGGTGAGGGGGGGTGCAGCGGACAGAGGCAGGACGTAATGTAGTCATTCCGCTGCGGTGGTCACGTGAATTTGCTTACAGCACATCGACAATGGCGTCGGCTCTTATCACCACAAACTCTCTGGACATCTTCGGTGGTGTCATCCACGCGACTTTTTCACCCAGAGATATTTGTTTTCTGTTTTAATTTGTTCTTTTCCTGTATTAGGATCGTCGCTCACCCCCCCACTAACTCGTGGTAAATCCGCCGGTGCCTCCCCTGCTGTGTTCTCACATTGACTTCTGCCGATTTTCTGCAGACTTTATTCTAGAGGACAAGACAAGGGAGTCTGCAGAATGTCTGGAGGCCCTCACTTGAACATAAACATACACCTCCTTCAGAGAAACTGCTGAGCATCTTAATGTTACACACATGTTATCATTCACTTTCTCATACATTGTCATTTATCATTCACACGGCTTGTACTTATCCTTTAATGACACATCATCATATTGCAACCCATATATTCATAGATATACTAAATTAATAAAACACAAAACAGGGGCTCCAGAAAGTTTTAAGAGAAATATACTCGTTGGACATTTTTTTTCAAATTTATTGGAATTCAAGATCTGTAATTTCTTATTCACATAAGTATTCAGATCTTTTATGTATTTTTTTGTAGAATTCCAATTTTGTAAGTTGCAGCAAACTTCTGTTTGAACCTTCTGATACAAAGAGAACACTAACCAAACCCAAGCTGCATTCGACACCTCTCTTTTTGTGTCCAAGCCCAAACCGAGCCAACTTTTCCCCAATTACAGGCACGTGCAGAATAAAATATTGAGTTATAGCCCAGCCAACAGACAGAAGTCAACCTAATTCCAAATATCATTTTAAAATGTTTGTCCAAACCTGGCTTTGGATAGGTATCCACACATCCTCTCATCTCAGCTTTCGTCCTATTGGATGAGCAGCATCTGTGAAGCATTAACTGCCCTCCTCAGGTCTCTCCACAGATATTTTATGTGGTTTATTTATCCTCTGGGCTTTGGCTGGACCACTCAAGGACAGTCCTGAAGCCATTCCAGTATTGTCTTTGCAGTGTGCTTCTGGTCATTGTCATGCCGAAAGGTGAACCATCGCCTGAAGCTTCACCTTTCAGTTTGAAGAGCTCCAGAGCAGGTTTTTCTTCAAGGACCTTACTGTATTCGGCTGCATTCATCCTGTACTCAAAGCAGACCCACAGCATGATGCTGGCACCACCATGCATCAACAACAGGAATGTATTAGCCGGGACAGACATAATGTTAACAGTTCTGCCTAAAAGGTTCAGCCTTGGCCACTTCCCTGACCAACGTCCTTCCTGGCTGATACAGGTTGAACCGACAGTCAGCTCATGGGAGAGCCCTGGTGGCTCTAATTTTATTCCAATTCTCAATTATTACCCCGTTGGATCATTCAAAGCTTTAGAAAGAGTTTTATACTGTTGCCCTGATGTGTGCCTCACCACAATCTTCTTGCCGGCTTCTACCTAGAGTTCTTTGGATTTCCTGGCTTGGTTTTTGCCCTGATGAAGTGTCAATTTTTTGACCTTTTATACACAGGGCGGCACCTTTTTACACTCTGTCCAGTCAATTGAGATCTCAAAGGAAAAGGATCTGAATATTGTAATAAAGAGTTTCTGACTTTAAAAGCATGTTTTCATTTTGTCAGTATGAGTTACCGATTGATGGTCTAAATGGTATTTGTATCCATTTAACATTAGATCTATTAAACAAAAATAAGCTTTTTCTTAGGTTTTCCCTCACACTCACAACAGCATGGACCACATCATTATTTCTCATACACCCTACTGTTTTGGGTACAGTTAATGTGAAATAGTGTCATGGTCTGAGCCCAAGTATGACCTTAATGTGGCAATTTATGGCCTAAACTGCCTGTGATACCTCTGTGCTACTGTGCACTCATGCATGGGGTAGTGCACTGCTGTATTAGTGTCAGATCTGTAGCAGTGTATTCCCTGGTCTGAATCCTACTTAACCCTGTGACTTTAGCGTGGCCAGGCATATGTTACAGACCACCGGGACTTCCCCTTGGCACTCACAGCCTCGCAAAAACAACAAAAAAAAGATCACAAAGATCAGCCTTCCCTTAAGGCTGACACCTTCATATTGCCCAACTGGTTCCATTTTCACATCAATGAACAGCACAGTCATGTGATGTCAGGTTTATCACATGTACTGTGTCAAAGTACAAGAGTGTAGGTGACACACGAGCAATCTATCAAATGTAGTTACATCAGGTCTAAACATTTTATAAACAGAATTATATTTAAAATAAGGTGACAAAAAAAATATTTGTCAGATTTGTCAGAAATCCAACATAACCGTAACCTTATAGGAAGCTTACCCTACAGTGAGACAATGGCTTTATAGATAACTATACAGCCTGGGTGACACTGTAACTCAACAGTTTTAAATGTAGGGTTGAAGACAGTGTAACTGAGACTGTGGTGCTCTGGTGCTGTGCTGTTGTCTTATGTTTTATGTACAGTGCACCAACCACACCATGGCAATTTCCAATATGTGCAACTATACTTGGCAATATTCTGATTTTGATTCTGATTCTGATTACAGAACCTTGAAAAAAGGTAAATCTATATAAACAATACTGAGCAATACTTTGCTTTGCCTTATGAAGCTACATCAATCTTAGAATCCCTCCAAAAACCTTAATCTATGAGACTAAATTAATGACCCTTCCTAGAAAATGGTTTCACAGGTGGAATAGGGGGGAATACTCTTTTCATTTTCAGAAGCTCTCAAGGAAACTGAGCATGACGGGGATTCTGCTGAGAGAGCTAATCCCTATTAATAAACACATACATGAACATAAATCTTAGTCAGACACACAGGACACTGCATGAAGTGGAGGTTGGGGTGGTCGAAAGAGCCTGATTGGGCCTTACCTTGAAGCTGTGAATCAGCCGAGAACAAGTCCAGCCATCTTAACGGTCAGACATTGTAGGTCACTTGCCCTTTAACCTCAGATACGACCTGCAATAGCCGTAACATGCAGTCCTAAATCCTCATTCTCACAAAAACGACTCAGTTAGCTTTAGGAAAAGATGTCTTTGAGCTAAAGTAAGTACGCTACTTAGGATCTTAGTCATTATAGATGATAGGTGTAAACACATAGTTAAAGTTGCGAGAAGGTCATGGAAAAGATGATTAGCGGTTTCACATGGGAAACACATAGTGGTTTTGAGTTTTATTGAACCAATCGTAGACTCTGTCACACCATGTACTATATCACCTGTGTTCCTGCCTTGCTCTTGTCTTATACCAAGGTGCTAGGTCGTCCAGAAATAAAATGGAACTACAGGTAATAATAAGCTTTCTGCATTGACCATGTGATCACAACCCTTCAGTGACCTTTGGTGCGTTTGCATTTGTTCTTCTCCACTCGTTTATTCAGGTTTTACATTAAACTCTCTCCCCTCTCTCTATCAATTTATACAGGAACTGTTCAAGGGTCTTTTGTGAAATGGATTTTTAAAATACATTGAAAATCATTGAAAATATATTTACTCATGTGTTAAAGTATCTCAAGTTTGTCAGTTACTGTGAGAATGCTGAGAGAATTGAATATAAAATATTCCTTCCTTCAAATATGCACCAAAACACCTACAATTTAAAAACACAGTTACCAAACTTTGAAAGTCACATAAGCAGGGAGGAGGCACACACACTTTTTACACCCCCCCTATTTTTCCTCTACTGACATTATTTTGAGTGTGTGTCTGTGTGTGTGTGTGTGTGTGCGCGGTGTTGACCTTTCTGCAACGTTGCCCCGTATTCACTGGTTGTCAGCACAGTCTCTGTCCTAGGCCATCCGTCTCTGCCACCAGTCAGTCCTCCAACCAATCCTCCACCGTCCCATTAACACACACACACACACCCACATACACACAAACACACATTTTTGTATGTACAGCTTACGTGTTTATGTGCAAAAAAACACACATGCATACACATACTCACGCACACAAGCACACACATGCAAACACACATATATGCAATCCTCTATTGTCCCATTAGCCCAGGATGAGGTGCTCTGCTCTGCTTTGAGCCTCAGCTCAGCCTGGCTTGCCTGGGGGATTATTAAAGCCTTGTCGCGCTCACACACGCACACATCCACGCACACACACACACACACACTAGGGTTGTGGTAACGGGCTTGAGGAGTCCAGGTGGTCTGTTGTTATTTATAACAAAGGAAACAACACAGCAGAAGCAGCTGACATCAGGCCTGTGAGGACTTGGGACGGGGGGATGTGTGAGTGTATATGAGCATTTTTTTCTAACATAACTCTGTTTGTGAGAGTGTGTATGTATTTCTGTGTTGTTTTGTGTGTGTGTATTTGACAGAGATCACTGAAGGACAGCTCAAAGTGCCTGTCCACCCCAAACCCCCACAACCCACCCCTAGACAGTGGTCCACCAGGACCATTGGACCAGATGTTGGCTCCAAAGTAACAACAAGATTGATTGGTTTAATTGCCGGCAGTTTGCTCTCTGGCGTCTGAATACCTAATGTCAACTTTTAAAGGATGTTTGCTCTCTCTCTCTGTCCCTTTTTTTCCCTGTGGCTGAAATAAAATTGTCATGTTTTCTGAGTGGTGTGTGTGTGTAGGTGTGTAAGTAGAGTTCACCAACATCTGTTCAACATCTCCTTGTGAAAACATTAAGTAATTTAAAGTCTTTCATAACTAACCGTTTGTGTCGTTGCCTGTCAGCTTCTACATTGCTACTTTTTAAACTCCCTTTTTCTTTTACCCCCTCTCTGTCTCGTCTATGCACCAAACCACTTGACATAAAATATCTTCTACACAGTCAAAAGTACGTTAAGTGCATGTGGGGTTAACAAATGAAGGCAAACACTGATATCTCATTCCAAACCTCTACATCAGAGAACTTTGTAAACCTTCCAAGACTAGAGAAAACTATACAGAGGCCTATAGCCAACCTGTTTACATCATTTATTTAGAAAAAAACACTTGAACATCATCTTTGTCACTTAAAAGCAGCTCACCCATGGCAATAGGTGGGTAAACATTCCCATGCACTAAAATGAATTTAAACCCAATGCAAACAAACATATATACAACAATCCACGTTTACATATACACATTGCAGCATGAGTTTCTAAGTCAGACGCGTTCAACAGAGTTTCCTCCTAAAATACTTTCAATGTCTGCAAACCATCCAAAAGCAAGACATCTCACTTAAATAAGAATATGACAGTCACATGAGGCTGTGGGAAAATTCAGAGAAAACTAATCTGACCAACCAACTATCAATAACAGTACAATAATAAAAATCAACAATCATGGCAGAAAAAAAGAAAGAAATCCTAATCTGTAGCAAAAAAATAGTTTGTCTCCTTGTTTCCCATCTTGATAAAGACAAACTTCAATCGAAACTAGTTTGTGTCATTACACTCCTCTGCGGCATTATGACGGTTTTAGGTAGCTCAGTCTGAGCTGGTGACAGAACTATGGTTCATCTAAAACACGTTATTAGCTGTTTGACAATGTAGTCAGGCTAAAGGCTCATTTTATCTACTATTGTTACATTTCTATAGAGCGATACATGAAATACAAAACTAATCTGTTACATCGACTTCGATGTTGCAGTTCATTTTACTCTTCTTCTACTTCATTACTATTATTTTGCTTCAAACATGCTGTATTACTGTTAAATTACCACTTTCCATTGTACAATAGCTATGAAAACTGAAGACCACAGAGATTAGCAGAGTCAGAGCTGAAGGTGAGCAACTCAGGGGTGGGGCAAATTTAAGAATTCGGGTGATGTGCCAATAGTAAATGAGGCAGAAGTTAAACAAGCTTTAGCTAAAACGTCAACATTTTGTATTAAATAATTTTGAGTGGCAGCAATGACTTAGTTTGGGTTTAGTGAATACCACGAGGGGAATTCTCACATTTGTCTTGTGTTTTGTCCATAAAGTTGGGAACCACTGATCTGGATGCTTGCAGCAATGGACAATCTCTTCACATATGAAATAAAACATAAATATTACAAATGTATACCTATTTAAAAAAAACCGTATTTTAATGCAAAATTATACAAAATAACAATAATACAAAGTCAAGCAAAATTCACATCTACTGTCCATTAAAAACACCTCATCAGTTTACGACAATCATAAGATTGATCATTCATTGAAACTATCTTCTCCTAAAACAAAGCTTTAGCCTGTAGGGACAGCTTCAGTTAGTGCACTGTGTTAGTGTGTGTGTGTGTGTGTGTGTGTGTGTGTGTGTGTGTGTGTATGCTGGCAGTAAAGGGTAGGCCAAGGATGGGAGGTGCTTGTCAAGGCCAAAAGCATGGGTTCCTGCTCTGCTCCACCCACCCACACCCGCCTCCACCGACACACACTTTGACTCACACCCGCTACCCCTCCACATCATGTACCTCTCCACATCCGTCACTCTGGCAAGAGAAAGAGGGAGGGAGGGACAGAGCAATGGAAGGAGAGAAGGGAGGCGAGCAGCAGACAATTAATTGTGAGGCCGGGTGGAGAGGCAGAGAGACTGAGACACAGTGTGAGAGAGAGACTGAGGAAAAAAGAAATGTAGAGAGAGAATAATAAAGTGGCCCTGGTAGGCATTAATCTCCCTCACACTGCAGGCATGTCAGCGGAGGCTAGCTGGTGACTAATGCCACGTTTTGCATACAGTGGTCACAGACAAGAGCTTCCTCGCCAGGCTGCAGTACATGGAGAATTGAACTGCTGCTGTGGATGGAGACGGGCAGAAATGTTGGACATGTCATCTCTCCAAAAAAGCCACAAGTCAAACTCATTTGCAGCCTGGATTGGTACAATACTGTTTTGTTTGTATGCGCTGCAGTAAAAGCTAGACTGTTATTACTATAACTATTATTATACTTCATTGACACTCTCTCCCAGATATTACATTTTTAGGCAACTCATTTGCAGCAGCAAATACATTTGGAAGGACATCTAGTTAGGACAAAATTATGTTTTCTACTAACATAATTAGGATATGTTTTATTTGGTAATTGGACAGGTAATACATTGGTTGACAGTTAACGCATCAGTAAAATGTTTACTGACAATGGGTGTGTTTTCCACCGAAATATCTGATGTCGCTGTAATATCCACCTTGCTTCACTCACCTCAGATGCTCATAGCAGGGACTTTTATATCCAGCACCAAAAGGTTGTGAACTTTATAACTTGTGTACTGCCAAACCAGAGCGAGAGATTTCCTCTGCCGAGCTCAGAGTGACTTTATGAAGCCTTGTTTTCTTTGGCAGAGCAAACATGGGGGAGAGGAAATTAAACTAGAGACACTTGATCCTCTCATACGCCCTCTAACTCAGGCACACACACACACACACACACACACACACACACACACACACACACCTTCAGTTTGTGGAGCAGCTAAACTGATGTTACCTTACTTTAAAACTAAACATGCAAACAGCCACGCAAGGTCTTATAAAATTCTGTGAGTGTGTATGTGTGTGTGTGTGTTCAGTGTGTGTTATACTGTTTGCAGAGTGTTCTCAGATGCAGCTCTGTGGTTCTGTGGTGTATGCGTTGTCAATTGATTTCCCTGGCTGATCAATAGCATTTTAGCCCCTTAACTACCTTCCATACTATCTGTTATAACAGACAGCGTGCAGGTGCGTGCGTGTGAGTGCAAGTGTGTGTTTTCGTGTATCCCTTTTAACATATCTACGCCTTCTTTACTCAGAAACGCAACGTATAAATCAGCATACACAAGGGGACAGAGAGCGGGAGGAAAAAAATCGAAAGAGAAATCGTACAAGGAGAGAGATTCACAAACAGATGATAACTCTACATCTCTTTAATGATCGAGAGCTGTGCCCGCCAGGCCAAAGTTATCCTCCGTGCCGAAAGAGCAGCTACAGATGTGACTCCAGGTAGAGGAGGCCAATTAAGTGCAGCAGTGTTTACATTTTAGGCTATCTATCTATCATGCTAATCGGCCAGTCGATTTATGAGCTGGATTGTGATTAATGCGAGGTTAGGGCGACTGGCGTCCTGTTGCTTGAAGTAGATGGAAAACAGCAATAACAAGTAAAAGAGAAGACTTGTTCTCCCTTTGCTCAGTAGGAGAGGGTGAGGAAGAGTAGGAGGAAGGAGAAATCTATCTGATATTACTTAAGGTTACTTTTTAATCAATCGAAATTTGCAAGCAGGAAGGAAAGGGGGATAAATAAGGGAGAGAGGGAAAAGTGAGGGGAAGATGCTGCTAGTTTTATCAAGTTTTTTCTTTTTCTTTTTGGTTGGGTGAATGGTGGCAAGGCAATATCCTCTAGGCCTTTTAATCATGTAATGACGGACCTAGGACCTGTCTCAGTATGTGTGTGTGTCTGAACTGTGGCCCCATTGATCAAAGCCAGTGCTGGTGTGATGGGATAGAAGGACAGGGCTGGTCTTGGACACAGCAGCTCTCCGGCTCCCTTACGTCCTCCCCAACACCGCTCAGGCCGGCACTGGGCCATTTGTCAAAGTTTTATCTGATTCCAGAGGTATTGGATCTATCAGTCATCGTGTATGAGAGAGGAGATTGACCTCCTCTATGGGCATTTTTCTAAATTAGACCCAGCTGATATTGGAGCGACATAGCCTGCCATTGTAGGTGACAAAAGCATTGTAAAGCAGCCTCATTAATACCAAGTGCAATGCTGTAATTTGATTGCAAGTGGGGGTTTGGGAGAGGTGGGGGGCAGGTGGGATTTTGAGTTGTGTAAGAGCATAGAAGGTGTCCCTAGAGTCTAAATGGTTTCTCCCCTCTCTCTGCGTTTTAGATTGCCTTCCAGACTGACAAAGCACCTGCCACACATTCATCAACGATCCCATCCATCTGTCCATCAGGTCGGCGGTCCACTCCGTCATCAACAGGTAATGCCTGGCAGCCAGGCAGGCCGCCTGATAATGAAAGATAGGAAAACATCACACACTCTGTCACCCAGTGTTAAGGCCCATATGTATCCCACTTAAGACAAAACATGCATCTCATGCATTGCTTTCTACGCATCCAATCCCTTTCTTTCTCTCTCTCCCTTTCTCCACTGTCCTCGTTTGACCTGATTCATAATCATTTATCATTTCAGAGGAGTAGAGTCAGAGATCAATGCTGTTTGTAATTTTCTAATCTTGCTTCACGATAGAATAAAAGAATCTCCGTGTTTGATTTTTTTAAGCCAATGCGGTTGTGGTTGGACTAACAAGCAGCCATTTGAGCACGTTCCAACTAAATTGCCCAGACTATGTTTAGTTCTCTGGCAGACAGCACTGGTTAATTGCCACTTAATTAGCTGTTTTACTTAGAATGCTTTGACCCACTTGGGACAGGTCTCTCATTAAATGCAAAGCATCAGAACTCATCATGGATTAAAAAAAACACACTGTGCCGAAAAAACACAATTATCAGTATTTAGAGGCTTACGTTTAAGAATAGGTGTTGTTTGCCTTTTTTATTGCACAATTTAACTGTAATACTCCATGGACTCTCTTGTGGTTCAACTGGCTGTCCACTTTTAGAGGTTACTTTCTGCTTAACAGACGTGGGCAGAAGACGTTTCTTCTAATATCTCTATATTTTACCTATTTTAATCATTCTGACTTTTAATCATGATCACTTTTGTTGTTCACTTTCTCTTTGCCATTAAATATGGTAGCAAAAAGTGTCTAGAACAAGCATAATCGAGTCAAAGATGGATGTTTATCCTTGAATTTAAACTAGGTTGATGTCATGGTGGTTGTGTTTGTGATTATTGGTGATGCTCTGATACCCCAAAGGACCCCCTTCGGTAACAGTTCAGGCCCAGTGAGCAGCCCTTGCTCTGGCTCAGCACCCTCCCGGCTACATCAATATACCCCCAACTTTCTTCACCAGGTCAAAGCACAGAAGCACGCCATTACTCTTTGCTATCCATAAGACCTGCGACGGCAGACATTAAAGATTGAGCTCTGCTGGCAGGAAGACGAGCTGTTTCCTCTGTATACTCTCCTCCTGCGTTATCAGTCACACTTCAAACTGGCAAGCCCGACACCCCAAGATCTGAAAACTTACAGTCAAAGCTTTTAATTCTGCTCGGTTCGATGCCCCTCTCTCTCCCTGTCTGCCCGTGAATCTGTTTCCACTGACTAAGAGCAAAAAAAGGCAAAGGCGTGCGGCTTCCACCATACAGATATTGGCAGAGTGTCATCGGAATGAATGAACCGCTCTTGCATCGCAACTGCCAACTTGTCAGCCGCGAGCTGGGATGCATGACTGACATCCCCTGATTGGTCGATCTAATATAGAGAGTGTCGGAGGGGAAGTAGATGGGTGCCTGCCTTCCTTGAGCTCTTCTACAGCGGGAGATGGAGGGAGAGGTGTAAGTCCATTTGTTGAAGACGTGAAGCGCTAACTCTCTAGGTAAGGGCCTGTACGCCTTGTTAGAGAGAGAGAGAGAGAGAGTGAGAGAGCGTTTTTTTTTCATGCAAGGGAGCAGGCGGATGGAGAAGGTAGGGGATTGGGAATATGGGAGTTAGCATGTAGTTTGTTATCGCTTCATGTTTCTGACAAATCAACCCTGACAGCCATCAAACGGTCTGGCAGAACAAGACGTTTCAAAAACGGGTGTCTAGCAAATGGATTAAAGGAGAAGACCAATCCATCAGCGCTATCAGTGTAACTCGCTGCTTGGACATACTGATGCATGTACAGTGTATCATCGACACATGATTAATGAAAAGCTGTTGAATTGCCACAGTGAAATTGTAAACTGTAGCACACTTATCATCCTGTGTAAACCTAATATTCTGTTTGGTATGGAGCCTTCTGCAACGACACACACGCCTTAAAGGGATATTCAACCGAAAAATGGAAAATTCACTCATCATCTACTCACCACTATGCGGATAGAGGGGTGGGTGTTTGAGTCCACAAAACACTTCTGGAGTTTCAGGGGTAAACTTTGTTGCAGCCATTATGGAACATGAATGTCTGGGCTCGCGGACACTTGGATGACAACACACTAGCGGTATGGGGGCAGGGTATGTTTTTACTGTTGTTTTATCACGTCTGAGGTGCAAGTCGCCGGTTACTTCAATTCCATCGGATTCTGCTGCAACAAAGTTTACTTCTGAGACTCCAGAAGTGTTTTATGGACTCAAACCCTTCACCCACCTCTCCTTTGTGTGAAATGACAGTTACAAATATGAAAATAATGACAACACTCAAACTGGTGTGTTATCCATATACCATTAGGAGAATGTTTGGCGTTGATTGTGCTGGTTGGCTCGGCCTTTTTATGTGGAGTTTGTACACTCTCTCTGTGCCCACATGGTCCAAAAGCATGCAGGTTAGGGTTATCCAAGCTCATACAAACCTGATCTGTGCAAATGTGCAGACACATTCATGGAACTAAAATTAGCAGTACTCTATTAAATCTAACAAATGGACAGTTAAAACCAATCAAAGTGAATATAGCAGAACCATGTGTGTATTGTCTTTTTTATTCTTGCATCCTTTTTGCAAACCGGTGCCTACCTTACCAACAATAAAGGACAATACGTCCCAGTTTGGCTGTCAGTGCATGTGTTGGAGTGTGTAATGATAAAGCTGATAGCTTCAGGAAGAATTGAGCGGCAGCCAACGAAGGTCTGTTAAGTAAAAGTCTTTATTCTAACTGAAAACCGCCTTTTAGATGAACGGGAATTCCAAGTGTGAGTCTGACCACGTTCCCAAACCTTCTGAAACCAGATGATGTGAGGCTGTTGTAGCCACACTTCAACGGCCACACTCTGAAGAATAAATGTGAGACAATCACATATAGGACTAACATGCAGGGGTCCACATGGTGCCGGCCATTTTATGGTCATGTAATTTCCGACTCATCAAATTCCTGTTGTGACAGTCCCATAATGGATATTGGTTGTTAGAGGAGGTAGTTTCCTAAATGGTGCCTCATAAATGTGGTAGATTTGTTCAAAACACCACCAATGTGAACTGAGAATGTCTAAACATGTGTGTTGTTCTCAAAACTCGGGTATTGGTGCCTCCCTTGTCTACACATTTTGCACATTCTACTCCAATCCCTATGAGCAAACATTGTTATGATCAATGATTACAAATGATCTTTTGATGAACTGATCGACTTGACATGCACGTCAGTTTCACACAGACAGAAAACTCTCCAGCGTAAGTCATTCTGCGGCGTCCTTTTGGCTGGGTGAGACGCTGGTTTACTCTCTTTGAGAAACTGCTGTGCTGCTGGATGGTGACAGGCCAAAGCAGAACACACTCTGTTTCAGCATGTAATTTCATGTTACTGGAAATCTAACATTATTGTTTTCCCCCCCGCCCTCCAATTTAGAGACAGATCAATATTCAGCTTTGTTTATCAAAGTGACAGCTCCTGGATATTGCATTTTGCATTTTTATGTTTTCCTTTATAAGCGGGTATTAAAACATAATATATCTGAAGTCTGGGTTTTATGGGCTGACAAAGGGTGGGGAGGCACTGTTAATGATGTAAAACAGTTGAGAAATGGTGGCTGCTCCTGTTCACACACTCATAGTTGCAAATATCCATCAGACACATCAGTATCAGTGTTTGCCTAATGAAGACGTTCTCTCTCTCTCTCTCTCTCTCACTGTCTGCGTGTGTCAGCGTTGACAGTCAAAAACCTGCAGCGGAATTCCAGTAGGGGTGCGCCTGTGTCAGCGTGCGCGCGGTAGTGCATGTATGTGTGGTGTACGCCCTGGTACGTGTGTTCAAGTTCAACAGTCAGGCAACGGTACATGCCGGCAAAGTCTCCGCTCGACGCTGAAATCATGCATTATTTGCAAACCCACCATAAAGAAATGACAATGGCAGCCCCATGCATACAAATCAGGGCCCCATTATCCACCTCAGTCTGTCAGTTAGCGTGCCGCATATGATGGGAGACTTGGCCGAGGGGAGTCGTATCCAAGGTCCTGATAAATGCTCTGGCTGATTCCCCCTGTGAGTGATGGAGCACTAACCCTGTTTAGCTTCTTTAATATACTTGTATTAGCATGAATAAATAACGAGTGTGTCCTGATCTTACAAATATTTGATTGCGCCTCCGTAATAGGCTGGCGTCCTCCGTCACATATTGCCACTGCGACTCTCTTGGTGTCGCGGCTGAGGCGGACTGACATCGATCATTATTGCCTGCCCCCTAAATCAATTACCAACCCTCGGAGAGAGTGCCAGAGAGGGGCGAGCGGGTGATGATGGCTGTGCGGGTGGGTGTGCCATTCCAGCTGTGCCAAGCTGTCTCGTCTTTTGTACCCATTTTTACAACAAAAAGCTCTGATGTGTCATGATGGGTGTTGTAGCTCTGCTTGCAAGGATGGGGGCAGACTCACATACTGTAGATCTGACTGGCGTTTTCCTTTGGTTACAGAAAAGAAGTTACAGGGAAGCTAGGTCCATGTACAGAGCACTAGGGTATGTGTATGAAAATAAATAGTTCCCTGGTTATGATAAAAATATTATCTGATTAGGAGGGAATACCATATTAAAGATATTAATGCTGAATTAATCTGTACCAGGAGAAGTCTGGTTCTACAAACAGACAGATACCCTGAAAGATGTCTTTACCATATCCTTGCAAAGAAGGTGCAATTAATCTAAGGCCTGGTATTCTAAGACCTGGCATTGAGACCAAGTGTTCTCTGCTGATCTGATCACAAGTGGACAGTGGAGGTGTCAGGAAGCATTGAGGACTCTTTGAGATCCAATCCCTCAGACCACATTCAGAGGTTGTAATGGATGCACATGGACACATTCTTATTGGAAACACAAATGTGCCCTGGGCCACATCGAAGGCCTGACACTCGCCCGCTACAGTTTTCCAAATGACTAAAATCTTATTTCGCTGTACAGTTGTGCAAAGTACATTGGTTTACTCAGCAAAACGATGTCAAAGTAAAATAATAATTTACAGGCGTCCAAGCTTCTCACCCCTGTCCTGAAGGTGAACCCAGACACCATGTGAAGGAAACTAATCTTGAATTAACCCCAACAAGCTGAACTTTAACAGTAAATAGTTCTAACTGCAATCCAGTCCTGCAAGTATCAACTAATGAGAACACACGTTACATTTGTCAATCAGTGACAAGTTAATACATTTACAGACATTGTTTTCAGATGCGTAAAGAAGATTTAGAGCTCCTTTCTGTAAACCAACAGCACCTCTAAATCTTAACTTCTTCTCTCCATCTCTGTCCACTCACCCTCCCTGATCGGTTCTTCAGACAGATGCCCCCGTACACACCTCCCACACATGCAGTATTAAGCCATTTGACCTCTGGCCCCTCCCTGACAGGGTTGGTAGAGAGACAGACAGATAAAGCCAAGCACTATGTTCATTAGCCAAGGCAGCCACACTGGAGCCCGGCCGCAGATTAATAGCAGAGTTTTAGTAGCTATTACTAATGTTGTTTCGGTTTTAAAAGACAGCTGTCTTAACAGACTCTCAAAGTTCCAAGTCTCCCCCCACACTCTCCGCTGCTGTAGGAGACCATTAGTGTCAACTTGCAAAGAAAAATAGAGAGGAAAAAAAGAGTGCATTTTTAAAAGCTTTCTAATAACACACATTCTTAACTTTTTTCTGTTATCAAAAAACAAATGTTGTAATGCTGCCATAAAAAATACCGTACATTGATTCACTAACTCGCCCAGTTATCTACACCACATCTGAACATACTTGTTTGCGTGAAAACAACTATAAATAAAGACAGAGACCACACAAGCTTCAACGGTGACCGGTTACTTTACAGTAGTACAGTTTGGCAGGTTCCAGTTTTATGTGACTGTATACATACACACACACACACACACACAAACAAAAACTACACTAATCTATGTGCACAGAGCCAGTGTGAAAGCTGCATACCAAAAGTGTTCATCTGAAAAAGCCAATTAAAGGTGTGAAATCATTGCACACAATAATTAATGTAGAAGCGAAGACAGTATTGTGTGTCTGTGACTTAGTGTAGTTCATCAGGGGAAATTATAAATAAGTCAACAAATAATTCCCAAGAGAAAAGCTTCTACACTAGTACAATATTGAAGCACAGAATATTTACCTGCGACTCTATGTACGCTAAACTTATACAGTTTAAATACAAAGGCGGCAATTTAGAGCTTTTAAAATAACAAAATGTAAACGTTGTACATACCTGTTGGACATAAAAACAAATTTAACAAGACTTGGGGTGTTCCATGTATTCGCAAGAGTTTTACTGAAAGAACCTGCTCCGTTTTTTCATCACTCCTAAAATGAAAATTCACCTAATAAAGATATATCTTAAATGATGAAGAAGGTGTGGGGATGGGGAGCCACTAGCCTGGATGCCAGACGAATTTAGCCCCGCCCACAACAGTTTTGGTCGGGCAGTTCGGTCTGGAGTCGCTCCATTGGGAAAAAATTATGGGGCGTGTTTCAACTGACCAGGAAGTAAAATTCCTCTTCGCTCAATTGGATAGACCTACAACCAATCAGAGCAACGTAGTATGTGACGTATGCTAAGCAACGCATTGTGAGTTATTTACTAACGCCGGGTTCAGACCGGAAGCTTCAGCGCAGCGCCAAGCCTTAAATAACAGCTGGCTCCCATCCACTCCCATGTTAAAACTTTGTGCCGGTCACAACGGAGGCTGAAGCACCGCGAGGCAGCCTTGGCGCAGCGCGGTGCTTCAGCCTCCGGTGTGACTGGCACAAAGCCGTGCAGCGATCTACTGGATCAACGGGTGATATTATTAGCGCTGCCCGGCGGTTCAGCGTCGCTTCAGTGTCCGTTGTGAACAGCCAAGCGCCGGGGCGATAGGGATTAGCGCGGTGCTCTGGCGTAGCCTCCACGTTCTGTGTTCCTCTTTCAAAATGAATGCGCTGTCGATGTCTTCTAAAACAGACTCAATGGCAGCATCTACACATCTCAGCTCGCCAGCGGCAGGCATGTTTGTTGAAAACGAATTCAACCCGAGGGCACTTTGGTGACGTGGTTGATTACGTTACCGTTGATCATCAGTCAATCATTGTATAAAGCCCGCCCTGACAATCTGATTGGCCCGGTCCGGCCATAATTTTTTCCCAATGGAGCGACTCCAGACCGAACTGCCCGACCAAATTGTTGTGGGCGGGGCTAAGTTCGTCTGGCATCCAGGCTAGGGAGCCACATCACCACCATGTTTTTTTCAATTGCCCAAAGATACAATGATTTAGGGGAAATGTTTGGAGAAACATGCTATATCTTCTTGGTAGACATATTCCACTGGAATGCATGTCACTTTATTTGGGGTACCTGCCAGAAGAAATAACTGGACACAATAAACATCTCTTGAAAATACTATTTGTAGCAGTTAAAAACCCTATCACACGTAAATGGTTGAATCCCGACCCATCCACAGTAGATAAATGGCTCGAAATCGTTACAGAGATTCACGAGAGGGAAAGATTAACTCTCCAATTAAGATTGAGAAATGATCTGTAGATCACAAGATGGAAATAATAGATAAAAGACCTGTCAGAATAGAACATCTGCTTGGTGGCTTGTGGCTCCTCATCCTTGCAGTTTTAAAGATGCCCTTCACCTGCCCTTTGATGTGTGCACCATCATTCTTTGATATCTATATTTACAAAGTATGCACTCTAATCATAATATGTAATACATACTGTCTGTTATTTGGACACAACTGTCACTGTGCCTGGCTTAGACTGTGCTGATGGGTATGTGTTGTCATATGTTGAAATCCTCTTCACATTCCCGATAGCCACCTATAAATGAAGTATGAAAAAAGCTGCCCTCGCAGGATTGCAAGAAACATGACCAATCATTTCTTTCAGACCTAATGAAATGATTGGCTGGTGAACCTGTCAGTCACTTAACCACCTGACTGCCTGCAGCCTGCACATGACACTGGAAGTTAGCAAGTGAATGTCCCTGAAAAGTCGTCTCCTAGCAGTTTTCAGTCAGTGCATTCATGTAATTTGGGGGCGTTATTTCCTGTTATATTCTCCCAAGCTCATAATCCATCTCTTTGTGATAATATTTTTCCCAGATCGTTTGTCTTGTGTCATGTAATGTCCTTATTAGGTCAGTTGGTGGTGTTTAATTAGCGGTAAATGCACAAGATTAAGATTAAGATCCATTTATTCGTCCCAAACACATTCACAGACATGCAAATGCACACTCATGCAGGTAGGGAAATTTAATCTCTGCTTTTTACCCATCTGGTGCAGGACACACAGAGCAGTGAGCAGCCATGTACAGGCGCTCGGGGAGCAGATGTTGGGGGAGTAAGGTGCCTTGCTCAGGGGCACTAGAGAGGGCAGGGAGACTCTTGGATTTTTGGACAGATCAATCCAGGTTCGTCTTTTGTTGTCTCTCCGTGGAGTCGAACCGGAGACGAACCAGAGACCTTCTCTGCCCATAGTCCAAGTTTCTGCCACTCGACCACCACCGGGACCAGAGTCAGATTGTCTCTTAAAGCAAATTACTGCTGCAAAGAAAAACAACACACTACATTCATGCACTTCTCTTTGGACACACCATGTTGAATGATGCTTAGAGGCACGTGTGGCCACAGCTTTACTCATGCATGACAAGACAGTAGCCATCCAGCCGGTCATGGTCAAGCTGATGAGTGGTGATAAATGAAAACTTTGTAGAAACCTCTGTGTAGCCGTGATTGTTTCTCTGTCTTCTTCAGCACTGTAACCAACTATCTTCACATAACTGAGAATCTGAAATATTCCTGAGACAAATAAATAATTACTCAGAAGTGTTGTACGACTGAATAACTGGATTAATGTTTGCGGATTGTGAAACCAGTTAAGGGGAATTAACAGTAAATCAGCTGTTAAACGGGGCTGTCTATGAAAATGTCTTTTCTATACCATTGGCTTGTTAACCAGTATAGAATGATGGTGAATGATTTTTAAGTGTTTTGTATGTAAATACAGCAAATTAAATCTTCCTTGAATTCAAAAAGGGATAATCTGTTTTAAGTGCTTCAGTTAGAGACAACTGGGTAAGAGTGATTCAAAACTATGTCAACACTTATGTGGATATTCTGCTAAATAAACTTTTTCCTCTGTGTTTGGGCCTCTTGTAAAAACACATAACACAACAACAACAACAACCAACTGAGTTAGGAGCTGAGAGATGCAATATCATATTGAATAAACCTGCCTGACAGATTATACATGCAGAAGTATCTCAGGAAAAGTTCTACTCACCACCTACAAGACCCTCAACAACCTGGCTCCCCCCCACTTCTCCGACCTCCTCCCTAGGACCAAACGCCGAACATGGGATGACAGGGCGTTTTCAGTCACTGCCCACTCTCTGTGGAGCTCATTACCACCCCATATCAAAAATGCGCCCACACTACTATCATTCAAAAAGTCCCTCAAAACCAATCTCTTCAAACTTGCCTTTCTCAGCTAAATCCCCCCACCCCATGTTCGTCTTAGTATACCTCATTCTTATCTTTAGATTTTTTAAAGAGTATATTGATAGTTTCCTTATTTTATCCTTCACTATGTATAGCGTTTTTGAGTGCTTTGAAAAGTGCTATATAAATGCATTTTATTATTATTAATATTATTATAAGTTGAACAACACTTCTGTTTAAACAGGCATTTGACCAATGGGATGAGTGGACTGTCCACAAAGGATGGCATGAGAGTGTGCTCCACAGTACAACAATAAGTCAATGTAATAACCTCCCACTGCCCGACCCACACAGGAAACAACGTACTGGAGAAGAAGAGAGTGAAGCCTCAGCGCAGCCTGAGCTGGGTGTGAGCCAGCGGAGTGTTGAGAGCCCCTCTCTTCCCACGGTGCAGAATCGAGACTGACATTTTATATTTTCCATTGAATTACACCTCATCTGAAATTCACTTTGAACCGTTTGAAATCTTAACTTCCTTTTTGGCATGGCATCACATCTTGGGAAAAAATAAATAAAAAAGGGCATAGCAATCATTTTACCGCAGCAGTCTTGATCTGTCAATCATCCCCAGTGATCTGAGGACGCACAAGTACGCTGAGTGAAGAAAATCAAAATGAAGTAAATAGGTTAAAATGTACATCAGTTATTCATCACAAACTAGTTCAACCAAAGTCATCTTTTCTTCACTTTCTTCCACATAGATAAGTGCAAATACTGACACATGTACTTCAAGGCTCCCCACTGCACTTTCAAAAAGCTAAGATGTAGCTCCATTAAAAATTCATAAGGTCATATTAATTAGAGACAGGATATTTTCTTGCATGAGCGTGATGGAGAAATCAGAAAGAAAAAAAAAAAACAGGGAGGCCCGGAGGATCATTTTGATTTGGCTGGCCTCTAAATAAACAGAGAAGGTGAAAGGCACAAGGCTAAAACATGTGCTTTGTTCTGAGGCCAGTCTCTTTGTTCATCAAACCCACGACTAATTTGTTCACCCGCCCCCCACCTCACACACACACACACGCGCACACACACACACACATAAACACTCCTCAGCCATATTTCTCCTTTATTGTATATTCTTTTTTAGTTGAGTGCCGCTGATTTGAAATGCTAATTAAACATATTTTTAATGTATTCACTGGGCTCATCAAGGCAGGCTCATATATCAAAGTGTCCAAAGTTGTATTGATGTTGGATATCAAAGAGGTGATTACTTAGGAACATCCAGAATTTTTCGCTGTTAATTGTCCTCGTCCTGGTCCAAAAGCATTTCAGGAGTGATTACACACTGGACGTTTTTCTTTTGTTTCCTCTTTGTTTTCTTTCTCTTTTTCCGGACCAGCAGCTGCTGATAAACAGATAATCCATTTGCCTCATTTTTCCCCCAGATTGTTGTATCAGTTTTTATTCCAGTTTTGTCTTTTCATGTTGAAATGTAGGCTCACACATTAGCAAGAGCAACTTGTAAGCCCTCGTTAATGTACGAGGGACTCATGAACAAACAAGCAAACAAACGTGCTCTCCCTAGTTTCTTGTCACTTAGTTGCACAGCACATATGTGGACTTATACACACACACACACATTACACAGCATGCACGTCTTGTCAGCAGGTAACAGAGGCTGTTGTACATGCACAGCGTGCGTGCACGTCAGATCCACAAACAACAAAAGATGCACTATAAAATACATGAAAGGAAATAATTCATTAACGGCCTACTTTACATTTTTTTCTCCCATTTCCAGCTAATTAGACTCAAAGACAATAAGAATAGCTGCATTTCTATTTCAAACAGCTATCATAATAATAATGCTGATGGTAAAATACTCATAACAATGCTGTGCTCTTGATATCAAAAGGCGCCATGTTGAGGGGGAGAAGAACAATGAGCCATCAGAGGATCCTTCCTTTTATTTTAATTTTAATTTTTATGCGTCCTTCCTTTGCTGCAGTGGCAATGATTCCTGCTCCCCCTGTTTTTTCCTTTTTTCTCCCTCTCTCGCTGTGTGTCTGATGTAGCTAATGCCATTAACTCTCCCTGCCACTTTCCAGGTCACTAATTCTTCAGCTCTGAGTTCATTGTGCCTGGACCGCAGTGCTGTCTCCATAACGAGGTTATTTCTGGGTTATTACCTTCGTCTATGATATGGCACCTGATGGGAGGCATGAAATTGATATAAATCAAAAGCCGCCTGGAATGAACAAATTGAAATATCTGCTAATTTTTGCTCCCCATCCCTCGGCTAAATCTGCATATGCACATCGGAAATCAGGCCAGTTGAACTCCATTTACACCTGGTGTTATCATACATACAGTATGTGTGCAGTATCTGGATAAGGACATCTGATCCTGCACCTTTGCATTTATATCTGGTAATCTGAGACTTCCTGTTTTTTTGCCTCTGCCTACATTATGATTACACTTTTATATGCAAATTATGTTGGTGTAGAAAGATTTGTCAACAAACATGGTACATCCTGGGTCAAGCATTTTGACGAGCAGCTTGAGATGTCAAGAGGAGGTTTTAAGATTTCGTGACACTACATTATGTCTGTAGCTAAGCATTATATTGCACACTTTGGAACATTTGGTTAAAGTTGCGTTTCTGGCCACCTGATGAATGTTCAGTCTGATGTTTTGGTCTCCACTATCTCCTGGAAAATGCTCCTCTCCGTTCACCAGCTCATCTCTTACTAACTGGGGCTACGCAGGCTGTGCACACTGGTTTTTCAGAGCCTCTCCACTGAAAACAACCATCCATTGCTCAGTGAACACACCCTAGAGATGAGAATAAGTGCAGAGTAAGAGAATAATTGAAATACAGTACATGATGTGTTTGGATTGTGTTTACATGAACATGGTTTTTCCTTATTTGGATTAGAGTTTCAAACAAAGAGTACTCGAGTTTTAGATAAACTAAACTCCCGAAACTCCCACTCAGGTCTCACTTATATATCAACAGGCCGGGTGTGAGTAAGGAGTAGCTGCAAAAGAATGTGGCATTTCTCCTCTCTCTCTCTTTTTATATTTGCCCTTGCAGTCCCATTTTCAATTATCCTGTTGGGGAAAGGCAGAGTCGGATTCCCAGACAATCCCATTACCAAGAGGCAGGCGAGGCGTGAATGTGAGCGCACGGGAGCAGAAGAGTGGCTGCCGGAGAGAAAGAGGGTGGCATTTGACTCTGCTGAATAAGCCCAAGGTGTGCAGCCTGCCAGGTTAGAGAGGTTATGGATGGGTGGGGAGAGGGGAGGAGAGATCGCTGTGTATGGTGTGGGTGTTAATGAGGGAAGTGAGGTGTATGCAGCGGAGAAGCAGCGGGCACGGTGCGGACGGAGGGAGAGAGAGGGGGAGGGAGGTGATGAGTGATCTGGGTTTCAGCCCTGCTCATTATGGTCTGTCTCATCGAGAGGTGAAATGAGGCTTGCTGATGGCTTGGTGTGGAAGGCAGCGTCCTTGTCGAAGTGGAACATGACAGAAAAAGGCGAAAAGAAGAAAGAAGAAACCTTCATCAACTCCATTAACAATTCTCAAGCACTCTCCAGAGTTCCTTTGAGTGGCACCCAAATGTCACTGAGGAGGATAATGTAACATTCAAAGAAAAATGTCTGCTGCAACCCTCCAGCTGGCACTGAGTGTGACCCAGTGAGAGGAAAAACAACCACCCCAGCTTCCAGTTAACACCACAGTGGTTTGTTTCCTTCGTTAGTGAAAAAGGGATGAGGGTAAAGAACCTTTTGTTATATTTTGAATCACTCATGGCAAATATCAAGACCAATCGATCGTTATCGCTGACATGCAACATGTTATTTGTAAATCCATTTTGCTTAGATGGCGTTTGTGTTATTGCCAAAGAAATTTACCATTTCTCATTCACCTGAGTAAGGTGATATTTTCATCAGCGGCTGTAGCTACACAACAGATAGGTGACAGACAAAACGAAAACGCCATCATAACCTGGGCCCACTGCGGCTACACACATCCCGGCTGAAACCCATATACTGTGTGGTTTTCAAAATCCAGACTCTGTGGCATGCGACAGATGTGGTCGCACATCTGCAGCAGAAGAAGCAGGAGGTATTAAAAAAAATCTGTTTCCATCATTTTTTATTGCAGCTTCTCTGTTTTGACACATTTTTATTACAGTCAAACATAAAACCTTTTTTTTCACGTTTCACTTATGCACATTCACTCATACAGTTTTAACTGTAACTTGTGTCTGCTCCCTGGTACTATCCATTAAAAGCAAAAACCTGCCGCACATTACACACACAGACTGATTTACTGCCCAGTCTATTCATTTAGTGTTATTTAAATGTCAGCGAGCACGAAGGTTCCCATGTCTGAATCCCACCTCTTGAACCAAGTCATCCTGCAGTGAAGTCAGTGTGTGACTTGAGACATGTTCCTTGGCAGATCCAAGTAATGCAGTGTGTGTGTTACTGTTGCATGCCCACATTTGAAATAGCCCATAGTGTATTTATGCATATCTGGTTTGTTTGACCCTCAACATGCTCGTGCAGTTAGAATGCATCATGTGTTCAGTTGTGTTCTGTCTTTGCTCTTGTTGCATTAACGCATGTCGACAACCTGGTGTTGAACACCTTTAGAAATGGTTGATGCTTTAAATTGCACCTTTAAAATCTGCATGTGTTGCATGTGCAGGATTTTGGGGAGAAAATGTGACTGCAAGAGTTTGACAATACTTTTGGGCTAAGATGAACCAATACATTATATCTGCCTGGGCACTACTTTCTATTTGTGTGCGTCTGTGCATGTGGTTTGCAAATATTCTAATGGTTCCGTGTGTCCATACAGCAAAACATGTCTTCTTTTTTGTACTGTATGTATACTCTTCACCTCATGTGTTGCCCGTGAGTGTGTGTTTGCCACTTAGCGTGAGTGAGAGCAGAGTGGCGCTGAGATGGCAGCTGGCGAGGCTAATCCCTGTACGTGAGGGACGCGGCCCAGCCCCCGGTGTCACCCAAACCTGCCAGGCCTGACTGAGGTGCATTCAACCCGGCTGCTTAGTGTCAGTCGTCCGCTGTCACTCAGTCCCATAATCACCCACATGACTGACAGACAGGCCTTTCCCTTTGATGGTGCAGGGGATTTTAGAGAAGAGCCACAGAGCTGCGGCGATGATCTGCCACTGTGTGTGTGAACAGGAATGTTTGTGTGTGTGTGTGTGTGTGGGTGGGTGGGTGGGTGGCTGCCACCAGGAGGGCTGCTTTTTCAGAGGGGGGTAAGATGATGATTCTGATCCAGCTTAATGATGAAGATGATGGTGCTGAAGATGATGATGATGATTACCTTAGTGCGCAGAGTGTGCCAAAGATGTGTGGTGCCAAGGGATCAGTGGGGCAGCCACTCTGCTACTGCAAAGCCAGAGGGACCAGAAGAGACAGCGACACAAAGCCACGGATTTACTGTGTGTGTGTGTGTGTGTGTGTGTGTGTGTGTGTGGAGGAGGAAGGAGAGAGCGAGCGATAGTCTAACGGTGTCACACACTTGCACACGCTTCACATTTGAAGCGGGAAAATCTGAAATACACATGTAATCGCACGATTATGATAATACACATCAAGTGTCATCTTAGTTGATATTCTGCATGTGACAGTGAGTCGTGTTTGAGTGCGGCACTATCAACGGCGAGGTTGTTGGTAAAAATCCTGTCAGACCTCTGACAGGTCTGATTCCTATTGACTCGCGGAAATACAGTAACATTTGCACATGCACGTGCGCGGCTGTGAGAGAGGGAGGCTTGGTGCTCGCTCATGTGTATGCTGATGGTTTATTTCATGCAGCAGTAGTAATGAAGCACTCTGCCTGGACAAGAGGAGGCAGTTCAGCTGCGAACTGGTGCACTCTGTGTTGATCTGGAAAGAACTAACTTTGATTTAGACTTGTGGAGTTTACAACTGTGTCACACAACGTGATTCACAAACTCAGGAAGCAGTGTGACCCTTATATCTCCAGCCGTTTCTCTGATTCCGTTGAGATAAATTAACATGAATCTACCGAAAATCACATCGTAAAGGAACCCCTCATAATTAGAACTGATTCATCTCATGATCTTTTAAATTGGATGTTTTCTTAAGTATAAATGGTAATTCCTTCTGGCTCACTGGACAGAGAATATATGTCAGATGAGGTAAAGCAGCTAAGTCTTAATGCAGGACAATGGTTTAAGAAAAGATCCACAAAAACAAAACAAAAAACAAAATAATTTTTCAATTACTATTTGAAGAAATTCAATTGAATGTCTTTGTGCTCCCTCGTGGCCTCGTCTCATCTCCCCTGTGTTGTCTCCTCTGTGGCTGCCAAACATTAATACAAACAAAAAGAAGTTCAAGGGTTTATAAGCAAAACCAGCTTGATCCCTGGCCATTAAGGAAGTCATCAGCTTAATGTAAATAAAAGATAACAACAGAATTATACCATATTACTAAGCATTGCAACACTCACACCACCTGCGTTCATTGTTTACATGTATAGTGTTTTTATCAGTGAATCCCTTTTATGCAGTTTTTCTACTGCTGAGCAGGACAACCAGATTGCCAACAGGTCCGATGAAGTACTCCTGTTACAGTTAGATCATTGACTCCTAATCCACCACACACACACACACATGTTGCACCTTATGTGGGGTGTTTACAAAGTTGACACCCAGTCTGGACCACCATGGGGGTTATGTTTTCCACCCTGTCCATGTTTTCAATCAAGATTACACAAGAATTCAGTGCAGATTCAAATGAAAATCATGATCTGGTGAATTTAGATATGGTTTCCCGAGGGCACTGTTGGGCCTTGGTGGAGAAATGCGCTCTGAGAACCATTCTATTTACTGGATTTAATAATTGTGATTTGATTGTAATAGTTAAAATACCTGTTGTAGGTCATGTAATCACATTACTTGTTGACACCAATGTTCTATTTAACAATGGCTCAGTAACCAGACAATATGGAAGAAAATACTCTGTAACAGCCCAAGGTCCAAATGGTTAAAATAAATTCAGATTTTGCCGTGTTTTTATTGCCGTCCTGCCACCGCCCCACGAGCAAGGCTTCGTCTGTCTGTGTGTTACAATGTCACGAGATGTAATTTCTGAAAGCCAGACACATTCTGTCGGATGGACTCCTTAGAAAAAAATCTGTTTTCAGCCTATCAATCACAGTAGGACAGTTAGTGGTCACTTAATCCCTGGGCACACGTTCACATCTGCAGCTCTATAACAATATGGTCAAAGAAACAACCAAATACAAAAACAAATTCTGTGCTGTTTCCCGTTGAACATTGTTTTATCGAATTTCACCTCTTCTATTTCCAATCTTGAACTCGTGAGTTTTTCTCTGATAGTGATCCTGTTAAATTAAGTGCCTGGGCTTTATCCAGTGGCCTCTCACCGTCACTCCTTTAATTTAGTCATTATAATTAACCATTAACTGGTGTCAGTTTCTGGGCCACTAACAGGCCCACTCAGTTCTGCTTGTCTGCATTATCACAGTTTGGGGGAGAAAGTAAATTATAATGAAGGGCTATATAGTCCAATTACTGATAAAAGCAGCCAAGTGCGCTCCTTGTAATTAGGTGCCAGTATCCCTCCCTCTTTCTCTCTCTCCTTCGCTCTCTTTTTCTTGGAGTGACACGTCGGAAGAGAATATATGCTTAATAGCTATTTTTATTACCGTTAACCTCTTACTCATGTTCTTAACCCAGCCTCTTTCAATCATAAAGACAGGGGGATGCCACAGAGAGACCTTATCTCGCAAACAATTATTTTATGTACTCCACATGCCTGTTAAACAATGGTAAGTGATAGAAATGGAAGTGGCGAGGGAAAGAGACGGAGGCAAGTTTGAGGGAATGCAAAGAAAGGGAGGCCAGAGAGGAGTGAAGGACTGTAGGACAGCAGGAGGAAACAGGCAGCGGTGTATCCTTCTGTTCCCACTCTAATGGGATGGAGCGGAGCTGTCTCTTGTAGCTGGGTCGTGTATAGTTCCCCACCAGAGCACTTACAAGTCAGGGCTGGTAATTAAACTGTACGATCAGACCCTTCCTTTTCCTCTTTCCCTCCCTCCCGCTCTTTTCTGTTCTTTTTCAGTCCGCCCGCCAGTTGGTTCGTTCTCCCCTTTCTCTCCCTTGTCAGGTGAGACAACATGCTTTTGAAAAGCGTGAATTAAGAGGAGCGATGGGCAAAGACGAAGAAAGGAAGACCAAATTAAGGCTGCTGGAATGAGAGTTTTTTTTTTTTTTAAGTTGGAGCAGAGCGCTCGGGTTTGAATGCAGCTTTGATTCAAAAGACTGGACACAAGGACTTTATATACACATGAGTGAACTGTGTGGGAAGTAAGTTACAGTGAAGTCTCACTAAATTTAACATAATTCCTGCAAGCCTATTGTTCACCAGTACAGCAACACAGTGGTCCACATTTACAGATACTTTGGACTGAAATGTGGCACAGTTTGCAACAATCATCTTTCACCTTATTGGACATATATTTAACATGCAGAAGATGGGATTCACATGAGCAACACGTGATATTGTAGGAAGATAAATAAGTGATTCAACATTTACAGAACTCTATAGAGAATTACTTCCACAGTTAATAAAAACAAAGAAACAAATGCAAACCCAACATATAAATTGAAGGCAATCTGTTACACATTTTTGTAAAGGATTTTGGTGACGATTCTGGTGTTTCTTTAATAAATATGTCTTTGACGTTATATTCATATATTACATAATTGTATTATTAATACTAAAGAATTGGGGTGTGAGCAGCATGTTGCTGTGTTTGCTGCTGCAGGTGGAGCTAGTTTGAACTACAGTATCATGCACACTCTACAGACTAATCTGAGGGGTCGTCTGATGAATAATGAACAAAAGAACAACCAAGAAGTGTTAATTCTCATATCTGAGTTTAGACCTTTTCTCTAATCCTTTATTTCCTGGGGTGATTGTGGATTTATTGAATTGAAAAACTGTTAGCATCTAATCTGAAATGTGACCCTGACTACTCACAAATGTTTATGAGACTTCAGAGGCAAACAACCTGATTACTCATCGCCTTAACTCATCTTCTTTAAAGTCACTAAAGCCATTTTCAGACATGACCCACGGCTAAAATCCAGAAAACTTGTCCTGGATCTTACCAGAAATTGCCTTTTACACGTGCACAAATCAGCGGGAAGTTCCCTGCACAGACGTGTTCACAACAGCAAAAACAACTGCATTAATAAGGCAAGAGGTGGAGCAGCCGGGTGCAGCAGATAGAGACAGGAAGGGAAAATCACGTGAACACCCGACACCGTCTTAAACTACAAGCCACAAACTCTTGATATCTTCGTTGGTGTCTTCTACATTTATGACACCGCTTTCATCCAGAAATAGTTTTTCTTTTTTAAATTTTTCATTTTTGCATCTGTTAAAAGCATCATCAGCCCCTCGTCTCGCTTGTTGTGAATCCAGAGGGGCATCGCCTGCTGTGTTCACACATTGGAGTCTCCTGACTTTCTACAGACTTTATTCTAGGAGGCCAGGTCGAGAAAGTCCACAGTAACTGTGGAGCGTCTCTCTCAGACATTTGTGTTCACACATGCGCCTCTTCTAGTGAAAATCAATATGGATCTGCGTAGTTCAGTTTGTCTGAGAGCAGCTTTGCAGCTTTGTTATATAAATGTGGTGGAGTTGAAAGTGCAATATTTCCCTCTGAAATGTAGTGGAAGTATAACGTGACTTTAAACAGAAATACTCTGGTGAAATACTAGTACTGCAAAAGTTGACTTATGCACTGACATCCGTCCAGCCACCTTCACCTGCTGCACTCTACTGGTCTCTCTCTCTCTCTCTCTCTCTCCCTCTCTCGCGCTATCTACCATTAGCTTAATTTAAATAAAATGATAAATAACTCCATCTGTCTCTGTCTCAGTATGCACACACTGATCGCACATTCAATAAAACCGACTGAACACATTTGCGGTGCACCATTCTCCTTGCTTGTGAGCCACTTGTGTCAGCTCTGACAGTATTTTGGTTTTGGTTTGTCTCAGTCTTGGTTTTGGGATTTATTGTCGTACTTTCAAAGGAAAAAATGCATCTGTTTGCAATTATCTATAACATCCTAGGGAGCATTTAGCAGATGGCAGGAATCCTCGAAATCACCACAAACAAGTGTTGTTTGTGTTTAAGATGATAGTGGGAAAATCCACAGTGAAACAGATTTGAAAACTGCTCTCAACTGGTATTTAGCTTCTGACGACATAAAAACTAGGCAGATTTATGACCCCTTGAAGACAGTATAGTACTGAAAAATCCCTTCATTACTAATTAACATTCATTTATGTCATATTAGCTGCATGAGCATGAGGTGATTTGATTCCGGCACTTAATGTGATTGATTTAAAAAGTCAACAGAATAAATAAGTAAGGTGCTTTTGAACACCTCTCTGTGCCTCTAGCTCTGATGCAGTCCCAGAGCTGTGGGGCACCTGTCTGTATGGATACAGGGTTGCATTGCAGCACGGAGTGTGCGTTTTTAAAGGCTTTGTTTTCTGAGAGTTTGGCGGCGACAGACGATGGATTAAACGATGAATAAGTGATTTATTAGCTGCCGCTGTCACGCTGGTTAGATGGATTACTACAAGCAACCTCTGACCCCACTTACCAGCCCTGTGTCTCACCGCAGAGGTGTGTGTGTGTCTGTGTGTGCGTGTAGGTGAGTGCGCTGGCCAGCTGTAATCTTGTGACAGGATGAGACTAGTTGATCAATGGCCTAATGAACACTGTATTTCATTGGGCCAATGAAGTGAGTGGTGCTCACTAGCCACAGCTTTGCTCTCAGGGCAGAGGGAAGATGGGACTTCTGCTCAAAAACAAAAGCAAACATGTTCTTGTTTTGTTGAGACACTGCAGTTTCACAGCTGAGGAGGGAAAAGACTAGTACTTCATGTTTAATGTCACTCAAAGGATCGAAAGTTAAGGCAACATTGCTGCAGAAACAAGCAGCCCTACAGTGAAATCTGATTTTTATTTATCTTACTTTATAGAAATGAATACAAAAACATCATAAAGGCACCGTCTGATTTCAAAGCCCCTGTATCAAATGGATATGTATATTTTTCCCCTTTTAGAATATTGTTTACATATTCACTCTAACCAGGGTACTCAACAGCAATAGTCTCAGGTGTATTTGGTGGACTTCTGCATGGCCTCCTTTGGACAATGTGATGTTTCACACTGTATTGTGACACCTGCTTAACAAAGCAACAACACAAAGAAGAGCACATTATTTTACACAAAGGTGTTTTTAACTTTGGGACTATTTTCTCCCAAAGTCGGCTCTACTCCTGCTCATGAAAAGTTATATATCATGTGTTCTTTTGTTTTATTTACTCTCTTTGGTCTTTAACATAGCAGGTGCCAATTTCCTTTATTTTTTTTCAAATTTTCGATTGATTACTTGAGTCTTGAACCCAAACATTAATTGAACACGTTACAATCTAAATTACATCTTTTCTCAAAAATCTTTGTAGATGTTATTATTATGCTAATAAATTATAAGACATGTTAAGTTTTAATGTTGTGAATTGTGCATTCAAATTCACATTTTCACCCTACGCCTGTAGATTCTGAAGCAAATGTAGGAAACACATGTACAATAAGGTGAATAGAAGAGTTTGGCTTGCATAAATGTTAATAATCTTCCATTCCATATATAACTGTCTGGAGATTACACATTTCACTGAAATGAGACACTTAAAAAGATGCTGGAATAAAGACGAGAGGATGGAGAAGTAGAAACATTTGATAGTACCTCATAACCGCTGCATCTCCCTTCCTCTTCCATTCAGACAGACACACACATATATATGCACACGCACACACGCTTCACTCGGTCCATACCTCCCTTTGTCTCCCACTTTGATGAGCTTTTGCAATAAAATGCTAAACAAAAGGATAGGGGGGCTTTTTGCACCTTGATGGCTGCTGACTTTGTTATGAGATCTGTAATAAAAGAAAGTAATATGCTTTCAACATTAAATAAGACTTTAATTGTCGCCACCATGAAAAACGCACCTTTCCGAGGACATAATTGAATGTCCCCATCGCATTGGGGGAATTAAAATAGGTCATTTTATGTGTTGCTTTATTTTTGATTGAATCTGCTCTTAAGTGGTTGAGACAGTAGAATTATCTTTTTTTTTGGTGCCTCGTGAGTGCTCGGCGGCTGAGAATTGAAAAAGGGACAGAGAGAGAGAGAGAGAGAGAGAGAGAGAGAGAAACGAGGGACGAGGGGGAGAGAAAGAGACGAATGGAGGTGAGGGCCTGGGTTGGAGGAGGGGAGGAGATGACAGAGACAAATGCCTCTGCATTGACAGCTGTCCTCCATTTGCTCACAGACAGACATACAAATGAGGACCACAAATCAAACAAATCCCTCAAAGATTAATCCTGGGCCCCGGCAGGCATGCAGACACAATTGGCAGGACTGTGGACTGATGGAGGCGGATGGATCTTTCGACTTTGATAAACTGTATCAATACCGAGCACTTCAGGATCAGATATTAAACGGATCGGCATTTGCTCATGAGGGAAGAGTGTTGCTGAGCGGCGAAACACGCGGCGCACAGTGTCACAATGAGAAGTGAAATAATAGATACTGGTGATCTAACCTTAAGACTCAGGACACCCTTCACACCTACTGGTTTACATTTGATCTATCAGTTGGAGTTTGATTCAGTAAATAGCAACACTTGCTCCTAAGGAAATATTAATGTTCACATGCCCTGTGTCCTGTGTGTTGTTCGGTTTATAATACTGAATCACTTCAGGTTCAGGGGAATGGCTTTGGTTAAAAAGTGAAAACATTAACATGCTCTCTGTCGTGCCACTGTTCACCATTCTAACATGTGACCTTTGTCAAGGTAATCGTCAAGTCAAAATGAGTAGGGAAAAAATATTCTTAAAAGGTACTTAAAGGGATAGTTCAACGAAAAAATTGAATTCCCTAATTTTCTACCCAGCACTATGCCGATGGAGATGGTGGGTGAACTGTTTTTCAGTCCACAAAACAATTTTGGAGTTTCAGGGGTAAACAGAGTTGCAGCCAAATCCAATGGTGACCACTTCAATGTAAAAAACAACAGAAAAAAAACTGAAATGCCTCCATACTGCTCCTGTGGTGTCATCCAAGTGTCCGTAAGCCGTGACATTCATATTCGAAAGGAAACTTCGTTATTGACACCACTCTCAAACCGCACAAGATCTTCACGTGGCCCTTGGGCGTGAGCAAAGAGGCGAGAGCTTGTGCGCCTCCGGGCTGAGGAGAACACAAACATTTAGGCTAATAACATGGTCCATTCAGACCTCTACAGACACACATTTACTCCATTGTAGTGAATTGACAAGTACAGAGAAGTAAAACAAACGAGAGACACAGGGAAGTTTCTGAAAAGCAATGAAAAAGATGAGAAATGTCTCCTTCCTTCATCTTCTCACATCCAGACCTTGACATTCTGTGTACGATGTCACACAAGGTGCTATTTTGTGAGCTGGAGGTTACAAATGTTTAATGTAATAGTAATTGAATAAAGGAATAACTATGAAGCAGAAGGTGGACGTTCAGGAAGTCTGATGAGAATCTGATGCAACACTGAATATCTGGTCAGTGTTTTCTTCTTTATAGTAAACAATAGCAGATATAGTCATCTTTAATTAAACAGAGTCTGAGATCATTTTGTGTCAGAATGTCTCCCTCTTTGATTTCACTTACAATATCACTTGATGGAGCGACCTACATTCCTTAGAGAATCACATCAGACCGCTTTCAAACAGCCACATGGTTTGATCTATTTTGGTCGCACTTCCAGCCGCTTCAGAACAGCAAGGCTTCAGAACCTCATCCCTTTCACCAGTGAAGCTAATGATGATGATGTATTGTTTCTTATACAGTTTTGTTTCTTCTACTGATAAATTTGGACAATGACAACGAGTGTTAAGAATTGATGATACCTTTTATCTGGTGGATTTAACATCGGTAAAAACATTTTGATTTCCTAAAATCACAAGATGGTTAGTGGTTTGGAAATGTTAGAGAAAAATAAGAAACATGTATACAGATGATAAACAAAATAAACTTTGTGTTCCAGCAAGGTTTTGTTCCACCTTAACAGAAGAGTCCAGTGGTCTTTGTTATAGATCTAATGGGACCAAAATCTCCAAATCTTGGTTTCCTAAATATGAAATAAAAAGGATTTGAGTCCTAACTACAACTTTGATTTTGTCTTCATATTTGTAAACCGCCATTCAAAATCCTCTCTCCCTTCTGCTTGCACAACATAATGGGGAAAAGTTACTTACCTGTATTCAGTTCACAGAAAACGGTTTTCTTAATGAATAGAAGACTGTAATAAAAAGTATTTTGGATGGAAGGTGGTTGTTCACAGTCTGATTTGAGGTAATGCAACGTTAACTCTCAAAAAGCTGACTGTGGAATGCTGGACATGTCTCGTCCTCAAAGATGAGTAGCAGAAGGGGAGGGACCACAAAACAGTTTTTCAGATTAGTATGTGAAAATGATGGCTGAGGAAGGAGGACCTGTCTTCCTCTCTGAGAGCCGTGTCATTTTCATGTGGCATAGGGGACACACACACACACACACACACAGCAAAGTAATGAGTGCCATGTTTGATTTGGGACAACACCAACAACAGTGAGTAAGCATCTGAGTCTTTATATTGTGCTCTGTAGTCCAAAACTGACCTTTATCTCACTCCTTAACTTTGCCTGATCATAGAAAGGTTATTTCTAAATGTAAAAGCAGTATGGGCCATCAGTTGTGAGAAAGAGTATTTATACGTTGCTTGGTGCTGAATTGAGTTGGTAACTGCTGACATGTGAAGGCCATAGCATAAAATCCACCTCATTTTAATACTCATTCTTTGCCCTCCGTGTTCCACTAGGATCGATCCATCTCAATCTGTCTCTCTATACGGTTCAGGCTTGAACTTGTTTGCTATTGACAATGTGTTTTTTAGTTAAGGTTGATTTAGTTTGGTTGATATTTGCTGCAGTTTAGTTGAGATAACAAAACACTGAAACCCCCGAAAATACATGCAAAACTTTTAAACACACTTTAGCATTATTCGATATTACCTCTAGGATAACTGACAATGCAGCATTGTTTTGGTGATGTGCATCATCCCTTTAATAACTGGCATTCATTATTTGTCTTGTACAGGTTCGCACAAAAAAAAAAAAAGACAGAGCACAAAAAAAGACAGAGCCCCCCCAGATGAGGTTTCCACTCTGTAATGTTTGATGAATGCTGGGTTTGAACTGTAGAAAAAGCCTCATTACGAGACACTTATAGATTACCCAGGGTGTCACACTGGGGGATAGGTAGTGGGTGTGAGGGTTTGTCTGCGAAGAGGAGGAGAAACAATGAGACTAGGCCCTTTCTAGGCTCTCTCTCTCTCTCTCTCTCTCTCTCTCTCTCTCTCTCTCTCTCTCTCTCTCTCTCTCTCTCTCTCTCTCTCTCTCTCTCTCTCTCTCTCTCTCTCTCTCTCTCTCTCTCTCTCTCAAATGGATAATTCTGGTGATGCTTGTGACAGGCCATGGTTTAGATTTTGATTTATGTTCTTCCAAAGCTAAAATCAAAGAATCCATCTAGTGCTATTTTATGGCAGTTGGGATGATGAATGGGCCAGTCTCTGGGCCAAAGCAAGCTGCTGTGTCTTTGCCCTGGATTTTAATTGCTAAAGTAGCCAGTCATTGCTCAGGATTCAGGGCGCAATGAGAGGGAGTGGGGCAATACACTTTCTCTCTGTCTGTCTCTCCTCTCTGTCTCTGTAACTCTGTCTGTGTCACCCCTTCCCTATTTTATCCTTTTAACAGTCTGTCCGTCTCTCACACGACGCACCCCCCTACCCCCCCCCCACCATACCCGTTTTTTTTCCAAAATGCTGCAGAGATCGCTGCTTTGAACGAAAATTTAATCAAGTTTACACTAACTCACTGTTTAATCATTCATAACCTGGCCATAGGGATCTGCGGTTACAAGAATAACGAATGGCTCACATAATGGGCCTAACTTTGAAGTGTAAATTCTGCATCTATATTTAATGGATGGAAATGCCATCTTTAAGCAAAATGGCAGATAAGAGTTTGATCCCTTATTTTAGTGTGCGTCATTTAGTTTGCAGTAGTCTTCATATTGGTGGGGGCATTGAGCCTTGAAGATTTCCTGTATGACTTTCTGGTCCGATAAATAACCAATACATCACAAAACGTCAAATAAACAGATATAAATTACTCAACAACACATTTCAACGACAAGTCAGACTCTTGCACATCAATTGACGGAGGAAAACGGCCATCATCCTGCCCCCTCACACCTCCCTCATATGAACTAAAGCACGTCTACCCGATCAAAGAGAGAGGGAGAGCGAGGACTTACAGGGAGCATCATTGCTTTTCAAACACCAACAGAATCAATGATGCAAATTAGAAAAATAAGGAGGCAATAAATTCGTTCACATCTGCAGAGCCAGGCAAGAATTTTTAATAATTTTTAATAAAGCATAATTGTAGTTTGTACCACTGAATAATTTAATCACATGGAGATATGGGATGCGGGGGGCAGGGGAGATACACGTCTTAAATAGAAAAAAGCTCCTACACGCTCTTACAAATATGTGAGGAGCATTCCCTGTGTGTGTGTGTGTGTGTGTGTGTTTGTGTTGTTTGGGTGTTTGTGGATCAGATTTGCTGAGCACAAACACTGAAAATGCTCTCAACCTTAGTGCTTTTTTTTTACACTTAATACTTCTATACTTTAATATGATACTTTTACTTGCATGAGTTTTCTCCCTGTATTTGGGGAGTGGGGGTTTCTCATATATCTGAACAAGTCGTATAGATATCACGTTTCTATTTAACTAACCTGCAACAGCAAAATCATGAGAAGAAAACACGATCGGTGGATGGATTGTTTTAGTGGGAAATATTTAGTTGGGGGATATTGTCAATAACAATATTGTAATTATTGTTCCACACATCCCTCGATATTGTCGGTCCCCAGAACAGGTTTCTGTCTGTTACACATTTAACACAGACTGAGTTATGAATGAACATACTATTACTGGCATTGTCCTCAGACTTGCATTTGTTCTTTAACAAAGTAAATGACCTGACACACTAATCTATAATACAAGATATAAGGCAAGACATGTGCATGACAAAACAGATCTGCTGGTTTGTCCTGAGCCCCTGAAGGCTTGAAGTATATGCAATTCAGGGGTTGAGACAAACTTGTGATTTGAGGCTAAAGAAATGAAAAGTTTTGACACACAGAACACACAGACTCAGGATTAAGAGCAGACCGTACATTAAGGAGGAAATGAGAAATTCTACCACTTCAACTAATGATTTATCATCATAATGGCACCACATTCCTTGGATATTGGGGACTTTGCTGCAGAATTGTGTGTCCGTAAAACAATTAGTGAGTGGGTGTATGTCAGCATGCACATTTCACTGCCCCTTGAACTGATGTCACCTGCATCAGGATGACACCACGGATGTCTTTGTGTTGGAAATGTGAAAAGCACGAACAGCCAAAGTGTGTGTGTAGATGCAGGAGACTGGAGTGGAGACGAGGGAGGAGAGAGAGCCTCAGGTGAAACACAGGCCTGCCTGCAATTTATAACCATGACATGGGAGCCAAGTTTCT
The DNA here is from genome assembly GCF_947347685.1 of Pleuronectes platessa. NCBI lineage: Eukaryota > Metazoa > Chordata > Actinopteri > Pleuronectiformes > Pleuronectidae > Pleuronectes > Pleuronectes platessa. The sequence continues at coordinate 5,287,150 of NC_070626.1, read as the reverse complement.
CTAAATGAGGCATTCAGATAGCCAAAGCAGTCATTTATCCTGATGATTAATACAAATGATATTCGTAATAATAAATATCCCCACCTCACAGTGCGTACAGGAGCAGCAAAGGAGACAGAGAGTGGGAGAGACAGTTCCAGTGTTTATAGTGTGGTGTTCATGGAGACGGCTCGCGTCAGGGAGCATTTCAGAGAAAAAAAACATATCAGGATTTTTTAAAGAGCGCCTCGCTTGTTAAACAAGGCGTTTTTAACTGGTTATGAATAAGTCTCATCTAAATATTGACATACAACAAAAAAGGAGATAATCAGGGAGAACATTTTTTTTTTTAACTATCTCAATGTCTGTGGTCGGGCAAATCGGGAAACGATTTACAGAAGGTTTCTGGTAAGTTTATGAAAGGTACTAAAACAGGATATTTAGTATACGTGGACAAACATTCTCTCTTTTTTTTCCCTTATTTGCCACTTTATCTATTTTTGTCATTGCCTAATGCAGAAGAGTGGCTGAGACGAATAGGGTCATGTGTCTAGGAAACAACAAAAATGTGGAGATGAAGCAAAGAGAATAATTGGAGAGAGACAAATACTTAGTGTGAGACTGAAAGGGACTTTGAGGTCAATAGCAGAAAAAGTTTATATCTTTGGACTCTGGTTATCGAGTGCTGCTGACAAGTTGCAAAGACTTGGCTCACTGCTACATTTTAAGTAAACAATAACTTCTAGAAATGTACGTATATAAATTATGTTATCATCCATGGCATGGGCCAAAACAATTCAACAAGAACTGTCACTTTCAATACTATCAATTATGCTAATGAAGACCAAGACATGCTAATTCTAGCGGGCCAATCAAAGAGTGATGTACTCTATGCAATTCACTCACTGAGGGAAGAGTCCACCAAGCATTTATTTGATAAAGAGTTAAGAATGAAATATATTAAATAATAAAGAAGTAAAAAAAATGTTAAAAAACTTATATTAAATCAAATTGCTCAATCAAATAGAATTTGTATAGCCCATATTCACAAATCACAATTTGTCTCATACATGCATATAAATAACACACACGCAACTAATCTATGAGTGGATCAATTAATAATTTCGAAGAAGTCTAAGATTAGCAATAAGCATATTTCATATCTATTTTAGGAAATGATACTTTCAGACCAAGACATGTATATATAGATATATGTGAGGCATTATATGGTAACACTGGATGCAGAGCAGACAGGGTTCCAGACTACGTCCATTTAGTCACATTTCTGTCATCAATCAATCAATTTGTAATCAAAACGATTTGGGAAATCAATAGCGATACTCAACACTAATCAACAAAAGTAAAAGTGCAGAATAACATTTGACAGGATTGTCCGCACAGAAGAGGATGAGTCTGATGTCAGAGGAGGATTGAGTCTGATGTCAGAGGGTGCCTGCATGTGGCCACAGTGGAGGAGCTGATTAGAATCAGTCTTGAGGGAACAAGCTTGGAGGAGGTTGATGCCTGGGGGGCTGAACAGATGAGGTTCAGTCAGAGCTAAAGAGCTAAAAGGCCCAACTACAAAGGTTGGCCTTCAGAGTTGCCATGCCCTAGTGGTCATCAGGGGGATGGGCTCTAAAGGGAGGGAAGGAGGCTTTCTGTAAGAGGAAGCAATGTAATGGTAGTAATGAGCCGGCCACTTACTTTTGCATTTCTAATTATTTTATTTGGTAATAATGTTTCAAAAAGCACCATTTCACTTTTTGAGTTTTGTTTCTCAGCACTTAAAGCATTACTTCAATTTGTGACTTTAATTTAAAATAAAACAGCACATTTCTTTATTTTGTAAATTGTCTTATAACCACAACATCAGTAAAACAGTTAAGATTGGAAACATTTGAATGTGTTGCTTGCATGTCGTTGTAAGTGTTCCTAGTGCGCCTACATTTTATTACTAGTGGAAAAGGTTAATTTAGAGCCTTGGAGGAACAAGCCAAATAAAAGATAATACTACTACTCTAATGGCATTCCTACAATTACCAAATGAATGATCTATATGCCGTATTAAATCTACCTTGGACCCCCTGATCTCTACCATTCAACAAATCACAGCAGACCATTTCAATGAGTGTCAGCTGTCTGTGTTTTACTCTAATTCAAAGATAACTCCATTTTATATTTACCTGCATGGAGAGATAATCCTCTGTTAGACATTTCTGTAGATGACTTGGGGAAGACAGGTCTTCCAGCCAAAACCAATACTATAAATGTCAGATGCAAACTGTTGTTGAACAGATATTGTTACATCAGACTCATATTACACCATTTAAATCCTGATATTATTCACAATTGTATCATGTGTACTGAAATGGTCCCCGTTTCATTGTATGTAGGGACATAAAAAATCCTCACACTTTCTGGTGAGAAGATTCTACATTTATGCAAAGTGAAGGTAAAAATACGTTTATTACACGTATACCCCGAAGATTTCCTGGCAAATGTAATGAAACGGAAACTAATTAGTTTCTGTCTGTTACAAGCCAAACGTGTAATTGCTTTAAAATGGACGGATATATGGACCCTAATTCTAGACAATGGATTAAGAAAAAATCATAAGAGTCTAACAAGATGCATGTTCTTTCTTTACATTTTATAAAAGACCTAAATCAGCACATGCCTTGGGTTGGACAAAGACTTGTGCAGCAACACAACCACAGAGTATGGTTGCTATAAGAAGACACAACAAAATGATGACGTATACGTCTTTTTATATATATAATTTTTTCTGCTTGTTTAATTTAATTATTATAATTTTGTCAATTTCTTTATTTCTTTATTTATTATTCTTCCCCCCGTGTCACCGACTCATTATATTCAAAGTCACGTTTATTAGGTTTTCCTTTTCCTAAGAATGAAGAGTTCTTTTAAATCAATATTAGTTGTTTTTTAATATATAAATGAAGAAAAAGCCAATAAACAATGTATTGGGGAAAAAAATGTAGGCCTTCCTGTCATGTTGCTAAAAGTAAACAGGTGCTGTGGCCTAACATGACATCACTAAGCAGGTTAAGTGTAGTCCCGCTCGGCCATCGATCATAACAGAATCTAGCATATTCTTGCCCCCACCAGGACGAGAGGTAAAAGTTTTCCCCTGTACCTGAGATGACATTTAATTTTTCATATCTCCTCCGTAGTCCTGGAATGAATTTTGGCAGACCTGATGCAATTTAACAGCATGGCAGTTTAAAATTGGGCAATGAATCACTGGGATTCAATGGTAGCCGGGCTGCTGCATAATATTTTTTGTCAGTGTTGAGGGTGGAGGGGCACTAGGGGTGGTGGGGGTTGAGTGGTTGTTGGGTAGTGGACCCCGGCTTCCTTCAACACCCCTGTTCCTCCAGTTTACCTCTCACTGATTTGACCCCCTTCCCAGTTTCCTTCCTATCCAACATCTAATCTTCTGCATCCAGAGACCCAAGGAGCTATCATAAGACCTTTAGTGCCATGGCACTGATTGTTGGTGATATATTACTTTGAGGAGATCTGTTTTGTCTTATTCAGTTCACATCCAAATATCCAAACATGATCTTTTATTAGAACTTCTTCTTGTCTGAATGTCTTAGTCAGTATCAATCAGTAGTTTCTCTAATTTCTACCACCTTTAATTGATGCCTTGTTGACCTTAACTCTGCCACTTCTGACTTCTGACTATAAAAATACATATTCTTGAGTCTCTCCTCACTCCAAGACATTAGGTCTATCTGATCATTGTGTATATGTGAGCCCATGCTGTATCCGGCCAAAGTGAAACAATTACACTGCTGGCTATGAAGAAGCATCAAAACATATTTGTCTCGATAACAAATCTGCTCACAGTGCAATAACAAGCGCAGCAGGCAAGGCTCCTCTCATCTCTTGGTCCATCATGCGCCCCTCTGACCCCCAGACAAAGAGCACAACACACAATCGCACACCATTACATGCACACTAACGCCTCGGTTCAGCACATAAAAGGCTCTCTGTGTGCTTTTAAAAGGTGAGGAGGTCCAGAGGGCTCGCACTGTATCTGATTTTTGACAAAGAGCACACTGGGTAGAAATCAATAAAGTGCCAGTGATGGGCCAATGGGTCCCGCCAGTCCATCCCAGAGAGACGGGCTGCCGAGCTGAGCTGAGCTGCACCCATAATCCACCTCCTCTCTCTCCTCCCCTGCTACTTCCACCACCCTATCACTTTCTTTTCTCTCCGCATCTCTCTCTGTCACTACCCCCATGTAGCCTTCCCCCCCCCCCAGCCCCCTCTTTCCTTCTCCCTTCATCCCTCCATCCCCTCCTCACACCCCCCTACGAGTCCAGATGAACCCAAACAAGCAAAGAATGGACTGACAGCACTTTTGACACAGGCCGTTTATTAGCTCTGCGACGGTTAGAGAAAAGAAAGAGAGAGAGAGAGAGAATGAAGGGCAAGGAATAAGAGAGCGAAAGAGGGGGGGTGTCGCTCTTACCGTTTGGCTGGTTAGCTGAGCAGTGTGGCATCGCTGGAATGACCAGACTGTAACTTCACTGTAACTGCAGCCATTTGTCAGGGTCACTGTCAGGAAAATTAGTGTTTATTCTTGTAGAAAAGTCCTTTGATGAATTGGTTTATTTATATGCTAAAGTATACTGTAGATACCGTTTATCATCTTTCTTTCGTTCTTTCTGGTATAAGTCCCAACCGTCATTAGTTGCAGCACGCACATGATGTGGTGTCATGCTGCACCAGAACAAATAGAGCACATATACCCGTTTACCCTGGTACAGAGGTGGGAAAGACTTGAAGCTGCAATTCTGGGTCTTCAACAATGATTCAAGAGCAAAACAGTTATTTTTAAACCACCGCTTTATACATTTCTTGATATTTATTATGATCCACTAGTCGGATAATCCATCTATCAATCCATTATCTAAACCTTTTATCCTTTTAAGGTCGTAGTGAGAGCTTGAGCCAATCCCAGATGACATTTGGTGAGAGGCGGGGCAAACTCTGGACAGGTCACGAGTGTGTCACAGGACCAATATAGAGAGACGGCAACCTTTCACATTCACACCTACAGTCAATCTTACAGTCTCCATTTAACCTTTGTATTTGAGAGTTTATGGTTATGATGATTCTGGCCTGAAATCAGAAGTCTTTGCTTGCTTGCAAAGGAGAATATGAAGAGCTTATCTACTGGAGGCATATTACAGGGCAAGCTTCGTTGTCCGTGCTGGGATGTGTTTCATCCAACCTTGCAACATGAAGCAATGTGGTTTCTTGACAGTATTAGTGACTTAGATGATTTCTGAGTTTCTTGCCATCAATATATAATTATATCATAAAGGGACTTATTATTGTTATTTCGGGGATCAGGTTGGACTGGATAGTTAAGATCGAAAATGGTGTATATCTCCACAAACCAGCTTTATATAATTATCTTATATGATATAGAAATATATATTATATTTACTATTTTACTTGTGAGGTATCTTATGTGAGGCAAAGCTTATGTTGTATCAAAAGAAGCACCAAGAAATCTTAGGACTGTCCACCCAATATGCTGGTCAATCAAGAATTTGATCAGGCATTGTTTCCCTTGCCTTAATGATCATGATAATGACATTACTGGCACATTTAAACCCCTCCTGGAAAGTCCCTATACACAGTCTAGTTACATATCTGCCCTTTCTTCTTTAAACTCTGTCCTCCTGAATGCATCAAATCAAAGTGTCACTCCAAACAACGGCAAGTTTCCATTCAGTGTCCCTTGTTTTGAATCACCTTCTCAAAGTAGAGCAATGTGCAGATGTGAAACGTGAAGGCAACCGTTGAATATGCATAGGACGGCTCTATACTGTACGCTGAAACACAAAGCTCGTTCCTAACACTCATCAGTCCATTCGGCTCAGACTGAAAGGCCTCCCTGCCCTGACAAACACAGCCCCCCTCCACTCACAGGCCCTGCTTTAGACATGTATTAGTCATCATTAAACATAATAATGGCTTTTATAAGTCTCCGTTTGCCTCTTTGGTTACGTAAATTATTCACCAAAGAAGGAGATGGGGGGGGGGAGGGAGAGGAGCGCGGCGCTAGTCAGGTGGGCCCTGCACCTGAGGTGGCATTTTGTCTGAATTATTTATTTGATTCTCTTCAACTTGCCACATTGTTTTTTTACCCACCTCATCCACTCTGCCATTTCTTCCCTCAACCTCATCCAACACACACACACACACACACACACACACACACACACACACACACACACACACACACACACACACACGCGCGCACACACACACACACACACACACACGCACTCTGCAAACTGTCACGTTTATTTCAAGCAGCGTTAATTACAGTTGCACAAGCTGTTAAGCTGTCGTCTGACGATTAGCAAAGTCAAGCTCCAGCCTCAGCATCACCACTTACTCTCCTGCCTGAAAACAGAGGGGCGGAGTTGGAGTATTCGTGTGTATGTGTATGTATTATAAAAAAGAACCCACTTTGTGACAGCCATTGTTAGCACTAACAGCGGTGCTATAAAAATACATGGGGTCTTTTTTTTTGTATTACTTCAGTCTGTCAACAGACAATATGAATAAAGTTAATTTGTGAAACGTCTCCCCTAATTAGTTGGAGGGAGTTGGTGGAGGCAGTGGGAGGGGGCTGGGCCTGGGTGGAGGCGGGGGGGTGGGTGCTCACTGATGGACAAAGCATTAAAAGTTAAACCAACAGCGTGCACAGATTTGTGCTGCAGTGCACACAAAGCGATTTGGAAACGCTCGCAGCGATTTGAGCATCGGCTGTCAACCCCGGTTGCAGACAACACATTTTGATGCGTGTCCACATGTTCATCTTTGTGTGTGTTATGTGTGTGTTTGTTTTGTTTCACGGCTGCGGCACTGACAGAATGCATCCATACGTCAGCACACACACACAGCACCCCACAGAATGGCGGACATACACAGGCTGTATTAGTATATCCTTTCTTTAATGTCTTGGTCAATTAGCGAACGCTGCTGTCAAAGCTGTGTGTGCTCGGTCCCGTCTGTCATGATTAAAAGTGTATGAAACTGCTGTTGGGTTTTAGGGGACTCACTATAGTGTTATTGTTGGGACAATACAGTCTCACATTGCATTATCTGGTTTCAAAGTCATATCAAATTATTTCGTTTTTCATGACAACAGTTGAAGTCATAATCTAGCATTTCCTCTTTTTGTGATTTTTGCCTGAATAGTCCCAGAGTTAAAATAACATCAAGACCAGCAACAGTAATGTTCATGAGGAAGCAATGAAAGGAAGTTATTTGTAATGATACCTGATAAGCATGTAATTTGCTAAAATCTCTTAAAGAGGCAAGGTTTTGTACAGTAAATAAATACTTTTGATAGGGATATATCGATGTAAGCAGTAGCTATTGATACCATATGTGTAGGCCTACCATATGCGGCTTTGTTACAAATGAACCAGAATACATGGCAGCACATTATCGCGCTGAAACTGTCAGTATATCATCTTACGAATAGCGAATAACTGCTGTCTCAGTCTTATGAGCAGTAAGATGCCATGACTAAGAGTCTGCCATTATAGAGGTTGTATGAAGCTGTACTGGGACCAGTGTTCTCCAGCCTAAATAACCATATGGGTGGTTTTCCTGTATGAGTTATCCTCTTGGCAGCAGTAGACATACCACAGATTAAATGTTTAAATCGCTGTTGAGCAATAAACCACTTTCTGATGTGACAAGGCTACAGTTAAGACTTGGCTTCCCTATTTGGTCTTTAAATGTTGCTCTATAACAATGCTACCCGACTTTCCTCTTACATCTATCATTAATACTACAACTACCAGATGGCTTTGTTGAAACAACACACAAACACTACACGTTTCTTAATAATCAGGTTGTAATAAAAGCTGCTTGTACAAATTCATTATGGGATGTTTTTATGGCAGGACAGTCACTTAAGCACAGCTGTGCTTTGAGATAAATGCCTAAGTCAGCATGCTAACATGCTGAAGTTTAGCAGGTATACCTTGCTCAATCTCATAGTTTGACATATTAGCATGCTAGCTTGCCTCATTACTACCAAACAATAACAGTCTAAAGCAAAGAATCGTGAAAAATATACAACGCAAGTTTATGCAAATCCATCCTGATGTGGAAATGAATATATAAACTAAAATCTATTCGGTACATTTCTAATGTCAAATGTCAACCTCATGGTGGGGGATTACCAAAGTAACTTATACCTGATGGATCATGAATGTCAGTACAAATCTTAAAGCCAATCCATCCAACAGTTTAAATATTTTAGTCTGTATCAAAGCGGTGGGCTGACTGTCATTGCCATGCAGGACTACCATTATCATTTAGTGATGCATTAAATGTAGAAATAAAAAAAGGATACAATGTCTAATGATGTAACCCATTATCGCTTGAATGATTCTGTACGATCCCAGAACAGTATTTAACAACCGTGGTGAAATCTTGAACAAAAACAGTCCAGTCAAGTGAGAAAGCTGTGAAGTTTATCCTGGAAAATGAAACTAGACACACTGACAGCCCTGCAGGTCATCAGATAGCAAGGGAGAGATGACTTGGCTCGGCTACAAGTCCTACATGCATTCATTTCCTCCAGAGGGATAACAAAGGGCAAAGGTTAAACAAGCCCTTTCGAGTGTGTTAGTCTCTGCTCTCTATTTTTCACATATGATTTCATTCCAACTCGCTGAGGCTCCTTCATTCAATTTCTAATTTTAGATGCATTTCCATGCAGCTGTTTCTCACATGGTGTCCATTCTTTTCCGGTTGCTGTCTTCTTCTTGGCCTGTGAGCATGCACATATAAGTGTGTAAATGTGTGTGTGTGTGTGTGTGTGTGTGTGTGTGTGTGTGTGTGTGTGTGTGTGTGTGTGTGTGTGTGTGTGTTTGGGTGACAGAGTCGACATTACTGCGAGAGATGATGTTTCGGAAATGACACGTTTCCTCACGACTCAGTAGCGTTCAGTGGGACCGCCAATCAGGGATCCGGCGCCGGGATGAGTTGTCGCGATGCGGCGAGACGTCAAGCAGCCACTCGGTTTGTCGCCTCATCTCCCCTCCTTACTGCCACTTTGTAAAATCACATTACTCTAATGAGAATAGGAGTGGAAAAGCAGTGACAGAGCAGCGATATGGATGGGCTGTGCGTCAAGAGCACTCAGATTTCATTCCTTCCGCTCTCTTCTTTGAACTCAGTGAGCTAGGCCAGGGGTTTGGCTGAGGAGAAGGAGCTTGTTGGGCCATTTTGCTGCGTGATGTGTCAAAGAGGTTGTCGGCCCTCCATTTGTTTTCAGTCTTGTTGTTATCTTCTTAGTCACATGTACAACTTCATCGTTACCAGAACGATTAGACGAATACGAATGGAAGATGACTATTTTAGCCGCATCAAGTTAACAGTTTGATGGATGCAGCTAAAATTAACGCTTATATGTGTTATTTATTAAACATTTTCAGAGACCTAAGTGATAGAGTGACTATGATGGATTATCAGACTATTTCAAACTGAAAAATAGTTTTTAGCAGTGTGATGCACAGGATCATGTAAAAGTCATGAAAGTCGTGCCCATGAGAGTTGCTGTTCAGTGTCCGCTACGAAGGAAGCCAACAATGTAGACTGTCTGCATCTATTGTCATGGATGAGTAAAGCAACATGGATTATTGCTATATACTGTATGCTGTTTGCTATAGCTTTTTATTAGGGCTATGAAATGATTACAATTTTTAATCAAATTAATCACAGGTTTCTATGGATTAATCATGATTAATCACATTACCGATTTTTTCGGAATATTTTTGTGAAAACAAGATTTATGACATTTAACTTTTCTTTTGTGCTGCAACTCAGCAGTTCTTCAGCAGTTATCATTGCTTTTCCATATGGAACATTAATATAATCTTCATCCTAAACAATATTCGGGCTCCTTAGCCATTGTGTGGTTGAATAAAACTTTTTTTTTTAAAATTAAACAGAAATTATTTGAGCTTCTTAGCCATAGGATGGTTGACATTTTTTATATTTTTTGTCACACAACCATTAACCACACCATGATACAATCTAATGCCTCTAAAGGCCCTCTTAGCTACTCGGTCTTTAGCCAGTTGGTGAGGCAAACTAACTTGTTCAAATTCTCTGACAGTAAAGCTGACCGCTTCTTTTGCACAATGTGTCCGGCGAGTGAGTCTGGTTTGGCGCATTCCACTTGAACGCCCCTCGCCGACCAACACATGCTTCGCGTTGCGGTGGTTAGGCGGGTATTGCTACGTCGAAACGATAACGTCTTCTCGCAGAGTGTGCATATCACCTTGGTTTTACTGAATGTTCGATCTGTTGTTTTTTTGGAACACGATCTTCCCGTCCAGAAGGTCCTCAGGTTCATCAGAATTATCCATGTTGTTTGTTTGTTTGAATGGCAGCTGCCGTCTGACTGCATTACGCCGGGTTCACACCGGACGCGGAAGCGACGCCGAAGCGCCGCGCATTACTCATAATATCACATACTTCTGCTGCTATCAGCCTGCAGTAAAAACGGCATTTAATCATTTTTTTCAAGCATATACTTACTTGTTGCTCCAACATTAACTGCAACAGCGTCCCAACATGTGTCTTTTTTGGTGTTGTCTTTATACAACATATGCTGAGAATCAACAACTCAAGTTACTTCTCCACTTCAATGATTAATTTAATGTCATCCATGTTGAAGAACTTCTCCGCTGTTAGCTCCGGTAAATGTCGGGTGTCGAGGGTAAATTTCGTATTCTCCACTCAAGCCTATGTTGAGAATACGTAGCCCCCCCCCCCCCCCCCCCCTCTTTTTTTTATCTTTGACTGCTTGTGTGGCTGTAGTGGATGGGCAGAGGGGGACATTTAATAATGTGGTTGGTAAAAGTGGTAAAATTAAAACTCCAAGACAACAGAACGTGAATACAAAGTATGGGATGCATATTTGGTCATTTATATCATATAAAATATGTCATCTATATCGTTTAAAATCATTTTTCAGTGTGTTTCCTGTCGCGATACGCTCGCGTCAAGCGGAAAAAATAGACTCGACGCCGAAACGATCGCTTCACGGCGTTAGGCAGCCGCGGCGGTGTTCAGCGCTGCGGTTTAACATGGGAGTGGATGGGAGCCAGAGGATTGGCGCTGCGCTTACGCCTCGCTTCGGCGTCGCTTACGCGTCCGGTGTGAACCCGGCGTTAGAGCGGCGACTAGTGCAGAGGCGGCGGAATTGGAAGGTCCTTCTGCGCATGCGTTAAATGTGTTAAAAAAAAAAAACGAATTAATCCTGTAATTTAATCATAACGCGTTAACGCGTTATTTTTCACAGCTCTACTTTTTATTAATGCAATATTCAAGGCGCTGTCCCGTGTTTTCTTTCAACCCACTTGTTTTTATTTTGTGGTCATGTTTTCGAGCAAAGTCTCGATAGATCCAGTGTTTGCAGTGCGGTGTTAATGAGATCTTCTTCACTCTGTAGAAATGTTTCCTGTTACATTTTGCTTTTTGAGAGAACTTGGATCACCATCATGTCCAGTGTATGATTGAAGGTTTCATGGTCAGGAACGTTCAAAATTCCAATGCAATACTTTGTGGATGTGGAAGGTTGTAATTAATCTTCAAGTAGCAGTGACAATTGTTAATGGTCTGCTACTAAAGATTCTTTGTTGCAGAAATTGTATCTTTGCTTCTTTTAAGAATAAAGAACAATAATAAATGTATTATCTAAAAATTCTACACATAATGGAATCGATTAGAACTGGAATAAAAATATTTTACTCAAAATATAGAGTGAAATTTTGCACAAAGATAAATCCACAGTCCTCACACTTTGCAGCATCTATCAGGGAATGGGGAAGTCACAGTGTGGGTCCTGAAGTTATTTAGTAAGTTAAGTGGACATCAAGGTCATGATCAAGCTTTGGTTGGTAGGGCCGGGGGATTACTATGTGCTCACACACAAAGACACACAGCAAGCACACGTACACACACATACACACACACACACACACAAACACACACACACAAACACACACTTGCACCACATATAGGCCTGATTCTGACTGACAGGACAATTTCTCTCACCTCCTTCATTTGGCAATTGACTTTGTAGTAAAACACACTGCTTTCTCCCTCATTCACCTTTGCTCTGCTTGTCTGACTCACAACACTAACACACACACACACACACACACGTACACCGCCAGACACACACAGAAACATATAACAAACACCCGCAGATACCCAAACACGCAAAATAGATCCTCCACAGACGTGTACGGAGAAAACACACTTGGGGATGATCTGACAACACACATCAGCAACCAGCCAGCTGCCACGCACACACGCATTCAGTCTTCCATTGAACACCTCCACGTACAAAAAGGTGTCCCAGTAAAACGGATGGAGGTCTTGGAAGGTGAAAGTTTATGTGACTCACTAGGCTGATTAGAGGGCCAGAGATCTATACGTAATTGGCTGCTTTTACTTCCTCCTTCCTGTGGATTTACAAGCTTCTCTACAAATGAGTGGCAGCTTCTTTACTACGGTCAAACGCTGAAGGATAAACTCACCCTGCGGGGCGTGTGTGGTCGCATTAGTAAATGTTGTATGTGTGTGTGTGTGTGTGTGATTGGATGCTCTGGATGGGTTTGTGTGGACAGGGCCATATTGAGACTGAACGCAACCTTAAAAATGTGACGTGAAGCTTGAGTGTATTTGAGGATGATTCAAAATGCCAGTCAGCGGAGTGTGTGGAGTCCTCTGTCACCCAGAAGGCTTGCGGTCTGGGCGTGTGAGATTGTGCCGTGGAGGGTCCTCCATCCAGTTTTCTGCCCGGGAAAACACTGCTTAGCCTATTAGCACTCCCGATGATGCCCCCCCTCCTGCCCCCTGCCCCCTCGCCCTTAATCTGCACAACACGGCTGCCGGAGACAAAGCGAGACGACCTACCGGACACTTCACTTCCAGCGGGGGGAGCAGGGCGACTGAGACATGAATGTTCCCATCCTCCAGTCAATTATTCATTGATAGCCTATTTATTTTTACCTTTAGTGTCAGTCAGAATTGTAGAAATGTGCATATATTCATGTTTAATTAATCTGCACACGCAAGCTGCCACAGAAACACACACACACTGTTCCTCTGACTAATGTATTATGTTTATAAGGTGGCATAAATATATTATTTATCATGTGTGGCTGTGGACGGAGGAGGAGCCCATCATTGGATATTACTGTGTCACATTACTGTCAAATGCAGAGGGACTTAAAGGGGCCAGCAAGCTTCATTAAAGGTGGCGGAGGCGGCAACAGGGAAACAGTCAGGCGATGAGATGGGAATAGACTGACCGCAGAAGTAGAAACATCCAGCTGAGCTCCTATACGGCAGAAAGGCTGAGAGGGATTAAGGCTAATGCAACAATCATGTGGGCAAAGTATACAGCGACTGCCGAGCCAGCAATTCTCCTTCATTTTGATGTGTCATTGAGGATAAGAAGGGACATCAGTACTGGAAGTGGAAAGAGAGAAATGGCCATGAAGCAGGCTTTATGCTGGACTACACCAGCTGTAAATAAAAACAGATATGGCGTGAAAATATAGCGTAAGATGGTGACAATTGGACGAAATGAGATGCAAATTGAAACAAGAAATTAAAAGGAAAATTATCATATAAAAAAAACAAAAAAACAATCTGGCTGGCTACCGCAGGGTGGTGGACTCTGTAGTGAGTAAAAGCTGAGCGATCACTGATTTGTGTCATAAACTAGTGTGACAGCACATTCCATTAGTTGGATGCTCCATATAACAGCAGAAACAACAGGGGGAGTAAGGCTAAAGTAGAGTTGCCAATGTTAAAGTCACATGACTCTGAAATATTACATAAAAATATATCTATTATTGTCTGATCACAGACTGGCAACTTATCTAACCAGTCCAGTAGAACCCTACCAATTTTGAAATTACACATTAATCTGCTGTTGATTTGCAAAGCTATAATTAAGTGCTTTGTGACAGAAACAGACCACTGAGCTAAAAACCCAAATCAGAGGTTTTAACCAGCGTACATTAGTCAGAGTCAGAGTCCGATGATCCACTCACAGATTTAACAACCTGTAAATACATGCAACCGAACTCCACAATGTTTTAAGATATCCATAAACATGGGAAGATATTTTATCAGATCTATGTTGTGTTGAATATTTATTTTGTAGAATTGAGTGATATTTTATATGCCGAGGTTATTCGTTCGCAGATCATGTGACGAATATTTGTCACAACGATTGGGACTAATTTCCCTTCTTACTTTACAGTTTTTCTGAACCTGATAAAAAGCATGAATGAGAATGAGACTCCCTCGTTTAGACACATAATTAAATCAGAATCATGGTAAAAATGTGTCTGAACCAATAAACATTACATTCAACTCTGATCAGATACAGCTCAAAAACTAGTTGTCAATCTGGGATTAATTGATGACAATTTTTTTTTTATTTCAGCTGTTTAATCTGATGAGGATTTTGTGATGTTCAGACAATTTAAAGTTCCATTTTATTGCCATTTGTAGGCACTTGTGATTGAATTATTTCCCACAATTCAACATATGTAGCCAATCTGAAAAACGATATATATGCTACATTAGCAGTGACATTCTGCTGTGCAGCGACTTGAAGTATGATATCAGCTATTCATACTGGGGCAAAGGGTACTCAAGGTGGCCTTTCGCTAAAATGCCACAGCGACGTTAACCTATATATCTGCACGATGATGAGAAGAGCCTCAGTTTCCCAATAATATAATGAAAAGGCAGAAATACCTTGTAAAGGCAAATGTTACCTTTGCAAGAAAATAGTGATCTGATTGCTTCAGCTAGTGAGTTATGGATGTTCTGAGGGACGCACTCATCGAGAGAGCATATACATCTTTGTAATGTGTGTAACATCTCGTCTGTCACAAAGGGCCTGTGTTTCTATTTGGTGGATTCTATGTTCAAAATTCTCTGTTTGGATTTGAAAATTCACTCAACACAGTCTCCTAGCTTCTGCTTCTATCATACAATAAGGACTGAATGTGAGACGCTGTCTGTCTGACACCCTCCTCCTCTTCACAGTCCCTCTCTCTCTTTGGGTTTTCCACTGCTGTCTCCTGTCCCCCTAATAAAAAATGATCCAATCAGAATATGCCAATTGATGATTTACAAAACTACAGTCATATGTGAAGGTGTGTCTTGTGTTCCAGGTGTTTTTTGAGACACAAAGCTTTAAGAATGACTGAAGTCTAGTGGGCTAAAGAGCCATCTTCCTCACCAACCCTCTGTTGCAGCAACAGGAGGTAACTCTTCCTCCACCTCCTCCACCTTCATCCAGTTTTCTTTTTGAAAAGGCTTCATATATCCATATGCTTCAGGTCTTGAATTAGCACACTGGCTACCACAAAATGACAAAAATGACAAGGCCTGGAATCGGTGATTGTCTCTGGCTCTTTCTCTCTCTTGTGCTCACACAATTTGAACATGTGACAAGTATGAAGATCTGCTGACTGAATGTCACACAGGGGACCCACATTTTAGTCACATTTTTGATCAACTAGGGCTTTAATGCACGGTGAAAATAGATCCAGGGCATGTTTTGTTATTCTCCTAATAAAACCCCAATGACTGTAATAAAATATAAAATATCCAGAGTTGTAACTTTGGTCCCTCCGGCCTAAACACCACTGACTATTACCTCCTCAGATGTTTTCCTAACCTGTTTCAGAATTTGAATTTTTAACCTTACAGACACAAACTCAGCTTTTTGACTGATCAGCTAATTTACATACGGCTGGGAAATTGATTTAATTTTAAATATGATTATACGATTATGACAATGGCTTCAAATGATTATCAAACCAAAGTATATGTTTCGCTTTGCGATGAGGCCCTCCTTTTGTCTTGCCTTATGAAAGTGTTTCCACTGTGTGTCTGCAGCGGAGCCACAATGTGAGGTTTCTGGTATAACGACTTTATTTAAAAGTCGGTATTTACTCACGGCAGTCGGTATTTGCCAGGACACAGCAGTGGCCCTCCACTGCAAAATGATTGCCGCCGCTGCTTCAGGATTGCGGCAGACGCACATTATAGGCTCGGTATCCTTGTATGGTGCCATATTACAATGACTTCCCTCCTCCGCCCTGCAGACCTGTGCGCACTTTACACTTTAACAATAAACACTGATCAGAAGTTATTCGGACCTCAACAGTAAGTTTACTTTGTGTTTGTATGATCCGCTCGTGAGTTTATGAGACACATATTTAAATGCATTGGGAAAAAAATTCCAGCTTTTTGCAGGCACGCAGTTCAAATTACACACAGCCAGGACAACAGGGTGAAAGTGACTGAAACAATACAGATTCAGGTTCTGACATCATCGATTATAAAGGTGATCATCAGTTTGCGTAAAGAGAGACAGAGACGAGCAGTCACACACACACACACACACACACACACACACACACACACACACACACACACACACACACACAGAAGCACTCTTGCAGACAGGAGAGTAGTCCTTTTCTGCTCACTCAGACAGTGTAGACACTCATCTTATCTTTTAACATTTACCATACTGACCAAAAACAATGATGATTATGATTTTTGCCATAATGGAGCACTCCTAATTCAACATTATTAATTATACTTATATTATCCATTTGATGCCTCTAGTCCTCTTAAATGGCAACATCTGAAGTATCTGCCGAAGATTGAGGTACATCAAAACCTCCCTGGACTCATCTGTTTTTCTGATTGAATACCACTTTAACACAGGAGATGAGCTCAGGTTGTGAGGTCAGAGCATCATCGCACTGAGCTGACAGGGAGCAGCAAGACTGTCAGTGCTGACAGGTTAACACTGTACATGACACACAATAATACAATGCTTTGAGTGGGGATGAAGAGGCTTTACTCCTCACCTTAGTTCACTGATCTGCTCTACAGAATTTTCCTCCATCTCTCAATCCAATACTTATTTATATTTTACATTATTCCTGTTACTTTGCCTTTTCATGGACAAATTGGGGCAAAAGAGTTGACAGACGTTGTTTGGTCTTTAATACTTTTGCAAGGATTCAGAAATTGGCCTTTCAGTGGTTGCATTTCAAGCTGTTGTCTAATGTGTTTTCTTTTAGTCAATTCCATGAGAGCAAATCAGTCCTTGTCTGTAGGATGTCCAGGTTTGGTAGGTTTCAGTGCTCTATATGTCTTCAAGGACCAGTTTGGTAGTACTCACCGCTGCTTAAAATGTTTTGACTAATAATAGAAGTGGGAGTAAGTTTCCTTTCCTTACATTAGCATTCAAATCTTGTGGTGCAAGATGTTATTAGTCTTCCGGAATGAGAAAGACCTTCTGTTATTGTATTCAGGAGCTGCTGGGTAACAGAGGGCAGCGACCTTGAGACAGATTTTCTTACTCTGGCTAAACGAAGGAAACAGAAAGGAAACAGAGCAGAAAAGACCTGTGCAATTCATGAGGAGTCTCACACACACACACACACACACACACACACACACACACACACACACACACACACAAACACAAACAAACCATTTCTAAGACAATACACACAAAACGCCTGAGGCTGTTGTCACAGACACAGACATGCTCCCAGGCATATACAAACACATGCAGGCTTTCTCTCTTACAAGCCCACACAGTCAAATACACAGAGAACAGAGTATTAGGTCCTGAACTCAGCTACTAGAAAAGAGGAACATATAGGGATACTTCAGAGAAAGAAATCTGAAAGGACAGACTGTGTGGAGTGTATGTGACCGATCAGTCACAGTCATGGAATGTTTCCTATCCCTCCTCCAAAGTCCTGCTCCTCTCTGCTGCTTCCTCAGCCCAAGTCTCTCCTCTTTTATTCATGCCCCTCTCTGCACCGACAGTGTCACTTTATCAGCTGTAATCTGTAATGCTCCTTAATTCAAGGCCAAGCTGGGCTGTTACCCTCAGGTCCCCGTGTCACCGTCACATCCAGACAGACACATGTTAGGGGACGCTGGGACCTGTCCATCTACGGGCAGAGAGATAGAGAGACTTGGGAGAGAAAAAGAGGGAGGGAGGCTTATCAGTGCAACCTTGCTGGTGAATTAACAGACCCTCGAGTGATAAGGAGAGTCAGGGCGGCTGACATCCTGAGAGAAAAGACAGGAGATAGATAGGGATGGGGGGGAAATCAGGAGGAGGAAGTGATGTGGGGACTGCTGCCAGTGGCGGTTGTCACATGTCAGTCAATTCCCTCTGTCCGTCTGAGGCTGTGTTCACACTGCAGCTTAACACTCCCTGAGGTTTACTCTCTTAAAGAAAGACAAGGAATCTGACTGTTTCACTGTCAATCAATGTCACTTATCCAATATGCAGGAAAAGTTCAAAAGACACTTAAAAGCCCCTGCACATGCACAGCTTTACTAAACTAGACGTGTTTGACAAAATCCTTATTTTCTTCTTAGATTGTTGAGGCTCTTATCATTCCTTTTGATCCATAGTGTTTTGAGACATGGTGTAATTCTAAGGGAAACTAGAGGTTTAATCAGTCAATGTATTCTGTGGCTCTTGAAGGCTGTTAAGGTGCATTGAGACTGAGGGCAAAGCAAACTTCAGAGATGGTGTAATTGCAGAAAGAAAAAGGCAAAGCAAACCAAACGGAAGAAACTTTAGTCCCGTGTCACAAACTTGCCTCAGTGGGAGATTAAAATGTTTCAAATACAGCAACAAAGAAAAGGGCTAATCTCGAACATATAGAGAATTTTCTTGTATGTCTTCTTTTTGAAGACATACTGAAATGAAAATAACTGAGAGAACTGGAGTTCTTGGTAAGTTTTGTAATCAATTAGAAGAGCCTGAGCTGAGTGGATATAGACACTCCACACGCATACAGAAGGAATGTGGATAGCTACAACTAACTCTTATTATACCATTTGATTGATACATTCTGGTGACCACAGGCTAGAAAAACAATAGTCAATTTTATATCAATAATGCGAGGCAATTTTAAATTTGTTAATTCTATGCATTGTTGATCGGGGAAGTTCTTGCAACATCTGTCATCTTTTCCCTTCCTCTCTCTTCTTAATCAAAGTAACATGATTCAATCTCCACAATCCAGCTTCCCAAGGGTCATTCTCTTTCAGACTCCATGCTTCACTCTGGCTTTCTAAACATCCCCATTGATCTTCTACTATAGGCACTTCCATGTGTGGCTCCACAGTTTGAGTACAGGTGCATCAGTGTGTTTCAGCACTGACTGAGCCAATCACCATGTATTCTCTTACTGTGAATCTAGCCTGCTGCATATACAGGCTGCTGATGTAGATCAACCGCTGACAGTGAGAATCAATTGTCTGTGATGAGCTTGACAATGAATGGCCACAGTGTACACTGTGAAGACACCTGCTCCTGTGTCTTCATACATTTAAAATGTGTGCTGATGGAAACTTTAAATAGAAGCAATCAAATCATGATTTTTTTGTCTCGTGTCTAATGCTAAAAAGAGCACTTAGTCCATAGAAGTGTAAAATTGACTGATCAACCAAAGCCACTGTTTGCACTCAGTCTCCTACATGCATTATTATTAATTGTTTGGTATTTCAGCCTAACGCCTGCTGTTGCTGGATCAGATTGTAAGTGAACTTCCTCCTTAGCAACTATTTCCTGTGTGTCACTAGATATCAAACCTCTGGGGATACTTTCACATTTCACTTCTCATCTCATCCCCATCACTGAGACTCTTTAACATCATCCTGTTTCCATCATAAACTGCCAAGCGTCCGTCTCCCGCAACACTTGTGTGATGCACATTTGGAGGGATATCCACTTTTGGCTGAGAGAGGCGTGAAGTCAGCTTCGATTGGCCCCAGCTGTGGATGAAGCGCTCTTGACGTGAATCAGCGTTGTCAGCTCCTGTGACGGCTGCCTGTCTCATCGGCCCGTCTCCTCACCACTGACATAACGTGATGGGAGATGATACCGAACAACGGCACGTTGGCTCTCAGATGTTAGCGGGGGGCCCCAGGGCGTCAAACACCCTGACAGACGCCACTTTATAGCTTTAATCCCAGGGTCTTAAAATGGCACTTGACACAAATTGAGGTTGGCTTCTTCTGTTGGCGAGGAAGGAAAAATCTGAGAGGGAGGAAATATAACCAGGAAATCTTGCACTTCCCTTCTATTCCGGCTATATTTACTCCAGCTGTTTAAGGCTGAAGGTTAGGTTGATGTGAGAGCTGAAAAAAACTGTAACATTCTGAGATATATTAAACATACCTACTGTTTATTTACATATTGACGCAATGTGCTCCATACAGACACACAAGCACTCATCAAAATGCAGTGTCTTCCGATGGTTAAGTTTCAGATTAATTTTTTTTCATCATTGCCAGTATTACACATGTCATTTAAACAAGCAGGTCAATATGTGTTTTGAAATTCAACCCCTGCACTTAATGATCATTTCAAGTTAGTGTTTTCAATCTTAGAATTTAGTGTTTTCAGTTTTTTGAACACTAAACATTTTTTGCTCAATGTTGACTTTTAATAGTCACTAAATGACCGAGCTAATCATGCATTATATTACCTTTGTAACAACAGGGCTGCTTGTTCTAGAAGTTCTAGAAATAATTTTTTAATAGATTAAATTGTAAAATTACAGTGTTTAGTTACTGTTTGTATGTAGTATATATTACTGGATAATATAGAAACAAAATATGGTGATTATTAGGAAAGATAGTAGTTGTAACCACCTTGTTTTTCTATGATTTATGCACTTTAATGGATGTAAAGAATGTAAGTCACTGAGATTCTAATTATATGTGTATTGTACCTATGTGCTTAGATTTCAATAGTTAGTCCTAGCTGAGAGGGATTTTTGCAACCCTGGATATTTGCAATATCACTTATGTTTTGAAGGGAACATTATGTCACCTCAAATACATTAAAATACATGTTATACTCATAATAATAAAGTTTAATGATATGATTTGGCAAATGACATTCCTGTCATAAACATACTTGATGTATTTTGTTCCCTCATCCAGCCGAACACCTTCCTTTGACTTCTGTGTCGTCTGTGCTTCAAATAAAACTTTATTTTTGAGCATTTCAGCACAATTTCCAGAAGACTGGGGTTTCAGTTTGACGCAAGCGGTGTCACTTAGATTTAAGGGATAAATTCAAAAAATGAATGTAACCTTCATATATATATATATTTAACTTAGCTTAAAATGATTCTAGGCAAACATTTAGTCTCTGCTTCATCCCCTCAACCACTAAAAGCCCTCTGCATTTGTTGCACTTGACAAACACTCCCATCCTTCTTTGGATTCTCATTGGTTGGGGTGAGGGGTGACCTGATTACTATCAGGCCTACAAATCTGGTAAATACAAGCCAATAATGCACATTATACCACATGATTGCACCATAATTACAAAAAAACAAGGGCTGAAATCAAATTTCAAACGCATTATAATATCTGTCGATCGCAATATCAATATTCTCTATTTCCAGTTAGAGTGCCTGGAATGGGCAAAGCACGTTTAATTAACTTCATTGAACCTTCATTACCTTGAAGACAGCTTGTGTTGAATTCTTGTGGATTATGATGAATTGTGTTTACAAGCTATAAGAGACAAAGATGGGCTTACAGTGTGAGCTGGTGTGACACTGGGGAGCTGTGGCAGAGCAGAGCAACGTGGAAGGACGGAAAACAGGACTGTTTTTAAAATGACAATTAGAGAAAGAGTGTTAAAGAAGCACAGATAGTTATTATGTTATGATATAAACTTAAAATCATGAAAATACTGAACCTAACCCCTGTGCCCTTGAATGACAAAGTCCCCCTCTGTTTCCTGTGCAACAACACAATCTCAAGTTTCACACATATTCACAGAGGATTTTTTTTCTGTTGTATTTCCTGAATTGAAGTTAAGTCTGCATGTGTGTCTGTGTGTGTCTGGAATACACACACACACACACACCCACACACACACACACACACACACACATGGTTGGCCTTCAGCTCTACTTGGATTTCATAAAGTAGGTTATCCCCTACCTATAAAGTAGGTTATCTTACCACCCGCACAGTCAAGTTACTGAAATCTTGACAAGTTGTGTGGGATATTCCATATTCAGTATTTCACCTTGCAAAGGAGAAAAATCAACATACCGTCACATTACACTTTGAATTTTAAGAGTTGATTATGCTTGTGCTCTTTGGCATTAAAAGAATACAAGGATACCTGGCTTTTGTTAAGAGCATTGGCACATATCAGCCGACACCAAAACATCAGTCACTGCCTCTCTACCTGTACTATTTTGGTAGTGATGTCGAAAGAGATACTTCACTGTTTCGAAAAAGGCCTTCTCACAGATAGCCAATAAAAATGATTGATGCCTACAGGGGGTCTCATGGTAGGGTGTTGGGGTGTGTGTGTGTGTGGGGGGGGGGAGCTGCACATCTACGTTTCCACAGAGTAGTGTGTACGGTTCCACCTGTGATTTCTCTCAGGTGAAACTGTGAGATGTCTTGAATCACACTGAATGGATTTACTCTGAAAGGTGTTTATTTAGAATCGTATGTAGGGACAGGACACAGCACTGTGCGATACAGGAACACCTCCGAGCACCGCTGAGGCTGCAAACAGGTGTTGATATATCGTTAAGCAGATCAATAGGAGATTGATGGAAACAATTCGTTTTTGTCATTTTCTCTCATTAAAAACCTGACAGGGTTCTCTCTCCAGCTTCTCCAGTGTGAATTACTTTAGTTTTCCATAATGGTCTACAATCATAGACCAAAGATGACAAGGCCTTGGACTCTAGTGATCTGCAATGGACTTTTTTGACCTTCTTCTAACATTTTATTGACCCACTGATTGAGTCAAGTGTGCCGGTAGTTCTTCCACCTAAGTGAATGTTTGAATTTGACTGAGCAGAATCAAAATAGGTACATGAGAGGAAATTTAGAGAACGAAACTGATCTTATTACAGGGAGAAAATATTAGTCCACCCCAAGGGCTTTTGATTCACCAACAGTTTCACGGTTTGTATTGTATTATCATTATTTAATAAAAACTTCAGTCATCTCCCTAAATTATGTCGAATGCAATTTAAAAGGTCCGGCGACACAATCTGTTCTGATATTGTTATTCGTATTATTAGTAACATTTTTGATTGATAAAATATTAAATAGGATGGCGTTTGATAGGCTATATGAACCAAACCACATTTACCATATAATGTTATCTCTATCATGCTGGGGATATTACTTGAAAATAACAAAAAAGTGATGTCGAAAGAGATACTTCACTGTTTCGAAAAAGGCCTTCTCACAGATAGCCAATAAAAATGATTGATGCCTTCAGGGTTTGAATTTGACTGAGAATAAACTGAAAATAACATCTTTGAATCTCCACGAAATGTCACAGATAATAAATTGAAAATCCCAATCCTTACCTGCATCCAGATTCAACCACTGCATTTTATCAGTCACTGCCCCGGACCTCTAGAGCGGCGTTTTAAAAAAAACAACCTAAACTGTAATTTAATCAAACATAAAGTTGCACACACGTCCACTATTTAACATGCAAGCTCCTTAAATCCATGCAAAGCGGTCACTTCATCCTGACTCTTTTCGCCCTATTATTCACTTGTGATTTTTACCTTAGTTTTGCGTGAGGTGTGTGTTGGAGGATTATTAAGTAGATATTGATTGTGATTTGATTAAACTCTTGCTAATTTGCTGCAAACCAGCGGGACATTTAATCAAATAAAAATCAATAGCATCTTAAGAGCCTTTGGTACATCCGTGGAATGGGGGACTACAGTGGAGGTGCTATAAATTACTGGTCAGAGCGATACAGCCGATAGGATAATGTTGGAGGAGAGAGAAGTGGACAGAGACGGAGAGAGGGAGAGAGAGGGGTGGGATACAGAGGATATGTCACTCCTGTAGCGTGGAGGGACAATGGATTTGTCCTCAGAGGGGAACAATTGGCCTTGGTGTTTCAATTCTAGCATGAGGATTTAATGGCTGTTGAGGAGGAAAGAAGAGAAATATGATCATTTGTTGGTGAATTGCCTGGATTCTTTTCACGGTGTAAAGCAGAAATAAAAATCCTCACAGAAAAAAAGGTCACTGATTAGAGTGACAGTGTTGGCAGTACTACAGTCAGCAGGTAGTTCAGTCTGGGTGACTTGTACAGTCCAGGTTGGTCCTTTTATCTCTGTTCCAAGAGATCTACTCACCTGACTTCTGCATATTGGTGTTAAGTTTATTGTATTCAGCAATAAATGTCACTGCTTTGCTGCAAATAAAATAACCCTACTCTACAAAGAACTAAAACAATAGTTAGACTAATATGTCCTAAGGATGTTTAGACCCCATAAAGAGCTGGCTAGCTCCTCTCTTCTCTTCACTTCTCTTCTCTTCTCTTCTCTTCTCTTCTCTTCTCTTCGCGTGCAGAATCTATATGAACGTTCCAGATGTGCAGCCCAACAAGCAACAAGGATTGTTCATATTTCTCCCACACTTCAATCTGGAATAAACTGCATGAACTGATTATATCGAGGGTTGTATACCATAGGTTTTCCCTATATTAATTTAAATTTTAGTCCTTATTTTTTGATGTAGTAAAAGTTTGGGATCTGTTGATTTTTGCATTATTTACTGTTTTTCTTTTATGTTTTTGCTTCCTGTGTACAAGGTTGTCACTGAAGCACCCTCTGAAACTACTCTAGATACTTTGTTTGATATAAAATGATTGCAGTATTATATTAACAACGCAAGAATAGAGAAATGCATTTTATTTCATTGTTACGATCCTGATGCGATTGACTACCACGATATATCTTCTGAAACAATGAAACAAATGCTAATCACTGATGAAGAAGCATCAGCTGGTCGATTTACAAACTGTGCACGCTGTTATTAATAATGCCATTTAATAGAAAGACAAAGGAAACTTAAAACTGATAATTATTGTGTTCTGTTCACATTAAATTGTATTTTAACCCTATATTTTAAAATGTTGATGCCTTTTGTTAGAGGATCATGGAGTCCCTACAATCGAGTCAAATCAGTCTGGAGAAATTAGGCATTTAATCGCATCTATAGCTGAGCCAAATAATGTGTGTGTGTCTGTGTGTGTGTGTTTATACCGTGGCCTGGCAGTAACCTTGGAGTCATAGGGTCACCGTGCATGTTAGATGTCAATTATACCTCCTCCATATGTCCTGCTCTACTACTATTTATCTTCATCCTTCGTAGTTCACACCGTGACCTCCCTACAGGCCCAGCAGGGACAAACACATCAGGGCTTCATGTACTGCACACAAAAACACACACACACACACACACACACACACACACACACACACACACACACACACACACACACACACACACACACAAGTCTTTCAATAATGCTTACATGTCCCATGTCAACATTTTTCTCCTGTCTGTCATAGCTTTTTGTTTATAGGCACGCTCTATGCTTTTGGGAAATCAGTTTGCTCCAGGGACTCAATTACTATAAGCATTCATAGTTTTGTGTGTCGCTGTAACTGTCATTCGCACAATTGTTCCTATCCATTAATTCACTCATTGATTCATTCATCACTGATGCATCTGCTCGCAGCACAGAAACACTCAGTTTAAATTTTGCTTCTACAAATCACCAAGTTAGACAGGGAAGAATCAACCACATATCCAATATAAACCTGCTTTTTAAATATGCTGCAGAACATGGGACTACTACACCCTATATATAGATATATACATCTTAATGTGTTAGTGAATAGCATGCATTTTATTAATAATAGTCCAGAGACACACCAAAGTCCTAATAAAGAAATTCCATATAGAGGACATCAAACAAAATGTAGCGTATTGCTCACAGAGGCCCTCTTTCCCATCTGGCCAAAATGGCTATTGTGGCTCATTGTCTAAAAATAGGGATGAAGACAAATTGTTATCATTTGCCAAAGCCCATGACAATAATGATGAATGAACACTTTTTCCCCTTTTCTGCTGTGCCCTCTGAAGTCATTGCTTAAGGCCCTTTTCTCCATTTCCCCTCAGCTTTTCGCTCTCCTCCTCATATGCCACCTTTACCAGAAACGTATACTGTAAAGCATCAATTGAATAACCATCATCACTGCAGTCTGAGATCATCCCTCACATCCTGTTTTTTTTTCTCTTCCCTTTTATTTCCAAAATATTTCATCTTCCGTTTACTTGCTACTGCGCTGTTGTTGTGCATGTAATTAGTGGGGGGTGAAGAGGGGGATGGTTGATTTGGTGATTGATCACCAATTTCATCTGACATCAGTGGACGCCCCTCTCCCTCACTGGCCCAGCCTCTCCCAGGGAAAACTTCCTGGGGTGAGTAATACCCACGCTGACAGGGACAGATAAGGGACATGCTTCACCTGCCTGTTCCTGATAGATGGCTGCTCTGATGGGAGAGCCAACCTGAGAGTACATGTACAAATAAAACAATGTCATTACCCTCATTCACCTCTGCTTATATGTTTGTCCATGGCCCCAAACATATGAAATCGGTCCAGTATGTTTTAGGTGTCAACGCTGAAATGAAAGAGTATCTGTTCCATCTGTGAAAAGCACAGCTTCTGTGTTTAGCCTAACTTAAAAAAACACAAACCCTGGTTGTCATACGATCAAATGAACATTTGTAACACAAGTCACTCATACAAACTTCTAGAGTGAAGGACTTTCCAATATATACATTCTGTATTAGACCTATGATGGAGAGGCGGTGGACTAGTGGCAGAAACTTGGACTATGGGCAGAAAAGGTCTCTGGTTCGACTCCATGGTGAAAAAATTGGTCTGTCCAAAAATCCAAGAGGATTCTCCCTACCCTGTCTAGTGCCCCTGAGCAAGGCACCTTACTCCCCCAACATCTGCTCCCCGTGCGCCGTACATGGTCCCTCACTGCTCTGTGTGTCCTGCACCAGATGGGTCAAAAGCAGAGGTTAAATTTCCCTACCTGCATGAGTGTGCCTGTGCATGTCTGTGCATGTGTTTTGGACAAATAAATGCATCTTAATCTTAAATGAAAAATTTAAATTATGAATTGAAAAGCATTGTAAAGCATCCAAGAAGGGTGTTATGCCATGTTCACACAGAACGCGACGCAAATTTTCCCAACACCCTAAACGTACGATTTGCGTCGCAAGATCGGACTTATGCCAACAAACAGAACCGGTGATTATTCATCTGTTCTCCTCAGGAAGAGAGGAGGACTACTAATCAAGGCAACTACACTTGCTGCATTTTAAATGTTGTGGAAACATGGGAGGAAGCCGAGGTGGAAATGTTGTGGAACTGCCAGAAAGGCCTAGGCCATTGTGTGTATCCACATGTACATCTAGACAGGTCAGGGACTTTATTGAATTCCTCCAGGAGCTGTCTGGATGACTGGACTGAGTCATGTGAGATTCTTTCTCAATGCTGATTCGCTTCTGCAATACACATTTTCGCCAGCCTCCAAATATTTCCACCGGTGTACAACGTGCAAATGGAGAGGGGCCATTCGCGCCGCCAAGGGCAAGAGAGAAGCAAATTTGTGAATGACACGTGATCACATTTGAAGTGAATGCACCATTAGAGTTTAATTTCTCCTTGGCTTAGATAAATCAAATCTCTGAAACCACTGGACTGATGGAGGATCACTCTTCCAAAAGGGATATGGTGATGCCTGTCATTGTTGTTAAATTTCAAATACTCTGATAATTATTGTCGCAGTATATATTTACAGACATGTATATTTCCACCAGGATAGAGATCATCATATTGACCACAGCATTATTGAACTGTTTGAGGCAACACTTGGTTAAGGTTAGGGAACGATTACATTAGGACATTATGTAAACCCCCCAAACACTCACATAGTCAATTGTAATTTGCATTTAACCTAAACCATCATGTTTCTCAAACCAAAGTGCTTTTATACCCACAGACAGACCAGTGAAAGTGAACCATGTGCTCTGGCGTGACAGATGTGCATGTATAGCAGATAGGATCGCATGTCCCCTAAAGGAAAAGTCAGGCGGTGAAATTCTTGCAAACAACTAAACAAACTAACATTATTGAAAACATTACCCCTGTGGTAGTAACTACACCAACCTTAAAAAAACATTGAATAGAGCAAATGTAGGATTAGTGTATTTTTATTTAAAGGAGGTACGTTTTCATATAGATCATTTGCTTTGTGTGTGTGTCTACAGAGTGAGGACAGTTTGCGAAAGTGACTTGGTTATAGGGTGAGAATTAGGTTTATATTAGGGTAAGGGTTAGGTTTAGTGTAAGGGGCAAGGGGCACGGGGATGCATTATGCCAATGAGTGTCTCACTAGGATAGATCTGCAAACATGAATGTGTGTGTGTGTGTGTGTGTTACTGTAAGTGTGTATGTTGCTGAGTGGCTGACTAGCAAGGAAGAGGGTGGGAGGCAAGGGAGAGAGAGAGAGGGAGAGAGTCGGGTTCAGAGCCAGTTCAGCTGTGTGGGGCTTGACAAATTATTTGTGGAATTGTTGCATTCACAGTCACTTAAATAGGAATCTGTCAGGGAGGGGGAGCCGGCCGGCCTCACCTCAACGTACAGCGGAGCAGCCCGCTCACTGTTGCACCACCTCCTCAACAACCAGCCCACAGCTGCCCTGCCCTCCTCCTCTTCCTCCTCTTCCTTTCTTCTGCTCCTGCTTTCTCCACAGGCTCTCTCTTTGCCTCTGTGTTTCTGCCCTCCTTGCCTCACACCCCTCCTCCCTCTAACCCATGATGGATTGAGCCTAATGCAAATTTACAACCATTTTATATGTCGATGCCCACCCCTCTATCCCACCCCCACCCCCACGCCCGCTGCTGGAACATAGCTCAACATCATGCTTCCACGATGTCCGCCTTGAAACAGCCGGCATCATCGGCCTCCTCTCAATCTCCCGGCTTCACAAATCTCAGCTGGATGGAGATTAATGCCCCTGTGGGCCCCCCTGGCTGCAAAGGCACTCTGTCCACTGTGTGTGTGTGTGTGTGTGTTTGTGTGTGTGTGTGTGTGTGTGTGTGTGTGTGTGTGTGTGTGTGTGTGTGTGTGTGCCATGCTTTGTCGTATACCATGGTGCAGCTACGTACAAGCCCTCAGCAATGGATACCATGCTGAGGGAACTTACTCCTTCTCCCATCTGAACCGCTCATGTCTGTCCCATTGTATGGTGATGGGCCTTGGGGGTGCAGGGCACTTCAGTGTATCGGAGAGATGTATTCTCCTCAACATTGTTGTACATCACCCTTCTGGATGGAGGGGAAAAATATAGGGGGGAGAAGAAAGGAGACAGTTTTTCACCCTATCAGCTTGGAAAGGCAATGTTGTGCCCTTGTAATTGAGTAGGTATCTCATCTATCAGCAGTGCCACCCTGGATAATAAATATAGAGTACACAGGCAGCTCCTCTGAGATTTAAAGAGAGGCTGTGTGAAGGAGTGTGTGTCTGTCTGTGTGTCTGCGTGTGTGTGTTTGTGTGTGTGTGTGTCTGTGCGTGTGTGCGTGTGTGTGTGTGGGTTGGAGTATGTTTGTGTGCGCTTGTAAGTGTGTGCTGCGAGGAGAAAACTGGAACAGGTGCCTTTGCCCTGATGAACTACCTTTCTCTGCTCTTGAATGAGTTCATGCTCTGATTCTATGGAACCTTCACATGCTCATATAAAAATGACGCGATGGTCAGCCTCGTTATTGGTGTTGTTCAATGTGTTGGTCAA
Source organism: Pleuronectes platessa (assembly GCF_947347685.1). Classification (NCBI taxonomy): domain Eukaryota; kingdom Metazoa; phylum Chordata; class Actinopteri; order Pleuronectiformes; family Pleuronectidae; genus Pleuronectes; species Pleuronectes platessa. The sequence continues at coordinate 5,257,300 of NC_070626.1, read as the reverse complement.
GTCTGGTGAAGACTTCTCATTATTCCTCGAATGCCCAGTCCACGGACAAGCAGTTGCGGGAAGTGCTGCACTGCCCGAAGACAGGGGCAGCTGAGCAACAACAAAAGGTTGTAGTAATGCACACGTGACATCAAGACACTGAGAAATGTAGACTGCTCTGCCCGACTGGCTATCCTTGGGAGATCAGGGAGATGGAACCGTGGCTTTGGGGAGGACAAGGGCCACAGCAGACTAGATAAACAGCTGAGCACAGACGTCATTTTGCTTGCAGAGAAAACACTGACCAGACTCCATCACGTTTCATTTTAACCGTTGCATAATTAATGCAATTAACCGTAGCTGATATAATCATGTCAACCGCAAAAATAATGGTCAGCGCGAGCGATGCCAGCCACGTGATGGGTTGTCTTCATGACCGTCCTATGCCGTACGGAGGTGAAAGGTTTGATATGAGATTAGTGAGTGTCGCAATGTATTTTCCCATTAGACACCGGAATGATTAATGTATGCGTGTCACATCACCGACGGCTCTCTTGCATTTTTAATTTTATTTGAGCAAGACCAACTGTTTTCAATCAGACCCACTTCCTCTTTGGGTTGCAGAGAATGCATTTGTGCAGAAATGTATAGGGTGTGAATCCCATTGATTGGCCATGGAGCAAGATGTGCTAAACGCTAATGCCAATAGAGAGAGACCTGCTGTGTGGCAGGGATTTTTGTGTTAATTGTTGGGTATGCTTGTCTCAAGTGTGTTCTAAGTGTCTTTTGTTCATGTGTGTGTGTGTGTGTGTGAATGTGCATGAGTGTTTGTGTGTGTGTGTGTGTGTGTGTGTGCGTGGGAAGAGGGTTCAGAGGGTGCCATACTTGTGTTTACACTGCTTGCGAAAAAGCATCACTCCGAAGATGTTAGCATGTCAGGCCTCTTCATTACCAGCATTAGCCTAATTAGCATGGCCATGTTGACTGTCCGACTGTTTGCGGCACATGCGCTTGTCTGCGTGTGTCGACTGTATGCCACATGAGTTGTTACGGATGCCATGCAGGAGCTGACAAGCGGCCTGTAGTCAAACATGGAGGCTGGCAGTTGACAAAGAGCTCTCTCTCTCTCTCTCTCTCTCTCTCTCTCTCTCTCTCTCTCTCTCTCTCTCTCTCTCTCTCTGGCTAATTGGGCCCTCTGGATATCTCCACTCCAGCGGGGATGTTTGTATGTACAGTGATGTGAGCCGGAGGTTCAGAGCGTTCAGACTACTGTGTACACTTTCAAAACCTGCTTTGGGACCCTTCTCTTTATGAGGTGATCTAGAGTTGTCAGTTCGTGAATTGCCTTCACAAGTGTTGGCTGTTAGATCATTTACCTTCAGAACCTTCCAAACTGTACACACCAACAGTTTCAGTGACGAAGCAATTGTTGATGGGTGTGTCATTTTATCACATGATCAGTTATATATCAGCACTAAAACAATGGACATGATTGATTCTGTTGTATCATACTCTGCTTTCAATCCCCTTTGATAGCAGTTTTTTCTACATCTTTGCTCCTTTTTAAAATTATACAAACTACAAGATCCTCGTTTTAGCTTCAAAATGACGAATGTGGCCCCTTTCCCAAGTGACTACCATGTGTAAATACCCATGGAGGGCTTGGGGGAGGGGGCTGTAGGTGAGACAAAAGACAAAATAGATGACTGAAGTACTAATGAAAGTAAAAAAGAAAAAGGATTATAAACACTTTGACTAAAAACGTATTTTCCCTTTCTGTCTGTCTCCCTCTCTCGTCTTTCTTTTTTGGCTCCGTCTCTTAAAAAAAAGTATTAATTTATTAAATTTCCTCTCCATTTAACGACCCCATTTGGAGAATTTGCGTTTGATCCTCACCGGCTCTGCGATGCGTGAAGATGGCAGGATGGGAGAGGGAGGAGATGGATCCGTCAGCGTGTCACATAAATATCTTATTAGCCAGTGATCTTATCATCATAAAGCAGCCCATTTATACAGTTAGGCATGTCATGTTGGTCAATTGCACAAAAAAGGAGAAAAAAATCAAACACATGCAATATTAAACCCTCAAATCTCATGCCAGCGCCATCAGGGAAGTGTTCTTTCTGTCTACCCTCCCTGGCTTTCCATTCCTGGATGTGTCTCTATCATAAATCTCATGATTCTTGACCCTCCACCCCCCCCCCCACACACACACACACTCCAACACTCAGGGGTAAAATAGAATATAGGAGCCTTATAATTACTATTTGAGGAGTTAATGGCATTTGGTAAATCAGTGTAGGTTAGAGGCCTCTTACTGCTAAAGCCAAAATCACATGGACCCACATATTCTAAATAAACCTAAACTACCTATACACTATACTAAGGTACAGAGAATTAATCTTTACATTGACACAGTTTTAGTCATATATATACATTTCTCTAAAAAACATCTTACAACCCAGTGACCAAAATCCAGAGAACTTGTGCATTCTTAAAGTGTCAAGAGAGTTCATCTATTCAGATCAGTAAGCTTTACAATCTGCAGCTTGTGTTTAGTGTTAACGTTTTTCGGCCCTGGGTTTTGCCTTTCAGACGTTTGCCAACTGATTGGTGGAGCTTGTCGAGGCTGTACACAGACTGAAAAAATACTACTAATACCTTGTCTGAATTTGGATTTGGCCTCAATATGACAATATTAAATATAATATTGTCTGAAAACCCTACAAATCAAAGGTGGTAGATGACAATGCCATCAACAGCTGTCATCAAGTATCAGGTTTACATTCATAGAGTGAGACTATGATGATCAGTAAGGGGAACCTATTACAATAATTATAAATGTAATATAGGTTTATTTCAATAAAATAAAGATTAGAACATTATGCAAAGTTTAATTGTTTGTTTGAAGAACTACTGATTCCGTTGTTCTCCTTCAAAACACACACACACACACATACACACACACACACACATTCACACATTCTTCTGAAACCATACCGACGTCCGTGCAGTTCATGTGAACAGTGCTATATTTGGCAAAGCTTTAATTTTAAATTAACAAGAAAAAGAAAAATGAAATGAATCACAGCCACACCTGTACTGAATCTCTGGTGCTTAAAAGAAATTACTGAAAACTATATATATATATATATGTGTGTGTGTGTGTGCGTGTGTTCGTATGTGTGTGTGTATGTGTGTGTATGTGTGCAAATCAAGGATACACTGGCTTTACCAATCTTTTCAACCACCAAAACCAGACATTGTGTTTGTTATGTACATTTCCTACATCAAAACTGCTGATCCTTTACAGACGTGTAGTTCCCACAGCCTGTGAACTCAGCCCCACTACATATGGGAGAGCAACCTGTGGTAGAAATTTCCAACCACTAAACAAACAAATAAGACATAAATAAAACATGCTCAGGTTAGTAAAGCAAGACTTTTCTGAACAGCAAGTGGTTTGAATTGATTCCTTTTTGAATTGAGTCAAATCAGTGAAGGCCAGTGGAGGCCAAACCCCCCCAGACAGCTAATGGCTCTCACTCACTCTAAGATCTTTATCTCAGTGCAAACCAGCAGTTGCGCAGTCCACCTTTGTCAAGTCAGCATGTCAAGTCTGATTAATAGGACTAAAAACATCTTTCTGTGGAGCTAGCGTTACACTGACTGGCAACAGTCAAATTTCTCCCCTCAGAGTGGTGATAACTCAAGATAGTTACACATACAATCTGAGGCCTGGTAGTTGGGATTGAGCAAGGTTACATATTGATGAGCTAATGAGCTAACAAGCTACCATTCTAAAGAGAAACCATACCGATGAATTACCACATTTCTCAAAGGACTGACAAATGTGAGAATGCAAATGGTAGACCTATGGCAATACAAGCCAAGTAAAGCATATCCAAGGAAACTCAGCTGTCGTTTTATTGTCTTTCTTTTTTTGCCATGTTGACCCTCAAGTGGGGCTCTTCTATTTCTACCCACGTTTGTTGCCATCCTTTTCCTTTTTGTACTTTTCATGTTTTGTGGTTAGAACACCATGAGGTGACCCACCACTGTTTTACTACAGAGCAAAAGCATTATCAGCTTTAACTTACCAGTCTTGAATACATGTTGCGAGTTCAGCATGAAACTTTATTCATGTACTTTTAAAGATCTGTTACCAATGGTGGAAACTAATGCCAATGGTTTACTTCTAGTTTTTACACATATTTACATTTACTGAATTAAGCATACTAACAAGCTAGCCCCGGCCTGAGTCACTGTAGTGTCTTACTCTGCTCTTAAGAAGTAGTGTTGCTCAAAGGACATAGTATAACCTTGAATGGAACAATGGGTGGAGCTCTTGGGAAGCAAATCAGAACACCTCCTTCTATACATATTTGTATACCACTATTTACAGTATTCAACTGTCCTCGTAGTCTATAGTTCTTAACAATGTGCTCAGGCTACCATTAAGAACACACAGTGGAGTTTATGCCTGGACTCCATCACCTACCTCTTGCAGTGGCATTTTCATTTGCCCTCTTGATGTGATATACTAAGCAGTTAATGACAACTACCCAAACAAGCACACTCTGATTATACAATTTGGTCACGCGATCACTATTTCAGCTTTATGAGTTGAACAGGGCTCCAGTGTCTGAGTGTGTTTTGCAATTTTTTGCTATTGTTGTGCAGAGGGTGAAACATGGTACAGCTATAAAAACCACTGTAGACAGAAAAGAGAAAAGACCATGTAGAAGACAAATATTGAACATGTTTACATACACACCAATATTTTGAAATTAACCCCATAAAGACAATGGTCTGAAAAAGGCATTGCCATACAGCATTTTCTGAATACATTAATTCAATTAGATGGGCATATGGGGTATTCTGACAGTAGTCGCATGATGTATGCAGGTGTTAATCGTATTTTACTGTCCTATTGGAGCATTTTATGACATCAACATACGGCATTTACAAATGTCTCGATGACTCTGAAACTCAAAGAAATCCAGATTTGTTTCCACAAATGCAAATTATATGCATTATTGGCCATTTATGGTGGCATGGATGTATTCATTATGATTGTAAATTGGTGTCTCATCATGAACTTTTTCTAAACAAACTGCACCACTCACACTGGTTGGGTTATAGGAGCAGGTCGGGAAGAAAACTGGTTCTTCAAGAGAGAAAAAAAAGTAATGCAGTGCCTGGAACACACTGAACAACAAGTTACCATAGACAACCCTATACTGAGTGCACCTGCTAGATGAGCAGCATATTGTTCAATCAGGAGGACATGACCGGGACCTGTCACAAATTAAACCCTCCGATAGAACAAACCTTAAAGAGACAGTCAAAAGATGTAAAAGGAAGGAAACGGGAGCGCCGAGAGCAGCAGACAGACTGGGAGGATTATTATTCAGTTATCAGAGCTCCATGGAGCAGAACTGACATGGACAGGAGCAGATTTCCTGCTTCTCACACTTCCATCTGCCACTTCACCATGCAGAGGATACATACACACACACTCTCCATCCTGCACACACAGGGAAAATGCACACTGGAAGGCAAAGCAGATAGAAAGAGAGATGAATCACTAAGTAACACGCTGAAAGGTCAAATAAAGGCATGCGGCCTGCTCATATTGCTGTGTACAAATATTAGAACACTTAAAGTAAAAAAAAGTTATGGTCAGCAAATAAAATGCAATAGCATAAGCAACTTTTTTTCTCTAATTAAAAGCCTACTAAGCCATCTTGATAATCGTCTTGGTGGCAATTGGTGAGGTCAGCCGAGTCTGATTGTGCATCTACAGTAAATATCTGCATCTTCACAACATCGAGCATAAACAGAATCTCTTCCTTCTCATCATCATCCCTTCTTTTTCTTCTTCAGCATCTTTCCCTCCATTTTTTAACGGCCCGAATCTGTCTCATTATCTTGTTTTGATGTTGCACTTTATCATAATGGGACTCGATAGCTTCGGGCCCTGAATTGCCTCTGAAAGTGTGAACAAGAGAAAGGAGAAGAAGAAGAAGAAGAAGGAGAAGCCAGAGAGCCTGCATCCTCTCACCACTGCCTCTGTTGATCACAACAAGAAACGCCATCACAGTGAAATGCCCACATGTATGGACATCAGTTATTTTTTAATTGTGAAAGAGTACAGTATACTAATTAAAACTGGTATATCTTTTCATGCCAAAGGCAAAATTAATAATTGATATTTTATTAATATTCAAAAGTAGCACTGGGAATATATTAAAGTGATTTTGTGGTTGCAGAAATGATCTCGTGGCCACGTATTTGTGCATGTGTGTGTGTGATAGAGAGCGAGAGGGAGGGAGAGACCTGTTTCTGATGAATTAGACTGCTCCACCCCTCTGTTAGCCCGTCCAGTTAAGCCCCAGAGAATGGGAGGGAGATCAGATAAAGGGGATTTGTTTTAAAGGACTGTGGTTAATTTCACTGAAGTCAATTCACAAATAAATTACAATTCCCCATAAGTACGGAACAACCTTGCTTCTCCGAGCCTTCAGTCAAACACACAAACCCAATATTCTCTGTAACTCACATTCTTTACATTCTCCTTGTGAATGTACCCAGTAGTTCACTCGACTGGCTACATTCACTCAAGCGTTAATTGGACTGAGAATTTTGTCCTTTGTGACATGTTAGCAAAGTTGACATTTCACAAAAAAAGAAGAAGAAGAAGGAGAAGAAGAAGAAGAAAAAAAGAAAGTGAGAGGATGAACAAAGAGATGAACTCGGTCCTGATGTGAAGTTTAAACAAAGTTTTGAATAACATGGGAATAGTTTTTATTCTACTATCAAAACTTACAGCTTATTAAAAACAAATGACCAGGGGCTCATTACATCATGCTTTGTAGTATGATAAAAAAAAATGTGACAGTAAATCAAATGGAAAAAGTCCATGTAGAAGAACCCTCCTGGCATTTCACTTGATCTATTACCTGATTTAACATTTAATTCTGACTTTTCTACTGAAGCAGTTCATCTTGTTAGGGTGTAACTGCCACTGGGAAAGTCTAGCAGGTTGTTTTATCCTAGTACAAGTATCACAGAGGACATTTTGACATGTCAGGAAAAGCACGAGAATAAACAATAAAATGAATGATGGCTGGATTTCCCATAGCTGCTTCAGTCTCAGGGCCACTGCCACTGCAGTTTTTCAATCATCAGATCTTGAAGGTTTTCAATAATGCTACATTAATTTTAATGCTGTACTATTTCAAATGGAGCCTGTTTCAAATCCTGATAATCCAGTATTTATTTCTTATAAAGATGGAGCAGTATTCATAATCTTTATTTGGCCACAGCACACGGGCAAAAACAGTTTTCAGCCCTGAATGGTCACACATTCTTACATGACGTAGAACATGATGGAAAATAAAGCCAACCTGCTCAAAAGCAAAACTCTCACATATCCATGACGACATTGTATTTGCAGCAGTTTCACAGTTTTGTAGAAAATACATAAATAAAACAAACAACAATAATTAAATAATTAAAATAAAAATGATGCTGGAACACCATGATTTGAAACAGTTGAATTGGGCATCGGGCTATATGCGTCATGATATCGATACTGGAAAAATATCTTTATAAATTATGGGATAATGATTTTAACCTAATGTAGAATCTTGCATAAATATAAACTTCAGTATTAAATAATGAGAATATCAAAACTATCTTCAACAATTAGAGGCTTAAATATTGTGTGTGTGTGTATGCGTGCGTGCGTGCGTGCGTGTGTGTGTGTGTGTGTGTCGGGGTGGTATGCAGTATGGCAAGGGGGGGTTACATCCACATTATCTCCTCATCCCACTGCTGCTGCTGAATACTCACATGAGGGCAAAGACGGTGCTAATCTTAAGTTTCTAATTAAAACTATTTGGTGGACGCTATCACACAAACATTATTATTGTTTAATATTGTTCACTGTCGCATGGAATGATCCATCATTCTGCCAGCTGCCCCCTCACCCACCCGCCCACGCACCCTCTCCAACCTGCCCTCCACCTCACTCTTTAAAAGAAAACCATAAGCACAGAGATAATGACGCCACCATCGCAGCATCTTCCCCTCTCAGAGCGAAACAGTGGACATGTGAGTGTTTGTGTATAAGTGTGTGTGTGGATGTGCGTGTGGGGAGGGGGGGGGGGGGGTATTTTTTTTTTAATAAGCATTATCAGTACTATTGAGTGGGTCCCTTTGTTCATATGGTAAGATTAATTATGCTGTCAGCCACTCTCAGGGGCTGCTTAACAAAGATTCAGTGATATAATGGCCTGGCCCTGCGCTTGGCAATCACAATCACTGGGAGACAATTTCAAATCCTCCCTTCTCCACACAACGGCAAACCCTCGGCAGCCCTTTTCATCACAGAGGGAGTCATCTTTGCCCGGATGGACGGCTAAACATCCTTCTCCTTTGCATCAGTGCAGACACGGACGTTGGTTAAAACAGACACACACACACACACACACACACACACACAGTCAAAAGTAGTTTCCCTTCACATCGTTGCAGTGTGACTCTTCAGCTGTCATTCATAACTTGTGTTATAATGTGTGCGAGCTCAGGCCTTCTTCAAGGGCGGCAGAAACAAGTAATGGAATGACACAGGGTTTGAACTGTGCTATTGTCGATGGTTTTTCATTGAATTACTACACAGACCCTCACACACACACACACACGCACACACACAGTACCATTTCCTCCCTCCTTCCCGCTTTCCTCCCTCACGTCTACATAAAACCGAGGTTAATTTTGCATTGCAGATTGAAGATGCTGTGGCTGCATCATCGCGAGCAGCAGCGAGGAGATAGATGTTTTTGTCATAGCCCATAGGGGACGAGCGGCAGGCGGACTGATTGATACTGGCAAGTTGAATTCAGGCGATATCAAAGGCCTGATCTGTATTTGGGTGCTTTGAATCTGTCGCTGCACAAAGATCATTCTGTGGACAAAGCTGGATGTGTTAGAGAGGACACAGATGAGAAGTAGGGAAGGTTGTGGTTTTTTGTTTGGGGTATGTTTTAAAATTTTTCAAGATTTTCATTGAAGAAATTGTGTGACCTCTCGAATCCTTCTTCGCCGTTTGTCACCCTGCTGTGGACTCCCGTGTACTACACACATTTTAAGGCCCAGCTTAAAATTTGCTGACACAGTGCCCCCTTTGCTGACACATTTGATGTTTGGCGTGTAACACAAAGAAATTAAAGAAAATCTTCATGCTGCTTTTTTTACACCTATCTTTTAAGTGTTACTATTTCATTGGGAATGTTCACTGAATTGATACAATTTTATTTTGCCTGGAGGTTTTTGTTGAATGGATCTCGCCGTCGTGCTGCTGGTGAAGACTTAGTTTGTGAGATTTCTGTTTATTTTGATTTATGACTACGGTTCTATTTAAATGATCTTGGTCTAAAGGCAGGTGTGTGGTTAGGATGATGTTGGGTGTGTTCATATCCACTTCTGCTACCGTTTGAGTCAGCCGTGGTGGATCGCTGTCATTTGCTGTGGATTTGCCAGGTAGTCATATAGAATGGTTCTGTGTGTGTGTTTGTGCACCTGCAATGGTAAATGGACAGCATTAATAAAGTACTTTTTTACTCCAGTACAAATCACATTCACCCATTCACACCATTAATGCACTGCTGGACACAGTACAATTGAACCACCTACCCCCTGAGCCACAGCCACCCAATAAAATACTGACACTGACTTCTGCTTTTTGTTGATCAGAAGCATAATCGCTTTCCACTGCCTCAAGAAAGCAGCAACAATCTGCTGGACCACACCTCACTTTAAGACCGACCCTGCCATGATGGCTGCAAGTGCATTTGCTATTTAAACATGGTGGGCACTGACAGGTAAATGACATGTGTAAGTCGGAAACTTTGAGCTCCCACTTGGCCCCATTTTGCAAGATCGGAGCGAGAGAGGGGCGACATGTTACCGCAAACATTTGGATGCGAGTTGAATCTGTACTGAGTAGCACTGGGTAACAGAAATACGAGTATTGCAGTTCATGGGTGCAATAATGTTCCTTTCTCCCTTGTTTTACTTCTGCCTGACAACAATGTGTCTTGTCTTGTATGACAAATAACAATGACCTGGATTAAAAACCAAACACACACACACACACACACACACACACACACACACACACACACACACACAGTTTCACTCGGTTTCGGTTCATGCATTCCACACACTGACCCTGTGACGTGCCAGAGAGGATCCCCTCGCCCATTTGCCTTTAGACTCCAGCACATCCACACAAGGCAACGACATCATGACCTAAGACACAAACTAGGACTGATGCCTCTGTAATCATGATGAATGGAAGGTAGAAGTCATGTCACCATTTCCTCCCCGCTTGATAAATGGTGTAATATACTCTTATTTAGCAAAAAAGAACCTAATCATAGGTCTTTGGATTGCAGTAATATTCCACATCATGTGTACTTAAAGAGCACTTATGGAATATCTATTTTCTTTGCCTCTTTCTTTCCTTTTTTTTTTACTGTAAAATAAAGAATCAGGCTGAAATGAGCTGGTTAGCTTTCAACACTTACAAAATGTATTCATATCTGTATTCATAAGATCTAATGTTGTAAGTAGAACAGCATCATTTCTGTTGGCCAGAAATATGCATCACAATAGGTTTTATTTTATCTTAATACTGAGAAAAAATGTGGTACACGAACAGTTGTTTTTATAAATTAATTATCTCAATATGTTTTAGCTCCTCTGAGAAGCCGTGCAGTGTTATTCATATCACTCATGACTTGTGTAACACTCCTCCGAGGCAAACGGCTCCACTCTCCACAGGTCTGCCCAGTCAACAGTCGCACCTTGCTGAGATATTTTAGGTGAAACCAGAACATCACCAGAACATCAGATTTCCACACAGAAGTAAAGATGTGGTGCATTTTGCAAGTTCTCTGAATTTTTTTTTACGAAGAAAAGTTCCATGCATTTCTCCTGCACCTTCAGCGTTTAATGTGGCAGAGTTGGAGGTTGATGCATACAGCAGAGTCGTGAGGGAGCTGGACTCTCTGTTCCAAGTAGCTGAAAACGGCATTTGTTTCTGTGAAGCGCAGTTTTCAATTTGCTGCTGTTTTAGCATTGGAAAGCTACAGTGCCTTTCCTTTTTAATTCTTTGCGCAGTCGTTTCACAGAAAGATAGTCATAATTATTCATGTTGTTCATGCTCAAGTCTTCATTGTTCTCGGATTGTTTTGCCACATAGAGTTAAGGTTAATATATTCTCGCTTTTAAGCCACATTATCCTCCTAATTATGATTCAACCTTGGCTTTGCTCTCTACCTCTCTCCTTTTCATCTGCGATTTTTTGTCCTCGACTCTCTTAATGAATGTTTTCTGCTGTTATCTATTTAGCGTTATACTGTATTTGTCATATATGTATTTTTTTTCCACTACCCATCCCCGATATATAAATTACAGTAAGAAACTTTAAATGCTCTGCCACCATCATGGACCTGGTATGAAATTAATTGCTGCCGTGACAGATGATTGCAGACTCTACTGACGTTAAGGTCATTAAGTTCTGCATACACGGTAATGAGGTAGAGACCAACACAAGCGATTGGCTGCCTATTATTTACCACACTACTGATGTTGACTTGTGCTGTTTGGCCCTTGATACTGAAAGAGGGGATTTTTTTCCTCGATGGGAACAAGAAAGCAGGAGGAGAAAGGAAAGAAAAGAAACATCACTTTTTCTCTCATGGTGACAAACGCAGGCAGTCAAGTGTGTGTGTGGGTGTGATTGTGTGTGTGTGTGTGTGTGTGTGTGTGTGTGTGTTAGGAGAGCAAAGGAGGCATGGGGGGGTGTTAGGCAGTGGATGTGACAGTTTTAAGGAGTCTGAACATGTAAATCAAAAATAGTTTGGGCCTTAATGGATGTGTTTTAGCAGATCTCTCCCAGGCAAGGCCCCCTCATCCCGCGTCCCTGCGACCTGTCTGGTGGCATGATGTTTACAATAATGGGGAGAGGCAGTCCAATTTCACCCAACACGCCAGACACGGCAGCCACCTCTCTCCGCGGCCCATGCGCCACATTTGAAAAGAGATGAGATTGAAAACAGCACTAACTTCATGTACAGCGTGTCGTGGGGAGCGGCAGAGCCACGCCACAGACGAGCATCAGACGCAATTTCACCATGGCAGGGCGCTTGTCAAAATCAAGAAATATCACATTGTGTTTCTTTGTCTCTTCCTACTTTCCTCCTTCCCCCCCATTATGACTATGTTTTCTACCCCTGGGGTGTCACTTGCTCATGCAAAAGCATTTTTAAGCCAACGGAAACATACACACACACACACCCACACACACACACAAACACTGGAAGACAAGGCCCAAATAGACTTTTCGTATCCCCTGACAATTTTCAGATGAAACTCACTCAAACACACTAACACCCACTGCTCAGTGCTGAGGGAATAGTGTGAAAAGCCTGATGGAATGCTAGCATTTCCTTTTCCTTTGTGTCGTCTCTGCTTGTATAAGGAATGTGAGTGGACATCTGTTCAGCTGTCCAAACACACAGTGAGAACTTTATCTGTCGCATCTCCAAACTTGTTGCACTCAGGCTGTTGCCTTGATGCTTTTATCTGCATCACTGACAAAGAAGGTAAAATACACTGAGATCATCATATGATGGCAGAAATTGAATGAAGTAGAATAGCACTCAGACTGCTCATACCTCATACAACAGTCCCCTTAAGAGACTAAATGTCAATTCACCAAACCAACACAGATTGGATCTGCACCAAACTGCTCACACTCATTAATTTCAATAAAATACCAGAATATTTTTCATCACGATCCATGAACTTGTCCCTGAGAAACAGTTACCACACTAGCAATGTTGAAAAGCACCATCCCACAATGTTAAAGAAAGTGAATGAAAATTCGGGATCTGCCCTATGACTGTATCCTGAGACCAAGATAATCTGTCCAGTAGTTTTTATGAAGTCCTGCCAACCGTCACAGAAATGCAGACGAAAACACTATAAAAAAAAACAATGAGATGTCCTTCTGGTGATTAAAAAAAGAAAGTAAAGACAGCTGGTGCGAAGTTCTAAAATAGTAGATCATGTTGTTTTCCTCATTGAAAAGGTTTAATAATGCAATGACCGGATCTGGATGTGCTGATGCTGAACGTATGAGTGACAAACTGTGTGTTTGTGTGCACGTGTGAATCTGTGCGTATGTACATGTGCAAATTGTGAGCCTTAAAAAATAATATTAAAGCTAAATTTTGTTTAATTGCACTTGTTAATGTGTGTAGTTGTTTGAATGCAACTCACGACTAATGTCATATTGTGTGTTTACCCTAGGAATAATGGCTGCTGATATGACAACATGGTTGTACGATGTCTTCTGTGTCTCGGGTACGGAGCAGCTTTAGGGTCAGAAATAGGAGGCGGGGTCTAATCTAGTTAGAGGAGTGACTGGCAGTTATGCAAGCTGCCACAGTGCTACATCCTTGGTGTGTTGGTGTAACCATCAATATAACATGTGTCCATCAGTGTCTAGTTCAGATTACGCAAGTGCAGCCTCCTCTTCTAAGCTTGTGTGTTTTCTTTTTCTGCACAGACGCAGTTTTCAGCATAATGTCTTTAAAGTCTTATCAATGATAACACCCTGCGTTTGTAACTGAAAGCTATTTGTACACAAGGCCTTTTGTTGAGGCAGTCCTATCTAGCCCTACCTCAAACCTGTAGTTAATCAAAGTTTAAATTTGAACTAATTCTTGACATCCTGATTTTGATATAAAAAATAAAGATAATATTTCTCCTATGTTTTGGTTCCAACTTGTTCTCAAAATGCTAAATGCCTCCAAAATAGTATTTCTCTTCTTGTATTTCCTCTCGTACCTAGTCCTAATACTCCACAGGCGCTGGATGCAAACAGAATACAAATGTATGACAGAAACCCTGAGGATGTGTGCAGTTTAAAGGCCTGGGTTATTTATCAGGGACAACAGACAACATCAGAGCAGGAAACAGAATATATGCCATAAGGATATCAACATCTGTCCTGCTTTAATTAAATCAATCAATGGATTAACTTCATAAAAATGTAAATCCATATTCATTGTGACCACTCACCACCAGAAGGTGCAGGAGTTATTAAAGCACGTGATGGGTAAATAATTTAAGATCATGCACAGCTTCTTTTTGGATTCAGTCTGTGAATACTACAAGAGCAGGAAAAGAGTGATGGAAACATTTGACCCCAATAAAGGTTTTGTGTACTAATAGTATCAAGCACAAGTGAGATGGAAGGAGAGTTTTCTTTTCTGTGCTCACTGGTGTTTGTGTCAGTTTTCCTTTCCCATACAGGATTCATCTACCAAACCGTGCAGGTTCTGTATATCTATACACGGTTTGCTCTGATCTCTGCTTCCACACACCTCTCACCTGAGGCAAACCTGAAACTTAAGAGTTTTGTTTGTTGTGTTTGTTGTGTTTGGTTAAGCACTATCTTTCCTGTGTGACTTACACACATAAAAAGGATCTAATTTAGTCAGAATTTATTGAGAAATGTAATCTTATATTTCTGAGAAATGGGTGAACCAGTCCTTTAATGTTTAAGATGTATAGGAAAACACCAGTCAAGACCATACAGGAATTAAGCACATAAACATTAATGTACAAACATGCACATATAGGAACAGGCATGTGATATTAAAAGTTTGACATGCTGAGCTTATAGCGCCTTTAGGATTTGCAGGTTGTACAAAGTCCAAGCTTCAGCAGGTTGGTGTTTAACACTAGAAACTAGCACCCTCCCCAGAAACCCCTTTTCTCCACTAAGTGTCCTCACATTTGAATCTTTCCTCCCGGATCCCTCTTACCTCATGTTGTACCCCTCCACGCTCTGCACTCTAATCCAGACACTGGTCCCACACTAAGTCACCCTCATAAATAAGGTCAGCGCAGACAAAGAGAGGAGATGTTACGGCAGCAAATCACATCAGACGAATAAAACCTGGTTATTTTTGTACAAGTGTTGGAATTTCTATTGTGTGAAGGGTCAAGCTCACTCCCTTCTGCTCAGATCTCACGCAAAGGTGGAGAAGGATGAGAGGAGAGAAAGGGAAGTTCATTTCATCACAAAAAGAGAGGAAGAAAGAGAGAGAGGGGGGACGAGGGCAAGGATTTCGCTGACGAGTGGGGAAGAATGAAAAGGTTAATTGGGCTATTATCCGGCTGTAGTTTTTGAGGGATTTATAAGATGTCCTGGACTCGCTCTCACTTTCTCTCGTTCTGTTTGAGACATGCGCTCATGCACGCACAAGTGCACACTTTACCTCGCTCGTCCACGGATTTCTTTAGCTAATGAAAAGACAGGCAGAAATATTTTAAATGCATATTTTAAATACAAACTAATCTAATCTTCCCTCATTAACACCTTCTAATTTTTTGTTTTCTCCACAAAATAAAGCGGTGGTAACAATCATAATGATAAAACAAATTGTGTACTGTAATTTTTGCACATTGTGTAGATGTTTTGGAATTTGTCTATGTAGTAATGCAAAGAGAACAGACACAATCTCAGTGACATTTTATTGACACACTTCTCTTTGCGCATAGTAATGAATAACCCTATGATTTGGTAAGGCATTTATTTGTCACTTTAAAGAAGACAGACACAAAATGTCATGTGAAGATTTTAATATTCTGGCAGAGCAAAGGACTTTTGGCCTAAATTAACCTATTCCATTAACCTCTTAACATAGCCATTTGTTATCAGATTAACATCATGCCCACCAGCCTCATTTTTTGATTTTTAATTTTTTTTTAATTTAACAGATTGAAGTGTAAAGAACCATATTACCACATCAGTTCACTGTGTTCTTGCTAGCCACGTGTGCACAGTCAGCAACATGCACCCCAGGCACAAGGATTGTGATGTACGTGCTCTGTGGGCCTGGAGGTGGAGAAGGACTTTTCATTCAATGGAACCACTGCCATTGTCGTGCCACGGAACATTTAGCTAATGAGATACAGGACAGGTTGATTTTGAGTTAGGTTGCATCACTACAACTATGAGTTCTGCATGCAACAAGTTGATCCCTCTTTCAAATAGTTTGGAATCACTGGGAGAACTGGTGGATTTATCAAATAATTGATTGGGCCTACAGCAGTTCATGGTTGTCTGGAATTTATCAAGCTTAATCTTCAGATGTATCTCTTTCCTTATTGTTATCTCCTCAAATCAACACAGATTGACCAACCCCCCAATCAACAGCGTAGCACTGAGCACCTTATAAAGAGAGTTCTTCATGTCACCTTGGTATAAACTAGTGTTACTGATGCTATCACAATGATTCAATGCCTGTGTTATCAGTGGTTTAGAGATCATGCAAACAAGCCAAATCAATGAGGAGCTTCTCGTTCAAAATGACGACACAAGAGTGGATCATGTTGAATCAATAACTGAATATTAATGGAGTTATAATGTTGGAATTGTTATTAAGACTGAACCTGAATAGCACTGAAAAACCCAAAAGTGTTTAATGACCTGGAAGGCTCTGAACGAGTCAGCTGACAACTCTGTAGGTTTATCATTGCATCACAAACAAACCTTTAACATTACATTTTATCATTTAAAAAAAAAATATTAATTGTAACTGTTCAATGTATTTGTGAGTCTGAATTGTATTTAGTGACCGAGTTGTCAAGCAGAAACAGCAGGATGGTCTTGTTTCATTGAGAGGACCAAAGCGATACAAGAACCCACAGTCGACCACTTGCGTGTTCAACAGGATTTGGTCTCAAGCACGTGCCAATAACACACTGTGATGTGCAACAACTCTGCACGCATTGACACCAGCAAGAAAGAGAAAAAATGTAAAACTTTTCAAACCATGTAATGTAACTGCAATGTAACTCAACAGCTCGTCTCTCCAATGCACTCCCACCAATCAGCTAATGGCGACACTCGAGCACACAAAGTACGCCACTGTCATCTTCTCGACGTACTTCTTTGCTTACCTAACGCAGAGCGGGAATGGAAGCCGAGGGCCGCTCTCAAGGGCAGAGAGCGGCCCCTTGATTAGCAGCCACTCATTTGTGATGTTCACTGGCAAATCAGCGGCCGTTCACGTGACAGAGGATGCCGCTGAAAAATGTGAACAGCTGTCACCATGTGATGTGTTAATTTCCTGACAGTCTCGGCGCTGAAACCAATTACTGATTTAAGGGCAGGGAGAGAGCAGCCCTCTGCACACGCTCATTAGGCTCCTTCAAGACTAAAAGCATAAAAGCAAAACAAGGAGCGAGAGAGCGAAAGCGAACGAGAGAGGAGGAAAGAAAGAAATAGAGACTTTCACACTCTTGCTGTCAGATGAAATCCTTGTATGTACAAAATGTCACATTAGAAATAATTAAAAACAAAACTAGCAGAGGCTAAGGATCACATACTGCATTAGTCAAAGTGTGTTTTGTAGGGAAGATAGAAATTTACTTCACACTTAATGATTGTGTAAACTTACAGTTCTCTTTTCTGTCTTCAAGTTTGAACATTGTGGTTCATTTCCTGTTGTAACCATGAGAACAACAGTTTCTTTAAACGTTCTGACCTTTGACCTTTGTCATACTTTTCATATTCATGAGCCTATTCAACAATCATCTATAGGACTCCAAATCATTCTCTGTAGCAGTAGTATGATTACACTTATTGAGTATAGCCACTGCTGTGCCTCACAAGTGCTTCACCTGAATGAGAGAGGTGCCAAATGTGTTGAATGCCTTTATTGATGTATGTTTTTATAAAAATGCTATTAAAGGATTGAAAACTGAGGTCCTGAGGGGCAGTATTTGTCGTGTGTCCACACCCTCAGGTGGGTTTAAAAGAGAACTAAAAATATTTTGGAATGAAGATACTTGTGTGTAGACGAAGTCTGTGAAGCCATTGTCATTGTTCACATACTTGCAGACATACTTTTAGTGTATCCAGGAGACTATAGGACCAATTAAGGCACCGTCAACCATTTGCTGAATTGCATTTTGCTGATGCGCAGCATTATTTCCTCAAGCCATGAATAAACATTACTCGAAAAAATGTAGTCTGCGATGCATGTTAAAAACAGGTAATCAAGTGGCCAGGTAGTTGGTTCTACCTGGCCACTTGCTACTGCTGACGCTATTTTTTTAAACAGTTTGCCTTGAAAATGACCGTAACTGTGTGAGAGAGAGAGAGAGAGAGAGAGAGAGAGAGAGAGAGAGAGAGAGAGAGAGAGAGAGAGAGAGAGAGAGAGAGAGAGAGAGAGAGAGAGAGAGAGAGAGAGAGAGAGACATATCACCTGAAGTCCTTTGTGTTAACTTTAAATATACCTACATCCTTTCTGAGGTTTCTGTTAGTACTCCTGTATTTACTTGTAAAGCAGTAGTCCTATACTCAAATACAGTGCCTTGCATAAGTATTCACCCCCTTTGGACTTTTCTACATTTTGTCATGGTATAACCACAGATTAAAATTTATTTCATCGTGAGTTTATGTAATGGACCAACACAAAATAGTGCATCATTTGAAAGTGGGGGGAAATATTACATGGATTTCACAATTATTTACAAATAAAAATCTGAAAAGTGTTGAGTGCATATGTATTCACCCCCTTTACTGTGAAACCCCTAACAAAGATCTGGTGCGACCAATTGCATTCACAAGTCACATTTGCAAGTCACATAATTAGTAAATAGGGTCCACCTGTCTGCAATTTAATCTCAGTATAAATACACCTGTTCTGTGACGGACTCAGAGTTTGTTGGAGATCATTACTGAACAAACAGCATCATGAAGACCAAGGAGCTCACCAAACAGGTCAGGGATAAAGTTGTGGAGAAATATGAAGCAGGGTTAGGTTATAAAAAAATATCCAGAGCTTTGAACATCTCTCTGAGCACCATAAAATCCATCATAAGAAAATGGAAAGAATATGGCACAACCGCAAACCTACCAAGAGGAGGCCGTCCACCCAAACTGAAGAGTCGGACAAGGAGAAAATTAATCAGAGAAGCAACCAGGAGGCCCATGGTTACTCTGGAGGAGTTGCAGAGATCCACAGCTGAGGTGGGAGAATCTGTCCACAGGACAACTATTAGTCGTCTACTCCACAAATCTGGCCTTTATGGAAGAGTGGCAAGAAGAAAGCCATTGTTGAAAGGGATCCATAAAAAATCCCGTTTGGAGTTTGCCAGAAGCCATGTGGGAGACACAGCAAACATGTGGAAGAAGGTGCTCTGGTCAGATGAGACCAAAATTGAACTTTTTGGCCTCAATGCAAAACGCTAGGTGTGGCGAAAGCCAAACACTTCCCATCACCCTGAGCACACCATCCCAACAGTGAAACATGGTGGTGGTAGCATCATGCTGTGGGGATGCTTCTCTTCAGCAGGTACAGGGAAACTGGTCAGAATAGAGGGAAAGATGGATGGAGCCAAATAAAGGGAAATCCTTGAAGAAAATCTGATGCAGTCTGCAAAAGACTTGAGACTGGGGCGGAGGTTCATCTTCCAGCAGGACAATGACCCTAAACATACAGCCAGAGCTACAAAGGAATGGTTTGGATTAAAGAATGTTAATGTCTTAAAATGGCCCAGTCAAAGCCCAGACCTCAATCCAATAGAGAATCTATGGCAAGACTTGAAGATTGCGGTTCACAGACGGTCTCCATCCAATCTGACTGAGCTTCATCTTTTTTGCCAAGAAGAATGGACAAACCTTTCCATCTCTAGATGTGCAAAGCTGGTAGAGACATACCCAAAAGACTTGCAGCTTTAATTGCAGCGAAAGAGGGTTCTACCAAGTATTGACACAGGGGGGTGAATACTTATGCACCCAACAGATGTCAACTTTTTTGTTCTCATTATTGTTTGTGTCACAATAAAATTTATTTTGCACCTCCAAAGTACTATGCATGTTTTGTTGATCAAACAGGAAAAAGTTTATTTAAGTCTATTTGAATTCCAGTTAGTAACAGTACATAATGGGAAAAAGTCCAAGGGGGGTGAATACTTATGCAAGGCACTGTAATTACCAGTACTCTACAGTATGAAGCTGTGTATCTTCTGCTGTTGCAAAAAGTTCACAATAAAAACCTTTTAAAAAGCAAATGAATGGATTTAGTCAACAGAAACAGTATTTCTATTTTGAAACAAGTAGGGTAAAGGAAGCAATGCAAATATTTATGTTAGAGACATATTCGACAGATAAACATTGAAACTGTGCTGAAAGATCATTTTCACTTCGTCTATTCTGCTGTGAACCGTGCGTGGAACGCGAAAAAAATTGGCCAGACCTAAAATCGACTGAAGAGCCACGCGACTTCCGCGGATGAACCACAGCCGGGGTGCCAGCTCTAATCTTTTAATATGTGCACAGAAATGTAAAGCAGATCCACAGCCAGTGTGGCATGGATGAAAATAAATAGGTAGCATCATTGTTGATTACCGTCTGGGTTGTTGACCACTAGCAGTCGGTGTCCTTTGATTTTCAATAATTCACCCGTTATTCAGATACAGTGGGTGACATTAACTTGGATGGACCAGGCCCAGACACCCCTGTGCGTTTGGACTGTTCAACCCCTGTAAAAACACTTATCTTGGTGGCAATATTCACCAAACAGAGGATATTAAGATGCAATATCCTTTTCTAAATTATACACAGTATAATTCCTATAAATTCCGCTCTTGGAACCTATACTGCTTTTAACCAGCCGGCAGACATTTTCATACACCTAGATCATTTCTTTTTTTTTTCATTGATAACCCACAATATGCTTCCTCTGTGTTTCCCAGACCCTCTCAGTCTGAGGGCCAATGGGGGCAGCCATATCCCCTGTGGGCCTGCTTGTTCCCTGCTCCCCTCCGCCAGTGGAGATAATGTTGGAATATTTATTCACTGTCCTCCGTGACCCACTGTGTGTGTGTGTGTGTGTGTGTGTGTGTGTGTGTGTGTGTGTGTGTCTGGAGTGCGATGCTGCTGTAATTGGGACGATAGTTAAGGGGGCTACTGGGTTATTCCAGCGACGGGCCTGGCATCTTTTAGAAACGTGGCCCCCGGTCTGTGTCCCCATCCCTGCTCCCTCGCTCAGCCTAATCTGCTAATAATACCTTTGTCTAATGGTGTCAATGGCTATATATCACACCCGGACTAGAAAGAGGGAGGGAGGTATTGGGAGACGGATAGAGATAGTAGTGGGGCGTAGATTCAACAGCTTACTGACGATCAAAACGATATATTCAATCAAAAAATCTGTTTTAACATTAATCATTCGATTTTTATTAGATTCAGAGATTCAATTTAACTTATTAATGTATCTATCTTGAAATTAAGGGACAAAACTGAATAATTAAATGTTTGAAATGATGTTGAAAATGGATAAAGTATTTATGAACAAGACAAATTCTTGTGCATTAAATATCACATAAACAAGCAGGTTATTAGACACAATCTTTTCTTTGCATTTTTCCAACACTCAAATAAATAAACTGCTCCACCAAACTAGATCCATTAATTTAAGAGTCATAAACGCCAGCCCTTATGTCAACTGTTCAAATGCCTAACAAGGTTAGTCGTCACACGGCCATGGTCACCAATTACTTCTGAATGAAGTCAGATATTAATGAGGTCTTGATGCAGTTGGGCTTTTGGTGAAAATGTCTTGATGTTCCACAAGTCTTCAGAGATCAAATTAAGTCTGGATATCAAATAAATGAGTGACTTACACTTAATTTCACAAAGAAGGAATGATAATAATTGATCCCTTGACTTTTTTCTTTTTCTTTTACAAGATAGAGACATACAAAGCAAAGTTATAGAGGGAGAACTCGTCTCTTTCTTTATTCATAAATAGGTGATTATTTTTAATTTCTTCAGATGAAATGCAGTGTCTCCCATGAGATGCACTTGGGTAGTTTTTCTGTACAGCTTTCGGTTTTTTATTCATTTATGAGTAAAACAAGTTTATTTCTGATCCAGATAATCTGACATGAAGACAAAGGGTTGACTGTGTAAAGGAATCACAGGCCTGACAATTGACAAATGCCAATATCTGTAAATAAAAAATACAAAAAAAGAAATAAAACATATGCACACATTAGTTTTGCTGATGTGTAGCATTAATTCCTGAATGCTGTAGAATGGAATGCATGTTAAAAACAGGTTTATCAGTGGCCCAAGCTGCTAGGAAATGTTTTTACTCTGTAAAACCAAATTGTAGTTTCAACAGTTGTACCCACATGCATTATATCTGCATGTGTTTCTCAGATGTCTCTCAGGAGACGAAGAAAATCAAAACCAGGCTATAGGTATAGCTCTGCTCTTACATAGGGTGCCACATTCCTGCTCATAAACAGTTCCAAACACATCCTCTATCATTCCTGCAGTATCAGAACATAACCCTGTTTCTCCTCTGTTTTTTAACTTTTGAAAACCTCCTACTAGCCAGCACCTTGTGAAGGAAAAGTATCTTTGTTATGAGCAGCACTCTGAATAATATTGCTGTAATTATAACCCCCCCTCTGGTACTCTTTGTGTTTTCAACTGGACGAGGCGCCTTGTCCCTCTGTGGACAGTGACTGCTACCCCTGGACAACAGTGTGGGAGGACAGCTTGATCTCCAGGCTTCTCTATTGACTGGGACCGGCGCAGCAGTTCTGGCTGGCTGCTTCCCTGAGGCTAGTATTGACACCCAGGTTCTGGTTTGGATAGCAGGGTCGCAGGAGTAGGACTCTCCTCTTTTGATTAATTGAGCACCAGCCTTGATTAATGATGCCTTTAGCCACAATCTTCTTGCCGTGAAGTCAAACTTTTATATAGCTCTGCTGCAGGGGAGGCCTCCTGTAGAGATGTCAGCATGAGGCAGCTGTTGTAGCTTATTACACCAGTCTGAATCATGCTGCAGGTTTGTAGATTATTCGGAAACATAGCGATGCTACAATCCCTTGTAAATTCTTTGTTTGTTTGTAGAAATATTCTGCTGTGTTGTAAAGAGGCGGGTCATCGTGAAACTGCAGTGGCTGCATTTCCTCCCTTTTCCATGAGCATAGTTTTGT
Organism: Pleuronectes platessa; assembly: GCF_947347685.1. NCBI lineage: Eukaryota > Metazoa > Chordata > Actinopteri > Pleuronectiformes > Pleuronectidae > Pleuronectes > Pleuronectes platessa. The sequence continues at coordinate 5,234,203 of NC_070626.1, read as the reverse complement.
AAGTTTTGGGTTTAAAGTGTATTAAAGTGTTTGTCTTTATCACATTAGCCTCTCTGCCCATAGGTAGAACTGAAACACTGCCTGTTAAGTCTAATGAAGTTCAAGAACCTGATAATGTGCTGCTAATGATGTTTCCTTGTCCATATGAATCCGATCTCTGGATGAGGAGAAAGCATTTTATCATTTACCTCCTCCCATGTAACGAGGGGGCAGCCGGTGGCCTTTGCTTGTCCCATTGTCTACCCTCTCGTCACCATTCCACCCAAATAAACAAATGTAATTTCACTATGCTTGCGCTGTACGATTGTTACATCATTACACGGCTGCTGCAGTGCACGTAACTGCGAGCAGCTGAGTCATCAGCTCTAGTTCACTGAGTCTCAAAAGACTCCATGTTGTCCTGCATGAACTGGGAGCTCCTCTCCTCCCCCCTCGCCTTATTACTTGTTTTAAAGTAAGCAGTTTGGGCCGGCAAACCGGTGTGGGCTAATGCATGCAGTTTGTGCAGCTGCGGCGCGGGACGGCCGACAGCCGATCATGGCGTGATTTATGACGCTGACCGCTGGCTGCGTGGTGCAGGCTAATGACACATACACTAAAGTCATTGATTTGTATGAATGCCCTCCGCTCTTCATCTATCACAATTTAATGTTGGAGTTTGCAATGCAGAGGTAGAGGGGAGGATGAAGCGGAGGATGAGGAAGACAGGGACGCGGGAAGGTAGGGGAGGGGGGAAGGATCCTGAGGAGGAGGTGAAGCTGAAGGAGAAGAAGAAAAAGAAGAGGGAAGGAGAAGGGAAAGATAATCTTGATGCGGCCGCAGTGAGGGCCGGTTTTCAAAGCTGTGATACAAGTGCAAAAAACAGAGGGGACAAGGAGAAAATAGTCCTGGTATCCCAAACCCCTCACAACCCATCTCCCCCACCCCCGTCCCCTCCTAAGTCATGAGTCATTTGCTGCTCCACTAATATCTCCCCCCTTTTCCTCTTCTCTATGGAAATGTCGGTGAATTGTGCGTGGTGGACACTGCACTCTGCTCAATAAAGCAGATAATAGTAACAACAAGGTGTGCAACACAAGAGTAGCCATTAGTCCGTGGGGGAGAAGGGCGGGGAGAGGGTGAGGGATGGACAAGAGATAGGAAATGGGAGGAAGTGAGGGAGAGAAAATGCAAAGGGAGCAGGATGAAAATGGATAGGTATACATGTAAAATTTATGAGAGATAAAAAAAAAAAGTATGTAGATTTGTCTTTTACTAGTGCAGTGCCTGTTCTAAACCTGCCTGTGTGGAACAGGCTAGTTTCCTGACCTGTGTTAATGCTCCAAAGATGCTTCAGAATTATTCCTTGTTATTTTTAAGTCCTAAATCAAACAATTCTACAATATACTATGGTGCAGGGTGAAGTTACAACACTTTGTATTCATCCTACCTGGTTCATCTGCAATGAAGATTTTATCGTCAATGTTTTTCATAAAATGAAATTGAATTTGCTTTCTTACTGTTCACATCTGTGGTTTGTATATATGTTTGAATGATTTACTTGTTACTTAACTACTTAACTGCTCTTATTTTTACATACATTGCCTGTCGGTTAGTTCAGAAGTCTCTTGAGCAACCTACACATGCTATAGACCCTCGTTCACAACAAAGCTCTGTAATGTAGCTAAATATAATGCATTGCAGCAATAAAACGGATGTTATGCTTTTACTTTGAAGACAAATTGCAAAACAGGGAGTGATTCTATGAATCTTGTTACCATGACCGATGGGCAGCGCCCTGACACCTGTGACTGCAGTCTGATAGGGTGAAATAATAATAATCAAACTATCAAAATGATCTGGCAGGGATTTTGACCTGAGGTTTGACCCAGTAGCCGACCACTGCTGTAGTTTATTCAGTTTATAGTTTAGTTCATAAAATACACATGCCAAGGGTGAAGTCGATAAGATGAGATGTGTTTCACAGACACAGATGTTTATGGGACTAGATGGTAGATTAACTCATGTAGACTGAGGGCTGGCTGTTCATTCAAGCATTGAATCTATAACATTTCGATATGGCAGCTGTGCATGATCCAAACACACTTGCACCTCCAACAGGAAGGGTGACATGTACCTGTGTGTGCATTTGTGCATTTTTGTATAACCTAAGCCAACTGTATAGGCAGCGCAAGCTTCCTCTCTCTGTCAGTCACTGAATTTCCCACTAGTATTAATTACTCTAAGAGAGGGATTTGATGTTGCACTAATGCTTATGTGCATGTGGCACTGCAGCAGGGCAGTTAGATAGATGGCCTCCTGGGCTGACCTCTGATCATTTTAAAGCACAAGTCTGAAACATTAAATCTCACAACTCTGTGGTAAAGAACAGGTCCATGAAGTAAATAAAAAAACAAAAGAAAATGATGACAGAGGAACTTGGGAGATGATGTTGATTGAATTTTAATTTCCATTTTAATATAAAGACAAAATCAGTTTTACACAGAAATGGTCAGTCCAGCCAAATTACAAGAAGGTTTATTTTCTATGATATCTTGGTGACCACATGGAAACAAGTCCTGCAGATGGTTGTTATTTTGACTTGTTCTGAGGTGTCCACCTGCACATAATATAGACTGAAGTGAGTTGAATTTAATTAAAAAAAAATAACACATCACTTTTGATATTTAATCTGAGCAATCTTGTGTATAATGGAGATGTTTTTTAAACGTCTTCCACGATCAACACAAAATAAAATTTGAACTACATGAGATTATAGCTTGTTGAAGGCTGAAATCTTAGAGATATCTGATAACCCACATATACGCACACAAACATAGCTAACAAAACAGTGAAATACATCTGCAGTTTTTGGTAATTTGGATTAACCAACTCCTAAAAATCTCTAAAGGTGAATACACATTTAATATTAAATATATGCACACCAGTGAGATCCAACCATTTGAAAGATTTCCTGATGTTTGCTCTGGTGACTGTGGCTCGGGAGATAAAGCGGGACGTCCACTAACCAGAAGGTCATCGGCTCTGTCCCCGTCTCCAGCATTTTGTTTCCCCCTGACGACTGTGCTGGCAGTGTATGAATGAAGTGTGGTAAAAGTGCTGCCCATAGATGCACTGTATGAATGTGTGTGACTGGGTGAATGGAAAAACTGAACTTTGAAGAGCTTTAAATGGTCATCAAGACTAGAAAAGTTATAAACATTTAGCATTATCGTTTATCTTCATTTTTTATATTTTGACCACTGGATAAAACGATCCAACGAATCACTTTAACTTTTACCATTGGGAATGTTCTTTGGATGGGAATAAAAAATAGTTCAACCTAAGTTTATGAGGTGCTAGATGAGTAGTGGTGTGGCTGTAACAAATTATTTTTCTCCCAGTTTGACTCAGTTGAACATGATCTTCTTACATCCATCTTACTTTAGCTAACTATCACCGAGTGTCTCTCTCCAGTTTCCTCCTCTCTTCACCATAGACTCCCCTCTCATGACGTGGTGCAGACGGAGATGACTCATGGCTCACAGCACCAGCTTTAATTACAGCGGATGTAAACAGGCTTGTCAGTTATGCTAATCCGAACCATAGCTGGCTGGGAGACGCAATAATCACAGAGCGAACTACAGGAAGAGAACCAGTTGGAAACCTGCTTCCCGAAAGGAGCCGTGTCTTTAACTTTCACACGAACATCATGTGCACAAAGGTTTTTTCATTCCTTACTTCCTTACGCAGGTGGAATTGTTTGGAGAGTGAATGCATGAAGCATTTTTTCCATCTATGACGGCACCCAACCAGGTCAAGATGCTGATCTCTGGGCACATCCACTTCAGATGCATCAGACGTGCACTGAATTCCACAGATCCTCTGAATTTTCTCCAATGGAGGTGCATGTGTGAACGCAAACGTCTAAGCAGGACTTTATGAGCCTCTTAGAAGTCCGTAGAAAGTCCGGAAGAAGTCGTAGACGTAGACAGCGATTAAGAGTTTGTGGTAAAATGAGCTGACAAAGGTGTCGGGTGCTGTAAACAAAATCACATGATCTCCACAGCGGAGTTAATATGCCACGTCTGGCCTCTGCCTGCTGCTCCCGGCTGCTCCACCTCTCGCCTGAATAACACAGAGGATTTGATGCTGTTGTGAACCTTCTTCAGCTGAGTAGATAGCATCTGTCCTTCACACTAGAGCAGCCTAAGTGCATCACATCAAAATGCATTCATAAACAGCACAAATATACTTAAATGAAATGACTAATGCACTAATGCTCTTCATAGCAGTGTATTCATTTAACTGCAGCTCACTGTCTAAACTTTAACTAAGTCAGTGTTAAAGGTGTAAACAAAAACAAAATCTAAATGTTCAACCCCGGTGTCCATTTCCTCTCTGTTTGCTTGCAACTTCAAACAAACTGTTTCTTCTTTGCAGTGGTTGACTAAGTTTGACCTGCTTCTCTGAAGGTTGGGATGTTCAAGGTGAAAGTTGAATATAAGTTAAAGTTTAGAAAACCAGGTGAAAGAGTCATGTTGATGTTGCCACTTTCCCTCACAGAGCTGTGAAGAAGAGCCTCCCCACATTCTTTGGTGAAAACAAAGGCCTTCCTCTGCACAGTGCTCTGCAGATTTGCCAAACTATAATTATCTAATTATCAAATCATCGCTCAGATGTATAAAAAAATAAATCTTGACACTTTGTGACATCACCATTTTAATCACTGAAGACCATACACAATAAACACAGTGAATCATCAAGGTCTTGAAGTAGCTTTACTTCATGAAATCACTGGGATTCAGGAACCGTATGGAAATGCTTGTGCAGCTGGAACCCGGGAGTCTATTCGTACACCAGCTCACGTTTGACAAATGTCAAACACACTTAATTGGAGAAACCGTTGGTTATGGATCTTCATCTGCATTCGCCAGAAGAAAAACAAAGCAGCAGGTTGTATTACCCCTCATTCTCCTGCACGTGTGATGCACAAAAAGCCGTTTATATTGTACTCTTGACATTAAAGTAATTAATGTTAAACAGATACAAATACGAGTATATGAATTTAGAAACAAATAATGATTTGTATCTATATTATCTTACCTTGTGTTCCCACTGTGTTTTATGTACAGGCACTAATTAAATACATTTATCAAAACTCTATACACCACTATACTGTTTGAACCCTTTTAGGGAACTCCAGGTAAACGTGTGGCACAAGCTGTGATCAAAAGGTATCATTAGCACATTATTAGCAACATGTCATTACAGTACATCCAAACCAGTTAAAGTAAAATAAATGCCTTTGAAATGATTTTGCTTTATAAAACTAGTTTGATTCTGTTGTCATGGTCTTATAATCAGTACAGTGTTGTAAATACAGTGAATGCTATGGCAGTAAATGTTTGACTAATATTAGCTTTCTTCCGACCAAGGTGAAAATGCCCCATGAGGATAAAGTTAAATAAAAGATCTCGCTACTTTTAACAAACACCTACAAAGATAGAACAAAATCCATCCTCTCTTAACTTTTTTACTTAACGCTTTCTCGAGGCGTCAGTCACACCTTCCCACCCTCACCACCTCCCTGCCGCTGTGGGCTGGTAGATTTAAGCAGCCCGCTTGATTGCCAGAGCCCTCAAGCCTCATCTGAGAGACGATAACGAGACGTCACAGCTTTACACTCAGGTTTTAGAAGGAGAGGGAACATTTGTCATTTAAGCGTCTCTCCGGTCTGAGCGTCTGTCAGCTGAGGCTCCACTCTAACAGCAAGACGGATCCAATTACCAGCCGTGGACATCTCTAACAAGGTGCCAAGAAAAGGCTGCCTGGACAAACAACGTCCGGGCCCAATAATGAGAGGCCCTCATTTGAGTGATTTCAGTCTCTCTCTCCCTCTCTCTCTCAATTTCCTGCATTGGAATCTGCTAGAAAATATGCAGGGTTACTTTTGTTCTTTTTTTCTCTAAGTTTTCCTCATACTTTAAAAGCAGTGAGCAAGAGAACTGAAAGAACAAAAGCATCACAGCATCACACTTCCTGCTTCTAACACACACACGTGCACACGCACGCAGACAGACAATCACACACATATACTCACGGTGCTTAAACTTTGGAACGGGCGATTATTAATCATTCCACGGCCGAGCTTGTCAATACAAATGATACAAATAACAGCTCTGCGTCTGCACGACCCGGTGAAGAGAAAGAAGCACTTTCACACAAGCTGCTCATTTTGCCTCATTCTCTCGCATAGCTAACCAGGCCATGGATTGTCAATGCCGAGACCAGGATCAATGTGCCAGAGCTCCGTGCGTCCCATCGATTTCCCAACTCCCAGATATCACAGCGACTCTTCATCAACAAAAGCACTTTGTCCTTCCCAAATAATCAGATCGAAGGAGCTCCTCTCCTGAGACAAAGTCGCTTCAGTCGCCTCAGTCCCCCCCCCGCCCAGCCGCCCCCACCCCCCTCAACCACCCCGTCGCTATTTCCCTCCCTCCCTCTGTACCAACCCCACTGGGAAACCAACGCATTTGCTGTCCGCACAGCTTCCTATGAGTGAGATGCATGCTCAACAAATGAGTGCGTGCTGAGAACCTGTGTATGAATGTATAATCCGAGCAACATGAGTAGGTGCAAATCAATATGAGAAAAGATTGGAGGATACTTAATGCAGTTTAATATTTAACTCACTGGTAAAGCTTCAGATTTTCGCAGAGAGTTACAATCTATAGTCCAGATTTAGTAGGTTACTGATATATACGTATATGGCTTTCTCTCCAGACTTTTACTCAAAACTTATGTTCACTACTGAAAAGAGCATATACTTAATATTTTAAAATATTATAACTATATATAAAATAATATACATTTCTCATTATCAATCATTATTGATATTGTACCAATTTCATGTGCCAGGACTGATAATTCTATGAATGAAATAAGAAATCAGTGATTACTTTTAGCACATTACAATGCTTACAATGTCATTTATAAGTGTGTCTTATGTAAACAGTATTGCATTGATAGTCTGTACTAAATATCCATAGTGAAATTTTAAGGAAAGTTTTTATTTTTATTTTTAGATTGAATGGAAAACATTATTTTATTTCCAGGAGGAGGGAAAATATATAAACATTTTATTTTAAGTGGGTATTTAATTTGAGTACTGATGATAACGATTCCTATGATTCCAAATATGTCATGTTGCGTTTTTCTTAATAAGTCAAAATGAATATGTAGGATACATTCAAAAGGAGGAAAATACTGGGATTTTCTCAAACCTTCTATGTACTTGGAGTATATTGTTATAATTTCGGATTGTCTTTGTGCTGTTTGTTCATATATTTAGTACTTTAATTGGTTTTATTTGATTTCATTGAATATCTGTGTGAGGTCATTGACAATCAGGGAACAGTGTGATAGGCAGTGATCCAGGTGAAGGTACAATCTGCCTCCGTGGAACTCAGCTCTTTGGACAAAATCCTTTATTTTCAGAATTCTTCTCTCCTACTAAATGGAAATGCATCATTTCTTGTCAATTTTGGAGATATTAATAGCTAAGGTGTGGTGACCATAAATCTAGTTTAATATTTTAAGAGGGTCTTTGGGCAGGAAAAGGGGGGGAAAGGGATGGAGATAGAGGACAAGAGAGAGCGGGGAAGGTAGAGGATGGGGGGGGGGGGGGGGGGTCCGAGGGTGGGGGTCGAGTTTAACTGCCCAATTTGATCAATCGCCATAGACCTGCCTCTCCACTCAGAAAATTAGAAATGGGAATCTTAAAATCTGGAGCCGTTTATCATCACAGGTAACACAGGGAGCCTGTGTGTGTGTGAGTGTGTGAGTCTGTATGTGTGTGTGTGTCTGTGTGTGTATGTGTGTGTGTGCGGAGTAGATATTTCAGGAGCAGGGCATATATGTTTTATTTCCCTTTGAAGCAAGGAGATATGCTTTATATACGCACACATAAACACATAAACACACACACACACAAACACACATGTGCTCCTGTAGGGATTGCATGGCTTTATCAAGCGGTGAAGAATTGTTCATGTCAGCTGATAAGCATCAACATGAGCAAAATCAAAAGTAGAAAGTTTGCGCTATCTTTCTTTTATAACACCGGTATAAGTCGGAATGATTCCCTCACGCTTAGAAACAAGATGCTGGAGGTTAGTTAAACCTGCAGTCATTAGGCACCTACTCTAATAACCTGACTCCCTGCTTGACGTGGAGCTCTCACATTCCCTCGTTCTCTTAACTGTTTTGATTAGCTGATATAATTGGTATAACCAACTGTGCTGTGGGAGTGATGCTAATGTGTGCAAGTTGCATAAAGTCACCAAATGACAAAACGGAGGGAGGGTGGCTACAAACTAAAGAAAATGATGTGGGACATAGAAGGAGCTCTTTTGTAAATGAGATGAAGATATTTGATGGCGTGGCTTGAGATGTTATTTAAAGAGCAGACTCTTGTGGTTCTAACTAAGGCCCGTGTCAAACATTTCTAATTAGGAGACATGAGAATTTATGGCGGAGCGGTCAGGGTGCTCCTCTAATGGAGGTGTCACATGTGGACTGCTAAACAAGAAGCCTGAAGCTTGCAGCCCATTTGTTCAAAATAAAGTCCTAACTACTTGACGTTAGACGCCCCCAACTTTCATGATGTGTTACAAAATAATGACCAGTGCAAGGCTGGCTCTCTTTATAAAATGAGCCCATGTATTACGAAAAAGTTTCTTATCTAAGACTTTCATAAGAAAGACAGAGACCATAGTAATGTATGGTGGGAGTATGGGGAAAGCGACCAAATTAAAGAGACATAGAGAGATGCCCAATTGCTGCAATGCTTTGAATTAGGCAGAATTACAGAGCTTTTATTTTGTGAAATTGGTTCTGAAGATTGTGTTGGTTGCTCAACAGACCTCTGAATAGCTGACATGCAATTAATGAAAAAATACCACCAGCTAAGTAAATTGTTTAAACCAGGGGTGTCCAAACTTTTCATCCTGAGGGCCACATACAGAAAAAAATTTGAAGGTCTGGGCCACTCACGCCGCCACGCCCCCCTGCCCTGGAGCGGACTGTTGACAGTGCACCTCAATCATGTCGCTTAGGGCGGGGGGGGCGTGGCAGCATTCTGAGGGTACAGCTGGCAGGTCAGGGGTGAGTTGGGTGCCACCTAGTGTCTAAACTGAGAAGCACAATACAGTGGGCCATGGTCCATTACATTACAATTCATTTAGCTGACGCTTTTATCCAAAGCGATTTACAATCAGTGCATTCAAGGGTAGGGGAGAGCGGGGTAATGTGAGACACCCCCTGTATCTAGGCAACAGAACACATTTGTGGTCATGTGATCATTATGTTTTCAAGCCACTCCCATTCCACCCTTGCCATAAAGGAGAAGTTGGTGCTGGTGCTGTGGTTAGAATGTTTTTTCACAAAGTACAATTTCTTGCTTTGAACTTAATCAACTGTTGTGTACAAAAAAATGTATCCAGGTAAGAAAACTTTTATCATACATGTTGATGAACTTCGAACATATAAAACCATGTGATTGACGCTATCTGAAGATTAGCCTGAATTGCTAAGAGATGTTTTTTCTTGGCATGATGGCTGTGGGGTAAAGTGAGACAAATGCTCTGGGGTAAAGTGAGACATGTAGCACAAGTTAAGTTTAGTCTTAAACATATTCTAGTGTTATATTACATTACATATGTTTTTATTTTTAATGCCATAAACATTGTAGAAAAGCCATCATGCCAAGAAACTACACCAGGAAGACAACCTGGGGCCAAGCACCCCTCCCAGAGATGGAGAGTGCAGCCGCTGAGGTCATGCAAGGAAAGAAGTCCTTAAGAAAAGCTGGAAGGGATAGAAATATTGACAAGACAACCCTCAAAATATTCATAAAGAAAAAAGAGAAAGGGGAAGTAAAATCAGTAGCCTGGGGTGCAGTAGCTGAGGCAAAGAGAATATTCACAGATGAGATGGAGGAGGAGCTTGCCAAACACTTAAAACAACTAGCTGACCAGTTCCATGGCCTTGCTCCAGGTGCCGTGAACTGGCATTTGAATACGCAGAGAAAAACAATATCCCTGTCCCTGCCAATTGGATAGAGAAACAATGTGCAGGTAAGCTAGGGTGTGCAAGAGATCACATGAATCAAAAATAATTATAAATGTGCTTAATTTACCTATTACCCCTTTGATTTCTCTGGTCTGTCTCCCTTTACCCCTAAGCTGGGGTAAAGTGAGAAACAAGACCACTTTTTTTAAAACAATCATATTTTAACTGCCCTTTGTCCTGAAGACATTCTGATCATTTCCATTGCTAAGAAACATCCTGAATTAATGGGAAATGTGTACATTTTACTGATATATAATTTTAGCTCGCCTAGAGGGGAGCAAATGTAAAAAATGTCTCACATTACCCCGCTCTCCCCTACCCGAGGGTACAAACCAAGAACAACAAGAATCAAGAAAGTAAAATTCCTTCAAAAATAGAGCAAAACTACAAAGTGCTGTAAGTAAGTGCTATTTAAGTGCTACCAAATTGTTAGCTTAAGAGAAAACATTTTTTTTTAAATTTTTTAAACATTTTTTTTAGGCAGGCCAATTTAAAATGGATGGCGGGCCGCAGATGGCCCGCGGGCCGTAGTTTGGACACCCCTGGTTCAAACATATAAAGGCCACACACATGAACAATACATTCAAATGATTCCTATTATTATGAAATCTTCACTGCAGATAAACCAGATAGGATAAACACAACGTCCAGCACACACCAAATAAATAAGTGACGGTATATTGTAGAACTGTTTGGGGAGGACTCTAATGACAAGGAATAATTCTAAGTGGCTCCGGAGCATCAACACAGGCCAAGAAACAGCCCATTCCAAGCAGGCAGGTTTAGAGCAGGCCCTGCACTAGTCTCTTTAAATGTGTCAGATAAGTCAATGTAATGGGAACAGGTTGTCTTTCAAATCCCCAAAATTTATCAAAGCGATTTCACTCCAAGGACACATCTGTCCAACTGGATTCCACAGACTAGCATGAAAAATACACTTTTAGGTGTTGGTCAAACCAACATGCCTGACAACAATCTCCACTCTCTGCCAGTCTGTGATTTCCCAGACAATTTGACTTTCATCTGCAGGAAGACAGGGCGGGACGGACAGCCCCCCCGAGTGTAAACTCTCTTGTCCCCTCACCGTCTCTGCTCTCCCGATGGCTTTGAGTCAGCCAATTACCAAGCGACCGGAGACACTTGCTGACATTTGTCTATCAACAGAGCTGCGACTCACTTCT